>NW_006433378.1:6275955-6282708 GCF_000325575.1 Pteropus alecto | reverse complement strand
TTGGGCGATGGTGCCAGTCTCAGAAACGGCTGCTGACTCAGCGCTACCAGAGTGGTCCAGAGAAGCCCCAGGGGGGTCAGTCATGGCATTCCCGGGCCTGCTCCTTTCCAGTCAGCACACGCACTCCGTCTAATCTTGGAGTCTCAGACTCTTAGAACAGCTGGTCTTAGAACACTGAAGATGGAAGGAACCTCAGACACCATATCACTAAAGTCCTTCCCACCCATTTTCCCATCATGCGATTTCGAGCTGGGAGTGTGCTTTGTTTTTCTGGCTGTTCTGATAAATCGTACTGTTTCAGTGGCTTACTTCCCCCTCTGGTGTGGCCTTAAAGTTAGGTTCACGTTGCACCCTCATCCCTATGGGCCTCAGAGAGACACCTAGCTCCTCAGAACTTCTCTACCCACCTTTATCTTCCATTTTTGAGGCGGTATCCACCTACCAGCAAGAGCTCTGAGCCATAAATCAGGACTTCCTGTTTTTGTCCTCTGAGCAGCGAGGGGCATTCAGCAAGTCGCACCATCCCTTTGGGCTACATTGGGGATTGACTGTATTTCCTCCAAAGTCCCTTCCAGTGTCAGTGTGAGGGGATCAGAGTAGATCATTCTGAAAGTCTTCTTTGGTTCTGGAAGTCAGTTCTCCTCTATGACAGACTGAATACATGGGTCCGGCTTAGCCCGGGGAAAGCCAAGGTTATGCACCAAATGCAAGCCTTCCTTGGATTAGCCTTGCCCTGTGCCAAGGCTTGCAAGTGCTACGTCTGTCCTCCCCCCAGGAAGAAACCGAACCCACAGCCTCGGGAAGGCCGGGCCTTCTGCCAAGAGCTCCTTTCCTTTCCCGAGCAGGTTTCTCAGTCCCTCTCCTCCCAGCCTAGATTAGACTGTCACCTCTACTCACCAATCCCCTGAGGGGTCAGGGGTGGGACTGTGGAAACCCAGAAACCGAGCTGTGACTCTTTATCTTCATCACGTGACAGGCCTACCATTCTTCCTTCAGTTGAGCTTGCCTAACCAGACCAGCACTGGGTCACTCTGTATATGAGTAGGTAGAGATTCCTGCCTGTCTGGTGACCTTGAGGACAGGCACTGCTCAGTGGGTGGATGTCACCTCTGTCCCTGGAGCATCTGGAGTACCCAGGGCCCCCACCCACCCATCTCATTTCTCCAGGGACTCTGTGTAATGTCATGATTCCTGCCTCGGGCCTGGCCACACTTTTGCCAAAGACTCCCTGTTCCCAGAACCTTCTTGGCCCCTTTGAACCAGGAAAGTAAACTAACCACTCCAGGGGGGTTTTTTGCAACGTCGATGTCGTTTTTTGCAACGTTGATGTCGTGTTCACTTGGCATCTCGTGTTTCCCCTGAAAAAAATGAACACTCTTTTTCTACACATCTAGCAAGGGCAACCCCCCCACCCCCCCCCACCACCACATGGTTTTGATGCTCAGGAGGAAACTGAACAGTTTGTGTGTGTGTGAACCAGCAGCTCACACGGTTCCGGCCCCAGCACAGACCTGGCCTCCTCGAGAGGGTCTCCCTTCCTCCCGGGTGTGTGGAGGAGAGAGAGGCCTATTGTTCCCGCCGTGGGCGTGCACTCCGGAGCCCTTCGCCAGGCAACATGCAGGGTGTTCCCCCTGGGAGTCAAAAAGCCGCCTCCAAAATCGATCACCTCCTGCTCAGTGTTGTTTTGTTTCTGCTCTTTCCTCCTCTGCTGTGCCTCCTTGCCAGACTCTAGGCGCAGGTGGAGCCCTTACTTCTTCCATACCCTGTGCACAGCGAGTGCCTTTTGTGTGCCTTTGACGTCGTTGCTCAGTTCTCTAGGGAGGGGACGAGCGTCTCTCCCACCTACAGGCTCACGCCCCGCGGTCACGCAGAGGGAGTGAACAAAGGCAGGCCCGGCCGCACGGAGGCTGGGGGTGGGCCCGGTGTGGAACGCAGAGTCCCCTCTGCCAGGATGTGGAAAGGGTGCGCGGCAGGGCTGAGCCGCCCACATTGCCAAGTGCAGGTCTGGCCGCCGGGTCCTGCCCTTGTCTGCTCAGCCAGGATCCAGCCCCGCCGAGGGCCTGAGGGACAAGTATGGCAGGAGGGGCCAGGACATTCTGGTCGGCCCGCCTCTGCCACTGTGTGACTGACCCACACGACACTGCACCTCCTAAGGTGAGCCTCTCTTCTCTGCCCCGAGTGGGGCAATAACTGCCTCCCTGCCCGCCCGCTCGCCGTGGCTGATGTTGTGAGGAGCAAACGCAATACTCTCGGAGGAAACTATGTGAGAAGCACAAGCCCTTTGTGAGTCAGCAGTGGGAGTCGTTCCTCCGTCTTTCCCCACCATCTATCTACCCGCCACCCCGCCACCCGATTTCCCGGGAACAACTCGTGAGCTTGTGCTGCCTCCTAGCGGCCAAACCTCTCCCTAGAATTTATTTCTTTTAAATTTTATTTCTATTACAATAAGAAAAATCAATAATGATGAATATGTAATAATGAATCCAGCCTGGATTATATCCGTCTTTACACCAATGCGGTCGTATAATTTTTAATATTTTTTTTAAATGGAAGAAATGGCCCACGAAGGGAGAAGTGAATAATGCAGCCTTGGATCCAAGGTGTGAGGCACCAACAAGCATCTCCTTCCCAGCCTGCTCCTCGGCTGCTGGCTGCTCCTCTAAGCCTGCAGGGAGCCTGCCTAGGGCCTGATGGTGGCCCTTTATTAAGGCCTGTATTTCACCCAAGATAATGGGGATAAGATAGAGGAACAGGTGAGAAAACAAAGCACTTGGCTGCTCTTCTTCAGCTCTTTAAACCTTTTGAAATCTCCAAAGATTACAAAATGCCTTGATAAATGGCAGTCTTTCTCTCTGCTGATATTGATAGCACTAGTTGGCCTGGAGAGAAATTAGAGTTCCTGCATGTTAAAAATAACAATGACCAGTAACTGCCGTGTTCCCTCTTTATGAGAGGCTCCTCACACGTGTTCTCCAGACTTCTCGCCACAGCTCTGAGGCAGCAACTGCCCCTATTTTTAGATGAAGAGTTTGGGGCCCAAGAGGTCACGTGCTGTTAAGAGGGGTACAACAGCTCGAACCCAGGTATCTAGCTTCAGATCCCTCCTCTTCTCCCTGAGTATCTGGAGATGAATTACCTGGGCCCCACAGGTTGAGAATGCAGAATGAGGACAATCTGCATGGTGGGGAGGAAAATGCTGAAAAAAAATTAACAAGTCTTTTCTTTTTTCCCTACCCGTGGAATAGTCAAGTCGACCTCCAGTCACAATAAATAATTGACTGAAAACTTGTGACCTTGATCTTCTCATGATCCTTTTCCCTTCTCATCAGATGGAGATTCCTTCAGAGCATTCGACATTCCAGATATCTCTTTACTCCCCTTATTGGCCTTTTCCCAGGCCTCTGAGGAGCTTCTTTTTAGACTCAGCTTGCTGGCATTGGGACCGGGGCGAAAGGTTGGCAGAGGTTCCCCCCCGTGCCCTGCTCCAGCCCCGTGCCCTCGCTTTCCTCCTAAGCAGGCAGGATGATGGGCATCTAGAGACCCACTGCAGAACTGAGAAGAATTTTGTCAACTTGGGGCTTTGAGGAAACCAGTGAGCACAGCACTGAAAAGCTTCCAGGGTCTGACAGTGGAAGGACAGACAGACAGCTGAGTCACAGAAGCCAAGGGGACCCAAGAAGGCAGCTGCCAACCCACCACAGGCATTGCTGGTTCTAGGACTGGGTTTCCCAAGAAGGTCTTCTGACACCCATCGGGCATCGAAATGACATGCAGGATTGCTTCTTTGCCCATGTGAGGCCAGAACATTCGAGCACATGTGTAGAAAACCTTCTTCCAGATCTTCTGTCTCTGGGGAAGAACTAAGTGAGATTATAGTTGGGTTCTTATACAGTCTAGGAAAACTCACATTTCATCGACATCTCCTGTGTGCCAGCCACTGGCATGTTTGCATCTCATTTAACCACGAAGAACACCCTGTGAGCTTGGGCTTTTTTGCCCTTTTACACACATTAGTAGATGAGGTTCAAGAGGCTGAGAGATCACAAAGCTAATTAGAAGAATATGAATTCAGGGCATGATGCAAGCTCCAGAAACACACCGTACTGTTGAGACTATAGTTTGAGTTACCTAAGACACCTTTGTATACTTTTCTGCTTTGGGACTGAAGAGAGTCCCTTGTAGCATGTGAGTTGAGTGCATCTGACCTTCCTGTTGATTGGATTTACAAACTGAGTGATCAGATAACTTAGTTATGTATATGTGCACCTGCACTCGGCATTGGCCTCTGCCCAAGTTTCCTTCCCCCTTCCTCCACCGCACAGGAAGGCCAAGTCATGACTGTGTCAGTTCCTAAGGTCTCATTTGTCTGTCTACCACTGACGTCTGGGCAGCAGTGGGTCAATAGACCAAGAAAAAAATGGAGAGAACATGGGCTTTGAAACCAGGCATACTTGGGTTTAAATTCCACCTCTGCCATATTTTTAGGAAAAAACTACCTAGATTCTAGGATGAGGCCAGGGACAAAGAGGTTAGAAGCAGAGTCATGTGGTCTCTAGCCTCTTCTGAGTATTAGAAGGCAGGTACCAAGGCCGGCTCTCTCCAGAACAGTCAGGGCCTTCCTGCCCAGAGATGGGGAACGGGCCACAGCTGATAGCTGGCAACTCTCAGCTCATGGGACCTAATTTCAGGGGCCCAAACAAGACTCAGGCGGTTCCTGTCCCAATTCTCTCCCACATACTGGTCTAAACCTCACTTTTAAGGCTCTGGTCATGAGCCAAATTTAACCATCCCTGGTAGGGGATGACACTTTACTATGTTAAAGAGACGAAGCATGGAATTAGCGGGGAGCATCTTTTTGGAGCCCATGAGGATCCAGGCTTTCCACATGCTCTCGTGGCCTCTGTCCTCTCATCTTTAACATATAATAGATAATGATACATAAGGACAACTGACACTTCTGTAGGGCTGCTCTCATTTTTACTTAAATTAGCTCATTTAAATGCTCACATTAGCCCAATTCCCATTTTTTCGTGAGGTGGGCATGTAGGTCAATCACCTGCCAAAGATCGAATCGAGTGTGAGTAGCAAAGCTCGACTTTGAACTCAGCAGTCAGGTGGCAGTGTCCCTCCCTGCTCTTGACCTCTACACCATTCTGGTTCTTTCGGAAATAATGAGGCCTCCCTTTTAGGTATGAGGGCAGGATTAAGAGAGATCGTGCATCTAAAGTTTGCGGCACAAAGCAAGGACTCAATTAATGCTCTTTTCCTTCCCTAGCCTTTCAGATATGAGAGGAGAGAAGCCTACCTCTCTCAGCCAAGGTCTGTCTTGTACATACAGGTGCTCAGCCAGTGTCTGATGGATCAATAAAAAGGCAGATCGTGATGAGGTGGGTGGCCGGAGGGAGGGGAAGGAAAAAGAAGTGGATATGCGAGGCCGAGGTCAGAGGCCTAAAACTGTGTCAAGCGCCCTGGCTTTCCTGGAGTCAGCCCTGCATTCTCAGGTGCCACTATGCTGACTGGGGGGTCTGATTCTGTGGTTTGGACTTCAGCTCCTACCTGCCCTTATAATACAGTGTTAGCCTCACTTATAGGCCTGGGAGCCCCTGGGGAGAAGGAGGCAGCACTCTCTACCCGGCTAGAACTGAGAAAAGACTGAGGCTGCTCATTATGGGTGGCAGTGCAGGGTGGCGGGTGGAGTTTGGGGGGCTGGTGTAAGGAAACAGGGCTGTTCTGTTTCAGGCCTATTACAACCCAACCTCACAGCCAAGCAGTGGCTGCCCCGTCCCTGCTCTCGCCTGACTCAACTCTGGCAAATGGACGGTTTCTTAGAACCCAGACGAAGGTCTCTATAGGGGCAGAGGGAGCCCAGCTCTCCAGACAGTCTCCAAGCCATCCTGGCACATTTCAGAAAAATCCATCTTACCAACACAGGCTGTCTGGGCAATGTTTGCTGAGGTGCATTTATTTCTGTTTATCAAGATTACACCGGCCAAGGTCAGGTGTGCTCAGTCCAAAACAAGCAGACCTTGTCCGGGCAACATACCAAAGTATTGGTTTCACCACGTTCTCTCTGAATGTCCCTCATCTCAATTGATACATCATGATCGGGATGGTTTAAGATGACTAAAATGGACTGCCGCTCCCTGCTCCAACTTTGTTTATAGCCTACATATCCCATGCAACATGAAACGAGGCTGTTTTTCCCCATAAAACGGAGTTGCTGAATCCCGATTGCTTGGATGTTTTGGGAGTGGTGGTTTAAAAATCCCACCCACCGCTTCAGTCTGCTCTGCTCTGCTCTGTGTAAGCACAGCCACCACCCCAGACTCCAGGAGAGAATAGTCCACTGTCCTTGTTCTGTTTCATTCCACGTGACCAGCCGAACCGGGCTGTTCGTGTTCAGGCTCTGCAAAGGAGAGTCAACATCCTGCTTCAATCACTGACATTTCGGAAGGGTTCTTGAAATGACGAAATGGTTTCTTTGCACTGTCCACATATTTATCATCGCTGAATATTTATGAAGTACCCACACCAAGGCTGCTTGCCAGTTCTGAACCCAGATAAGAGGAAAGTTTCTTTGTTCTGTTTCAGAGGGGGTTTGTCAGTAAACTGTTTCTTTTAACCTCTGACAGCCTTTTCCTGGAAAAAAAAAATGTCATTTTGTTTTTGCAAATGAAAGAGGGAATACGTTACGGGAACGAATAATTTGTTTACGTGTTAGGTTCGAATGCAGACAGTGCTTGTTTTCTGAAA
>NW_006433378.1:6244752-6275846 GCF_000325575.1 Pteropus alecto | reverse complement strand
AAAAAAAAAATGTCATTTTGTTTTTGCAAATGAAAGAGGAAAGCTTTTGCTAATCCATATTATTTCTTCAATTATCATTTGGGTTTGCAGACAGTGCTTGTTTTCTGAAACCCTCAAATTACCTTATTTCTTTGCACTAAAAATACTTAGTCAGAGTCAGTTGAACACTGGTTGAACTCATGACTTGTGGCAACTTGAGAATTCAACAGATGGTTTCATTTTTTCCGACCCATTCTCCCCGCTTTCATCCACTCCACCCAAGAACAAATCATTCAGATACTGCACTGCTGGGAGTGAGTCACAAGGGACCTGTCACAGGCCAAGTTCTCCGCCATCCAGTCTCGCACTGTCCCCTCGTGGTGAGGACAGTATGGGCCAGCCCCGTGCTCATCTCTTCCTCCCATGAGAGCAGGGGCTGCTGGGCTAGTTGTAAGGAACAAGTAAGTGGCAGAAACAGCTCATGAGGGCCTGAACGGTCCCAGGTTCTTGGGCACTAAGTGCCATGTTATACACTCTCCAGGGGGAAATGGCTCTGGGCCGTGGACTTGGCCTTTGCCTCCTGTTTGAGACACAGTGAAGCAGACTGCCTCAACAAAGGAAGTCACCCCCTGGGACCTGGATGCTTGGAAAAGAGCATGAACTTAGCCAGAGCAGGCATTCCTTTATCGGGGGACTGGGCTGTAATCACCTCACTATTCTCAGAGCCTGGCCCATTGCCTGACGCTTGGTAAATACTCCATAAGCACTTGTGAACTGACTTCAGTCAGTCTTTGTCACTGACGGTCATTTACTGAGCACTTACTATTTTAGGTCCCTGGTTAAGATGAGGGATACAAAGAATTTGAATAAAGGACAGTCTCAGCTCTGACTGAAGTCTAGTTGGAGAATTAGGCCATGGCATAAGAGATGACACTTGCCAGCCCAGAATAATGTGTTTTTATTGCTTGAGAAATAACACAGGCAGTACGACGTATCAGGGTTTGGGGAAAAGGAGAGATCCACCAAGGACACGACATCAGGGTTAGATGTTCCGATTGGTAAAAATGGAGCTATGTGCCTTTAAGGAAGCGATAATAGTAAAATCTATCAAGTAGCTCCGTCCCCTGTGCCAGTGTCCTTTCTGTATATCACTAATTCTCACAATGTTCATGCCAGGAAATTAATCGTTTTCTACCCACAGATGGGGAAACTCAGGCCCAGAAGAGTTAAGCAATTTTGCCCCAGGCCACATAGCACCAAGCAGGAAGACCAGGCTTCTAATGCAGGTCGGTCTAACTCCAGAACCCATGCCCCTTCCATCACCACTTGCCAAGGAGAAAAGGTCTCAAACATTATCAGGTGCCCTGGGGCTTAATTTGAAGCAGTTTCCAAAGCAAGCCATTACTGCTTCTAGGAAGCAAGGGTCGGGCAGGGAAAAGCTGGTGGCCTCAGGTGCTCTGAACACAACACGAAATGGGGTGGTGGTGGAGACACCGCCTTGCCGGGATCGGTCCCATGACCTGGTCTGGGCTGAGGTGTGGCACTGCCATGCTGGACAAGCTCCCCACGGCACGAATGTGAGCAGCATCCACTGCCGAGCTCCAAAAGACCCCTGAAGAGTTCAAATCTCAGTATGTGGATGTTTTATGAAGAGGCCAGGGATCTAAGGCTTGGGTACGGAAGGATTCGGTTAAAATGAGACTCTATCAAAGCCGTGCAGGTTGATACAAATATAGTGGTTAAGTAGCCGGGCTCCACAACAAACTGTTTGGGTTTGAATCCTGGCTCAGCCACTTACTAGCTGTGTGAAATCACCTCCTCATGGATTTCCCCCTCGCATCATAGTTTTTAAAAGATGTTAAACGAGTTAATATATGTGAAACAGAATGACACCTGGAGCAGAGTGCTCACCTTATGTGAAGTAGGGGTTGCTGTCTTTATTCCGCCAGGCATGTATGTACCTTCAGAGTTATCATCAAAGGTTCATGACTGGAGTAAGGGCCTAAATGAGGCTTAAGTGGACATGTATAAAGACACCAGTGGTCCTTTGGAAACAGGCAAATCCTTACTGTTTTCAGAATAAGGTTTGCCAGTCAGTTGATGAGAGATTTAGCAAGAGATCTTCTGTCACATGTAGCAAAACAGTGACCTCTAGTGGCACAAGTACTTATTACTACCTTGTACTGCAAACTTAAAGGATCTTGTAAGGAAAGATCAGATTATAGGAGAATGGGAACTGATCATGAAGGTTCTGGACCAAAATGAAATTGCCGCCATCAGAAGCCCTATACATTGGCATTTAGTTATCTTGACCTTTAAAAGTCATTTCGTCCCCTCTAAAGCCAGACTTGATGAGAAAGCCCAAGAGCTTCTCTTAATATACTTCTAGAGACATACATATGGTGTGAATCATTTGGAAAGTCACACAGGTGAAGAAAAGGCTTTAAAACGTTCATCTCAAAGGACATAGAAACTAGCTCAAAGGGATTCCCACTGACCCTATCAGGGAAAATTTGAGTTACAAAATAAATGATACCAATGAATTATAAGCCACCAAATGAATTCAAAGTGATATATATAAACAAATGAATAAATGAAGAAGAGTGAACTCTTCTTTACAGTGGGATCCCAACCAATAAATGTGGAAGGAATTCTAGAATTATAAAGTTATTTTCAATAAGTATTTCAGGCAAAAATCATCCATGAATGCTAAAATTAGGAGGCATAATTATGATGAAAAAAAATCTAAATTATTTTCCCCATAAGATACTTATTAATTATAAAGGTAAAAATAATGACATTTAAGTAGAGAACACTGGCAGATACCACCTTACAAAATTAAGGTCAAAATTAACAGAATCAGTAATGAGACAAATCGATGTCATGAGCCTCATAACACGTGCACTGAGGACACAACCTCACTTCTGTTAGATTCCTAGCAAAAACACAAAACCCGAAACTAACCATGAGGAAACATCGGACAAACCTCAATTAAGGTACATTCTACAAAACCACTGGTTTACACTGGGGGGCTAGAGAGAAAGAAGCTTATAGTGATGGATTGGAATTAGAGGTTTCATACGAAAGAAATGAATGATACCTCAGTACCAACAAGCATACTTAATGCCAGAATTTAGTCCCTCACTGAAAGGAACATGTACTTCTTAGAGGAATGGCTTGTTCCAGGGTTGAAGCAGAGAAGGTACAAGGTAAGCCTGGATTATCTGGTACAAGAAAGTAACATAATGCCCCCAAACTAATGAGCACATATTGAAAGGTCAAAGAAGCTGTCTTACAGGAGCTTCTACTGGCCAAATTTGGGATGATTTCAGCATCACAATAAATAATGATAGGAATAAATTATAACATTAAATTTTTTTAAAAAAAATCTATGAGTCCCTAAATACTTTTAAAATTAAAAAGAGATGAAGGCAAAGCTGTTCTTTACAGAAGAATGCCAGCCAATAAATGTTTAAGCAGGCTAGAAATAGAAAAATTACATTTTCAAACCACTATTAAAAAAAAAATTGATTCAGGCAAGACCATTAATGCATGGTAAAGCAACTGGTGAAAACTCTCAAGGAAAAGGAAATTCACAGAGTACAGATTAAAGCTGCCTTGACAATGGAGAAATCTGTTGGACACCACCTTGGTCAAATGATCAAACTTAATGTCACTGATAAGAGGATACATTGACATGTGCCCTCTTAATGATACACTGAGAACATGGTATCATTCACGTAGTATTTCACTAAGAATGTTTAACATGAACCTAATTATGGGGAACTTTCTAGATTAATGCAGTATAAGAGATATTCAACTAAGTACAATTGATAATCTTTGATTGGATCCTGGACAAAATAACCAATCCGCAGTTATAAAAAACATCACTACGACAATCTGGAAAATTCAAATACAAACTGTGTCCATTATGTAACTGTATCAATGTTAAATTTCGAGTGTGATGACAATTTTATTGTGGCTATGTAGGCAAGTGTCCTTGATCTTTGGTGATGCATGCTAAAGTATTTAGGGGTAAAGTAATTCAAATGGTTTAGAAAAGAAACAACAAAAAATGTGTCCACATATACATAAACAGAGAGATGAAGCAAGTGTAGTAAAATATTAACTTAATAAATCTTAGTAATGATTAAGGGTATTGGTTGTACTGCTCTTGAAGTTTTCTCAGAGGTTTGAAACTTATCAAATTATAATATTGAGAAAGATAAAACAAATTTCCCCAAAACAAAAAGCAAAAAATGTCCAGGTCCTGAATGACGGACCGAGTAACTATTTTGGATGAAAGGAAACTAACAGCAACGTGAGACCCTAGCTTAGATCCTGGACCAGAAAAGCGGCATTAGTAGGAAAACTGGCAATGCTTGAAAAAGCTCAATCGCTCATAGTTTTGGTCAATATGTTAATTTTCTGACTTTGATAATTATATTGTGGATATGTAGGATAAATGTCTTTGTAGGGAGTATACACTGAAATATTTATAAGTAACATATCATGATACAACTTACTCTCAAACATATCTGAAAATCCATTACACATGTAGATGGAGTGATAAAGCGCGTGTGGTCAGAGGGTAACATCTGGGGAATCTGGGTGAAAGATACAAGAATTCTTTATCCTATTTGTGTAACTTTTTTAATCTCTGAGATTATTTCGAAATGAAAAAGTTTTAAAAAAATGTTCACTTCAGTTTCGACATTATTTTTCCTACATCACTGTAGTGAGTTCAACAGTGTCTCTCCAAAATTCATGTCCATGTAGAATCTTAGAATGTGACCTTATCTGGACACAGTGTCTTTGCAGATGTAATTAGTTAAGAGAAGGTTACATGGATTAAAGTAGGCCTTACATCCAATGACTGGTGTCCTTATAAGGAAAGACACACAAACAGAGAAAAAGGCCACATGAAGATGGAAGCAGAGAATGCAGCGACACAGCTACAAGCCAAGGAGCACCAAGGATAACTGGTAGCCACCAGAAGCAGGGAACAATCCAGGGAGGATTCTTCCCTAGAAACTGCAGAGGGAGTATGGTCCTGCCAACACTGATTTCAGACTTCTAACTTCGAGAACTGTGAGAGAATAAATTTCTTTTAAGCCTGCAAGTTTGTGGTACTTTGTTATGGTAACCCTATGAAATATATAGTCACCCATCTGCTAAAAACAATGGCTCTATGGTTGACAAAATGTAAAACACCTTAGTCTGGTATTCAGAAGCCTCTGATGATGTTAATAACATCGTTTTTTTGAATATTTACTATAAGCCTAACGCTAAGTGCATTATATACACCGTTTCCTTTAATTTTCATAACATCTGAACACAGCAGGTTCAATGGTTAAGAAGTGTATACCATTTGGGACAGCTAATAAGCAGAGAAGCTAAGCATTGACTCCAGGCAGCCTGAATCCAAAGCTACACAGGCTCTGCTCTAATATTAGTTCACTATTTCACACACGAGCTCCTCTGACCTAGTAAAGCAAACAGGCCTAGGCTTTCCTGGCACTCGCCCCAAGCTGCCCTGAATCTCCACCTCAAACCCTGCCTCGATAGCACATGGCCTCTTCATTCTTGTCCTTTTAAATCCTTCCCATCCTGGGCCCAGGCCATGCTCCCAGGCCATGCTCCCTATCCTCTCTGAAAACTTTTCAGGGCCTCCTGGGGCACAGCGATCTCTCTTTTTTCTCTACACTCAGCACGCATTGTAATGCTTGCTTGGCCATAAAATACATACATGCAGGTTTACTTTGGATGTTATTTGGCTTTTAAAAAAATCATTTGTCTCCAACTAAATAGCAAGTACCTTGCAAGCAGGTATTTTTATATGTAGGTAATTTGCCACATATCAAGGCATTGAGACTTTTCCTACCCTTATTTTCTCTAGATAACTATCACAACAGCAATAAGCCCTCAACAGGTTACTGAGAGAGGAGAGGAGGCATCCGAAAAAATGCAAAGGAAAGGGCCTGCAGAAATAACAGACTCAGCCAGTTAAAACTGCTCTCTCTTCCCCCATTCTGCCCTGTGCTCTTCAGTTAACATGTTTTCCACAGCTGCATTGCCCACCTCAAAGATTCTCCAGCCCCTTCCTTAACTCTGTAGCTGTGTATGAATGTCAAGACTGTGACATTCACATTGTGTTACAGTTAGAGCTCAGCCTTTGGATAAGGAACCCGCTGAGTGGGCCCAACATCAATGAGTGGTGCTCTCTGTCTGTAAGCTAGGAGTCCTGTCTCTCTGTTCAAGAATCCAATAATAGTGCTGATAACACCAAGGTCTCAGGCTCTACAAGACAAACGATCTGTAAGACCAGGGGTCTAGAAATTCTTCCCCTGCAGCCCTCCCACCCGAAGCTCCTCCTCCCCACTCTGAGTAAGAACGGACATGTAAAACCTCAGACAAAGGAATCATATGCCCCTTGCATAGATACTGCAAAAGTATATAAGCTGTAATAAATCCAACTAGAGCGAGCTTGTGCTTGGAGTTGTTAACCCCACACGCTCTGCCGGCCTAATAAATTCTCCTTCCTCTAAACAAAGTTGTCTGAGCGTGCGAATTCCTCCGTCGGGTGTCGCTTCCTGCAACATTGCATGCAATTATTAGACACTTAACATTTGCAATTTGACTTAACATTTGCAATTATTAGACACTTAACATTTGCAATTTTCAAGTTAAGTTGAAAGTTCATTTGTTGACTCGATATCAATTGTGTGTAAAATGTAGTCTGCTAGGGTCTGAGAACCTGGCTAACCAATTTCAACATGGCTTCATAGTTCATTGTTATTCTATGTCGCTATAATTGTCAAATAAAACTTGGTTTGTTTTGATACAGTCTGGGAAAATGATACATTTGGAACAGAAAATTCATTTTGTAATTTAGGGTGAAACATTGAATCTCATGGTGGCTGAGATATGACGTGCCTATTCTCTGTACAGATCTGATGTGTCATGCTCTTCATAAAAACAGGAAAAATCCATTTGTGGAATTTTTCTATAAGTGCTTGACAATGCAAGAGCTGCTCAAATAAGCAATTCTAGTTTGAAAAGATTAACTGTGGTTAACTAGTGAAGATACGTTAGGCGTAGTAAACAATTTAATTTTCAACGGACTCAGGAGCCTATATAAACAATGCCACATTCACAGACAAAGAGATTCATATAGGTCTCATTATCTTGAGAAGTCAGGGGTCTACTCCAACGGCCAGACAGGTAGCATCAGTGAGCAAAAGGAGCAGGATTCAATGCCACTGTCAGCACACTGATAAATGCAAATCGACACCTGGCTTCATTGTTGTGATTAAGAGGGAGTAGAAGGAATTAAAATGCAGTGGAGCATGCACACCCCAACCAGGGGCTCCTTGGTACCAGTCAATTGTTGCCTTGAGGGATTGTGGTTTGCTACTCTCACGTTGTTTACATGTCTATCTAACCCCGTTAGACTGTGAGCTCCAAGTACCTAGAACAATTGAATGAAGAACATATGTTCACACTTGAAAGACCAAGACTTAAAAGTGTCCGTTACTGGTATGTGAAATTCATTCAATATTTTTTACATGACCTAATACAGGCCAAGTACTGTCGCAGGTTTACCTGAGGAACATACAATAATGAATAAACTGCTTTCCTGTTCTCTTTAAGTTTATATTCTAATGAGTAAGCAAGTCAATAATAAAGTAAAATAAATTCACATAGTGGTAAGGATTATGAAAAAATTAGTACTGGCTAAAGAACAGAATGTGATGGAAGTGTCTAGAGGGACTATTTTAGATAGGGTGTGAAAGTTCCCTCCAGAGAGATGGCTTTAGAATGGGGACCTGAATGATGAAACCTATCACATAAGATCTGGGAGAAGAGCATCCCAACCAGGGAGGGCAGGAAGTGCAAAGGCTCAGGAAGAGATGAGGGGTTGGTTGATGGAAGAGGCTGGCAAGGGTTGGCTCACAGAGTCAGAGTCAGGGGTTTGTATTTCATGCAATGAAATGGGAAACCACTGGAAGCTTTATATATGAGAACAGCATGCGATTAATGTTTTAAATAGATTATTAGCTACTGTTTGAAGAATTGTGGCAAAGGAGTACAGATAGAAATGCTATTACACATCTATTGAGGTGATAGCTGATACAAGGGGAAGGAATCTGGTGACATGTAAAAGCAGGTAGGGTAGGAATTTCTTCTGTACTTAGAACTGGGTTAGCAGAGGTGGCAAAAGCAGAAGGATCAAGAGGACACCGGGGACCAAAGTGCCCAGTATTTTCATGCTTTAATTATAAAAATCTTGTACTGTTCAGGAATCAGATGTAATCTCAATAAAGTAGCATTCCGAAATAGCTGTGTCCAAAAGAAATACAGAGTTCAAACTCTTAAGCAGTTGGAAGTTTCCTAATAGAATTTGTTTGGATTGCAGGGGTAAAATTAGAATCCCCTTACATTTGCCTAACATATACACTATATAAAATGCTGAGAGCTACGGGTCAGTTTGCAGACAAGAGGTTAAATGACTTGCCAAATCATCTAAGTAGAGGAATGACTGACTTGAATGCAGAGCTGACATGGAAGTCTATGTTCCTTTCGTTCCAGAAAGGAATCAAGTTCAAATGGTTACAAATGAAGTCAAGCTGTGACTTCCAGCCACACAAATAGCTATTCTAGGGGATAAAGGGGATCAATGCCTATAATGAATGCTGCTCCCTTCCTATTTTTCTAGTGGGTGATGGTTTTCCTTGTCAAACCCCATGTGCATTCTGTCTCTCTAGCTAAACTAAGGTCCCAATATGTCTATACTTTTAACATGATTCTGAAAAACCTGGTTAAAAAAAAAAAAAAACCCCTTCAATCTTCATAATTACCTTTATAGCTCACGGTGAATTAACCCATTTTTCGTTTAGGGAAAAAAGGCAGCTCACTGCCAGAGTTAACATCATGCATAGGAATGCTACGTTTTCTAGGATGTGACATTTTCAGCGATTGAGAATTACTATATTTTGTAAATGGAAATACTACTAAGAACATAATGCTGTAAATAGAATGATGTCATTTGTTTCTAAAAACTATTGATATACTAGAGTGAAACAAAAATTTTAAAAAAAGCGAGATATTTCGTGGCAAACTTTGGGGTAAGGTTAGGATTCTAATTGGCGAATTATCTGGTGGTAAATGCAAGCACAGCTGGGGAGTATTCTCAGGCACGCAGGAAATGGGTTAAGTAATAGCTATTAGGAAAATGAATGTTTGTTATCCAATGACCTTGTTTTAGGAAACTTTCATGAAATCTAACTTTAAATTTTTAAATAAGGCTTTTGATACAGGTGGTGAGCATTAATAATTGGGGTAATGCCTGACGGTAACAGTGTCAGTATTTAAAACTATAAAAGCAAAACTTAGAAATTCAATAAAGACGTACTCATTTTTATGATCACTTTCTTTTAAAATGGAAAGGTAAGTTTCACCAGTCTTCCTGTAGGATTAGGATACCAATGGTAAAAGACAAAAGTAATATATTTCATAACATGAAAGGAATTGTATTAAGAATCAAAATTAGGACAAATACTAAACAAGCTATCATGCATTAAGATTTACAGCTGTCGTGGGAAACGAAGCAATGAGAGAACATGTGGACACACAATAGGGGAACATAAAGCTGTCGAAGCACAAGCACGAATGGATTAAGAATCGGGAACTCAGTCAAATAAATACCTAGTGAATGACGCAGTAATAAACCACGGTTCTAGAATTAACATGTAACGTGAGTACCCACACTTCTGAATTTCAGACCTGTAAAAAGTTTTCAAACAAATCTGGTCAAGACTTGAGATCCACAAGTTTACAAATACAGGGGACAGAAATATATGTTCAGTGATCCCATAGGGTTATCATAAGCAAACTCAGAATATGGAAAATTCCTCAGGACAAATGACCCAATTTCTTTAAATGACAAGGAAAAATAAAAAGATGGAGAGTTGACTAAAACCAAAGCAACATATACCTTATCTGAACAAACCAATTATAAAAATTAGGGGGTGGCTCCATAGCGTAGTGGTTAGCAGACATTAGCAGAAGGTCCTGGGTTCGCACTCCAGGTGGAGCCATGGACCATACCCTGGGTGCACCAGGCCCCTCGCCCTCCCCGCACATGCCTAGAGTGTGTGGGAGGAGATGCCCACCTTTAGAGATCCAGTTCTTAAGGGGAAATGGCAATATCCATAGGTCAAGGGGAGAAGTTGCTGGGGCGGGGGGGAGGGTAGGGGTGGCAGAATTAAAGAGGGGAAAGATAAATAAGTGCATTTAAAAAAATAAAAACAAATTAAAGATAGAAGGGAAATCTGGGTACTGATTAGGTAAGACATTACTGTTAACTTTTTAAACCTAAAAGTATAATAAAAGTATTGTAGTTATGTTTAAAATCCTTGCCTTTTGGATTGAAATATTTGGAGATGAAATTGTCTTGAGATTTCCTTCCAATAAGGGTGGAAGATGGAGTGATGAATTGGAGGTGTAAACAAGGCCGACTGACCAGGATTTGATCAGTACTTTTAGAGCTGGGAAATGGGATTCTACTATTTCTATTTCATATTTTTCAAATTTTTAAATTCAGGTAGAACAGCCTAAGTTTGTAAATATCTTGAAAAGAACCTAGAAAACAGCAGAAATAACTAGGATATGGCAAAGCCACCTCTCACACAACTACCTCACCCCTCATGCAGCTGTATCCTCCACGTCTTCCATCTTCACAACCCTCACCCACAGTGCGATTTCAAAACAAGGATAAGGTAGGTAAAAATTCAGACACCATTAACTCAAGATTCATCTGTTAAACAGGGCCTTTGTTGACATTAGCTTTGCCCTTCTTCAATGCCTGTCATGTAAAGGAAACAATGTTTACAGGAGGCAGTTTAAACCCTACAGAAATGTTATAGCTCAGCAATATTATAAATTATGTAAAAGTCTTTTAAGCTATTCTTACCAAGTTGCTCTTTCATGCTAGGCCAGGTTAGTTTTTATAGTTAGAAATACAACGGACTTAAATAGCATAGCCAACTTTTTACCTCCAAATGAACCCCGTTTCCTTAGACGTAGTTGCTTTGTAAGGCTCTTTCCAGCCTCAATACCCACCACTGGTGAACATTTGGAAATCTTCACAATCTTCTTCAGAAACATTTAACATCCTTAGTGAAAATGAGTCTTCATCTCTGTGGGTGTTTGATTTTTTCAAACAGCAACAAACCATTTGGAGCCAAGTCTAGTGGACAAGTAATCAGGGTAGGCGAAAAAAATTTAATATAATGAAATTTTTATGGCCTTTTAAGATATCTAAATTTACTTCCAAAATACTGAGAAAATAACTATTCTAAAAATTCATTTGGATACATGACATGGCTTTTTCAATAAAACTTTTTGTGGTCAAATTTTATCAGGGGCTTCCCCTTATCGTGCATTCTCTCCTAGCATAAATAAATATCACTAAGTATCTAACTAGAAGAAAAACTTTAAAGTTCAATAGTGGGGCCTGATTTATGGTTAAAAATTTTGTTGAAGAGGACAGTTCACTTTAGAAAAAAACTGACTTTAAACTTATGGTACCACTTATAGGCAAATCAGGTTTCAACTAGAAGACTGGTTTAATGCTACAAGATAATAATGTTACACTGTCGGAACACTCCCATTTGCTTTTTTCATATATATAGTGAAGACTTTTACAACTGCTCCCAACGTATAGCTAATGGAGGAAAGAATAGTTTTGTCAGAAAATCAGTACAGCCACTTTTACTACTAAAATTTTGCTTTTTAATAATTTATTTAAATAAAATATTTGAAGCAGTTTAGAAAAACAAGATTTGTATTTTATTTCCTTGTAAAAATCTTTACACATGCAGACAAACCAGTGTTAAGAAAGTATTCACCATCATTTAAACAAATAACCACTTAAATAGAACAGTGTCTGCAATTTTATCTGTATAAAAATAAGATACATTTTTACAGAATTCACACTCCAGTTCTTATAGCAATAAACAATACACAACTATAATAAGTACAATTGAACCTGACCATGGTTTTCAATTAGATACTGCTAGGGCATTTTAATGTGCAAAAAAAAAAAAAAAAAAAATTAACACAGTTCGTTTTCAACAGAAAATGTCCTCAGTGTTTCTAGAGACCTAGAGGGTTTTAAGAAATCAAATCCTAATCCGTTTGCTTTTAATGTTTTGATTGAGTCCATACATCACACTGTAGATAGCCAAAACCAGGAACTGATGCAGGCTCAATGGAAGAAAAGTCAGCGCCTGTGCCTGCCATGTCCCGAGCGACTGCCACCATGGTGCTTGCCTTTATGGGACCTCTCAAAGGAGCGAGATCTTTCACGCCTGTCCCTATGATGTCCCCGTTCATGCCTGTGTTTCTTGGCAGCATCTGAGTGATCCCGAGACTTGCTCTGAGATCGAGAACGAGATTTCTTCCTTTTGTGACCATGTCTATTTGAACTTTTTAAATCTTCTCTGGTATGCTTGGCCTTCAGGTGAGGAGAACCATGATTGTGATGTCGTCTTGGGCTTTCACTGTGACTGCGGGATCTGCTTCTTGATCTTGAGCTGTATGTTCCAGATCTACTCCGCCTATTATTATAACTTAGATAATAAAAATTTGAAGTTTAGATTCCGTTTCTAAAGAGAACAGACTATTTTGGTGGTGCTCATAACAAGCTCAAAACGAAACTATCAGACCTGTAAGAAGTCAGACTGAAGACTTTTATTAAATTTCTCTCCCCACCTCATCACCTCCCATCCAGCATGTATTAGACAAATCTTAAATCCACCATGTCTATATTCCGAGGGGAGTAATACACAATTTCTACAGAATGTTCTATATAGCTATGGTTATTAGTGAGTATCTCCCATATGCCCAAAAGAGCCACAAAGAGCTAGCAATCTAATTACAAATTAGAGAAGGTTCTTTGGCTATGGTCGACTTACTTGTTATTAAGAAGTGATTAATAAGATATTCATGTTTTCTAACTGAAATTGGACAGAAAGACAATGTTTTCACATTATAAACAGAATTATTAGATACCCTGATAGCACTTTAGCCAGCCCCTACACTTCTCCAAAAAACATGGGCAAAAACGGAATAGAATTCCATCAAGATACACCACCACAAAACAAAATCCACATACACACAGAGAAAGAATATTTCCAAACTCATTTCTCATAATCTACCTCACGTAAGCCTAATCTAGCCCAACTTTAAAAACAATCTACATTCAGATTTCTTTTAAAGCAGTAACTTTTAAATTCTCCATGTTCTCCCTAAAAGAGTATTTACTTACTGTCTTCTTGGAGTATGTGATCTAGAATGTGATCGTGTTCTTGACCTTGATCGACTTGCACTTCTGCTATTTCTACTTCTCTTGCTGTCTTTTCTTACACTTAAAAAAAAAAAAACAAAAAACCCACAATATTTTAGTTACATACTTAGTATGCTATAAGTTAAACACACAAAAGATGATTTATCAGGCCAGTTTTCTAACTCAAGTATACTCACCCATTATAAGGGCTTTTGGAAGCCTGTTGTCTGTCCTCGGGTTCTTTTTTAATCGTCTTCACATTAACAGAGATTGGTGACTTCTCTTCAGCTTTTACTTCTCTTGGTGAAGCTTAAAATAAAAAAAAAAACCCATCATAAAGACATGCCAACCACTGGGTTAACATGGTCAAAAAGCTGTTTCTAAATATAACTCAAAGTATCATGCTTTCAAGTCTTTAGTTGATTATCAAAACAGTAACAGTTTCATTTTAACATCACTGTTTCTACACAACTGTTAAATGCTAAAGCTCTCTCATAACCACACACTTTCAGTGCCCAGCTCATTTCAATTCTGAATAAATCTTACATGGTTTAGAGGCTGGAGAAAATCCACCAAGGGTTGAAAGGGCTGGAGTTCCATCAGGATTCAATCCCTTTGCTTTTAATTTGGCTTCTTGTAGGGCTACTTTTCTTTTCTCTACTTCTTTTTCCAATAATTCATAGTTTGGCTGTTGGAGGAAAATGAAGTTCTTATCTCTCATTCAGAGCATTTTAGAATGTTAGCACTGAAAAAGTAACAGCAAGAACATGAATAAACAAAATTACCTTTTTTCTGGTATAAAGCCTAAGTGTTTCTATGCAGATTTCCTGGATCTCCTCTTCCGTTGTACCAAAAAGAAGAAACCAATGGGGACGAGTTGGCAATGGAATCTAAACCATAAAAACACAATGATTTAGATGAAATTTTCAGTTTTTATTAGGAGGACTGACTTATCCTACAAGACTAAACAAGCTATATATACCTACCTGAAGAGCTCTAGCTGCAAGGTAGATGCAAGCACATGCTATAGTCTCTGGTTGAAATCGAACAAATACGTTGGTTCGAAGACTGTCATTCATATAGTTCCTGAAAAATATTTCAACCATAAGCTCTGTACATAAACAAACCTGTTCTGAGGCTTACATAAAATTGGAGACTCAATCCACTTTATTCTTTTTTCTCCTCATATTTATATTCATATCCTCATATTCTAGCATGTAACAATTCTTAACTCGAAAACCAGTAAAAGATAATTTTAACACAAGGACAATTCGGCTTTTTTATGTATGACCAAAATCCTTTAAAATAATTTTATATCACTACAAATAGAACTTAAGTTTTTTAAACAATTTCCTCTGAAAAGTAATGCTTTTAAAGTCAATTCTGACTAATTTCAGAAATGATAAACCACTCCAACAATACTTCAAGCCATTAATTATTGACCATCTCTCCTTTATCCACAATGAAAAGCAGTGTCAACCAAGTTCTTTCAAAAACTCAAAGTACTGTGACAGGGGTAAAAAGGTTACGTACTCACCAAGTTATACTTATATTAAGAAAATTAAGCTACTTCAGAAAATCTGCAGGGAAGTGAACAATAAATATATACAACAGCCTTGTTTATATACCTTTTTTTCTTTTTTGCAACTAAGTACAAATAAAAGCAATAAACTACGTCAGTTAATAAACTGCTGGACTTATTAGTGAACCCTCCCCACAACATTCCTGAAGAACTGAAGAAATTTTACAAATTGTTTACAAGGTTAAACTAAAAAACTACTTAATAATCTTTACTCACGATAACTGCTAAAATCTGTCTTATAGAACATATATTTTAAATCTCATACATTTTATAAAAACAATGAGACTTTCTTAATATTACTAATATTTACTGAGTCCAAAAGAAGCATGGCAGTCATTAAGTCCAGAACAAAAATTATGTCACTTAAGTCCTGCACATCAACAGTCTTAAGACAGTAGTTGTGGCTGGACCACAACTGTTTTACCTTTAAATAAGCCAGCACTCCAAATCATACATCTGTATCTCTAAAGTCCAAGTTCTAAAGTGCTTAAGCTAATATTTCTTAAAAATGAAGTACTTCTTAATTCTAATGTTATTGCCTGCAATGGCCCAGCACTATAAATTTATCCAGCATGGGAATGGTGCCCATTTTTGCTGCAAGTTTTAGTTTCCTTTGGTAGAATTCATGCTATACGTACTAAAAATAGAAATCTAGTCAAACTCCTAACAAAAAAATTATTTAATTCATAATAGTTGGACAACAAATCTATCAAAAATGAACTATTCATTTTGATAGTACAGGTATACATTAAATACATAGGCATGTTGAATAGTTACTTCTAGAAGCAAATATACAAATCCTTTTGACACCCCGACAGAACTAGAAGATGCTGCCAGATGGATATGGACCACCACTTCAGTGAATCTCGGATGAGAGCTTGCACTGGATTGGCTGGAGAGCAGGGCAGCCAATCAGGCCATCCTGTGGTCATGGGCTGAAGTGCAGAGGGCAGAGTTCTATGACTTACCATCATGGACTACCCTTTAATTAAAGAGTAGAAAAAAGAACAAAGTTAAACTGAGTTCTCCATTAAAAGCAATTAGTCAAGCCAAGAAAACAGGAAGCAGAAATAAGCATTATTTACCTTTCGATTAAAAAACAAAAAACTAAAAAGCACCAAAAGAAACTATCTCATTATTTTGGAAAAGGGAAATGAAACTTACTTTATTTCTGCTTCTGTTTTCCTGGCTAGGAAAGAAATGTAAGAAAAGCAACTTACCAGGCAGTCTGAACCAGGGTTTGATTACGTTCACATTCTAAGACTTGTAAATACATAACAATGATCTAAAGGACAAGGGAAAAAAAACTCAGTTTAGCATATCATTGGTTCTTTCAGAGTCAATGAATATAAGTAACTGAAAATGTTAGGTGCAAGTTTTAATCCTTCTATAAACGGCATGGATAATCAGATCAACCTAAAATGTACCCAAATCAACGTGGGTTATATTACTATATAACGAAAATTATGTTTAGAAATATGTTCCAAAGTTGTACAGGAAAAAAAAAACTGAGTTAATTCAATTAAAAATACCCAATTTTTCATGTAAACTTTACTATGTGGTGGGCACTGCATCCTGCAAACAAGTTAAAGCTAGACTATAGCATTTAATTTCCAAGGTATAATTATGTATGTGCTAAAGCCCTAAAGATGGTTATAGTTTTAAAGTTACAAAGTATGATACATATTGGAAGTATTACCGTAAGTAATGAAACACTAAATATTTCTACATTAAAGCTTATCACACTAAATATAATTAAAGACTATATATAAATAGCTTTACTTCAGTTCAGGTGAGATCTTTCTGGATCTGTGTTATCAACGTTCCCATTTTATTTTAAAGATGTGATATCTAAGAAGAATCCACCAAGGTCTCACAGTTAATGGCAGAAACGTTTCGGTACCACACATAGTCCTACCCTCAGGGCACCTGTTCTCTTAGCTATTTTGCTATTTACTTATGTTGGTCACACACAAAACCAAGAGCTGCACGAGAAACCTTTGAACATTCAAATGTAACAGTGAGCAGCCACCATTCTTTGTACATTTTACTATGCAACAGGTAGCATGCCAGGTACTTTTGCACATATATATTATTTATTCCTTGGAGTGTGTTAATTCATAATCTCCATTTCTAGGTAGAGAAACTGGGTTAACCACAGAGGCAAGTAGAACTTATCTATGTCCGCACGACAAAGTGAAGATTTGAATTCCAAGTGTTCTTGACTCCCATTTTTCTGAGAAACTTCAATATCCAAAAGGATACTTTTAAACACCAAAGTTAACTCTTAAATATAAATGTAATAAATTCGCGAAAAATAAAAATTTAAGAAAAGCCCTAATACTTACGAAAGTAATTTCTGTACTCTACGACTCACCTTATGGGGATGCTTGACATGAACACAAAATCCCAACTCCTTTAGCACCCTCCTCTCTGCCTTGATAACTTGGTTTTTGGTGTTAATGTAGTTCTGATCAAGGATCAGGGGGCTTGGAGTCCTATAGTTTGTAAGAAATAAAATCAAAACTGTTTTGCACATCCAAAAAATTTTATTTGTGGCATCTCCGTTTTCCCTTCCAACCAACTATTGGCAACAGAAACCAGCTTTTTAAACTCCTGCAAACAAGTTAAAGCATTAATCTTGTGCTGTCCAAGTTATGCTAAGTATGTACTTTCTAGACTAAGTTCCTACAGAAACTAACTCGACTTCGTAATGAAAACAATTTACTCTAATTATCTTGGATTTATCATTATTTTCATATAGATTATATTTTGGATATATATATGTTGATTAACTTAAGCAATAACTTGATTTGTTATCACAAACCCCATTAGTCTCCACTGACCCTTTATGACAAAACTAATGTGCTCTTGGAAATACTATAAGAACCTCATAAGATTACAGTGATTTCACTCATTTTATAAAATACTAACTCTTGACTTGTTCATGGCCAAAAATAAAATTAGGTGAGAAAATGGTAGGTAATACAGATTCCTCCCAAATGGGCCATTTTTTTAAACAAATTATTCCAAGAATCTGTTATAGAAAATCTGAAAACTAAAGATTTAGATCAATTACCAAAAAAATTATGAAAATCAGCCTCAAAACTCCAAGTGATCAATAAAAACCATGATTAAGTTCAGAGTTGTAGTTATTAGGCAGTATCATCAGCATGCAATGCAGAAGGGAAGACCATAATGATGGTAACACAGCAATACTCTAGGTCTCTGTGCCAGATGAAATTTCGATAGCTTCCAAACTTATGATGCAGAAGGCTATATATCAATTGGTGGTTCAATGCTTTAGAAATAGCACATTCAATTAAAAGGCTTATTTAAGCCTTGAAATTCAAACTGGTTTCTTACTGAGAGGCTTGCTTTTCTCAGGACTCGGACTTTCATTTAAACGCGTATAATAAAGTGTCTCGATGTCCTTCGTTTAATACATTTTAGATCCAACCAACGAAAACATTTCATTTTTATTAAAATACTGAATATATGATATATGTAAGGGTAGAACATTTAAATATTTCTCCCATACTCATTTCACTTTCAGCCAAGAAGATTCAAGAGTTTCTTCCCTGGGCAAAACACAACATCTATTTTTTAAAGATAGTCATTCTGAGTATTACCCCAACTCACAGCTCATTTTACTATGCATACCAAATCCAGAAAAATGTAAGCTCATACTTTAAAATAAAAAATCTGTTTAAATACAACCACTTGAAGATTAGAAAAAAAAATCTAAAAATAAGCTGCATTAACTACTCCTGTAGTGACCTGTTATAGAGCAAAAATCAGCTATCATTTATTTTCTTTTCAGATTTAAAATTACAAAGACTGGACTAGACTATTTCAAATTATTCTACCTTTTTTAAAAATCAAATAACATTATACAAAAGTTGGCAAAACTGACAAAATGGAAAATAGCTGTTACTTAAATTAACAATGCTGAAAATGGCCTTCATTCAGTTCAATTACTATTACAGATATGAAAGGCATACGGAATGAGGCCACCAACTGGGGAGGGGACTGATTTCTAACGTAATATCACAATGAATCTGTTTTTATCATAATAGGCTACAAGTTAATTGCTCTTTGGGAAAAAAAAAAATCAAATTTAAACCAAACGAGAGCAATAAATGTATACATGTGAATGTAGTTCGAAGATCTTAATGTTTATCATTTTTCACAAGATTTCATCACAACAGGAAATTTGAGAAGAAATTAAATCCATCTCAGACTCTTACTGATGACCTAATGGCCCTCCTTCAATAGGCATTAGCAGATAAGACTATCTTCAGAGTTACAGTTGCACGTCACTTTAACTCAATGCATTGCAATTCAGACAGTAAAACTGCACCATTAATCCATACAAAAATAAATTTTACAATAGCAGTTTTGTCTCATTTCTCTCCATATGTTAAACAAATTCATTTGTATCTCTTGTTAAGCTTGCTTTAAGAATTGCCTTCAAATTCTGTTAAAAATTCATTTTTCTTGCAATCCACCAGCTAAACCCTTGTTTGAATTATGGCTACTATCTGGTGCTGATCAGGCTTAATCATTCATTAACTCTGCTTTAACAAATTGTTACTTTCCATCTTTTTTGCCACAATCTTTACTTTCCTCTTTTTTTATGTCAAAATCCCAGTATCATCAAACCAATTAAGGAAACCAAACCCATTATTTACTGCAATTCCACTATGTACTCAACTTCTTGCTTAGCCCTAATAGTATCTGCCATTTTCAAAGTTAACTTTGTGGGTGTATAATCCAACACCTCCATTTTGTTCAGAATTGGTTTTACCTCACAAATCAAGGAAGGCTCAATAAACATTAATTTACAAACTACCTTACAGGTTTTGTAGCAGAAGTTGAAAAACGTGTCCCAATAAATTAGCAAGAAAAGGTTCAAGAAAACTGTCTAAGCAACTGTTTTTGTTTTTTTTTTTTACTTATATTAACAAATTATCAATTAATATTTTCTGTAGCAACAAGCACATTAAATTAAATTAAGGCTTGCTAGAATTTCTTCCTTCCCAATCAGGTTAACTTTCCTTTCCCTTAAAAGCTTGAAGAGGTGTCATTTTTAAATCTCTTAAAGAGAAACCATCTAGTTAGTAGTGAGTGAGGTAGGGGGAATAACAACCAACCAAACCTAAAACTTTACCTTCCCTGCTTTTAAATTTTTCATATTTTTCAAAGTAATTTATATGAAAAGAACTATTTTCAAATTTCAGTCCTAATAGGAAATTTTGGGCTTTGGTCATTGGAAGTTTATTATCTGGTCTTTTAGAGTAGCTATTTTTCCTTTAGCATGATTAATTTGGCTGAAATACACTTGAATAAAAAGAAATTAGAATTAGGAGGTCCATCCCAACGTGGTTAGGTTTCACTCATGAAGTACAAGGACCAAGAAATTCTGGAACTAGTTCAAGGAACTATATTAAAATGAGATGAGTAGTTTACAAGGAGGTAGATGCTGCTCAATACACAGAAATTTGTAATGCCTATGTCAAAAAAACCATTCTTTCTCTAGCAATGTTTAAACAAACTGAAGACTGCTTTTAGAACCACCAAAATAAACAGCAGAGGGAGGATGGACTAAATAACAAGTCCACTTAACACCTTTCCAATTTCTCATCCATGATCTATACACATGTTGAAAATACCACACCATATGCACCAATGAGAGTGGTTGCATCAATCTTTGAAAATTTAATTGTCTTCTTTTAGACAAGATTTATAGTATGAATGTGGGATCTTTAAAACTACAGAAAACCCTTAATTTGCTGTGAACATGCTCTATCTCAAAAGTAAATTATAATTAGAAACTATTAAAATAAAAAAGCAATCTTCCCTTTAAATTCAGTCATTTATTCTGAATTTTTAAAAGACAATTATTAGACCACAAAAATAATCAAGGTGGGTAGGGGGTAAGTCAAATAATCCAAGATGTGACTTGGGAATTGGTACTTTTTAAAAGCTCATCTGGTGATTCTAATGTGCAGCCAGGGCTGAAAAACAATGACCTCAAGGCTACAAAAATGATCCCTCTTTGTAAATTTTCAAGGTCATACTACAATTTAAAGCTATGCAAAATTACATTAAAATAACATCATTAAGATAAACTGATATCCTTCACCTAACTGAAGTTTAATACTAATACTTTCTAATGACAATCTGTGCAAAAAAATATTAAGCTATACTTGTAATAACTTGGACAGCAAAGACAAAAGCTTATAACAAGAAACAGGAGTTTTTCTAAATGGTTCACCAGTGGCCAACCTGTTAGTCCCCGATTCCAGTGACCTATTCTCAGAGCACTGGCTTCTCCTTGGGGATTTTCGATACTTCACTCACTGTTGCCATGACGACAGCTTCATCTCTATGTACCACTCCACATCACCCAGGCTTTGGTAAATGTAGCTGGTCGCTGTATAGTCGGTTGCAAGGGAAAAAAGAGTTGAAGTTAATAACATATACAAGTTACATGTCTGAGTAAACTTGTAATATGCATAGAAACACTTTTATATCCTGCTTTAAAAAAAAGCTTCCATGCAATTAACTCCTTTAAAATTTCATGCTATAATCGGGATTCTAAGGTTGAAACAAAATCTCGCTGTATTGACTCAAAAAAAAAAAACAAAAACCAAAAAAAACCACGCACTGTTACACCAGACACAACAGTCAGGTGAGATGTTTTAAATTCCAAGGTTTTTATAGTTAAGACCTACACTGACATCAAGGAAGAATACTCTAAGTCTCAGAAAAATTTCAAAGTACAGATAATCATTTTAAGTGATAACAGTTGGCTCAATGGTTCAAAAAATAACAGAAAACTATTGCTTTTAAACAAACACAGAACCCTTTGACTTACATATAGAGCCTTTTTATTTAGTGTCATTTTATTTTAAACACCCTGAAGAATCAGGTTAGGTATCTAAATACAAATTTTAGCTCAGACCATACTAAATACCAAATTGAAATCTTCCCAATTTCCAGGCATTCCTCACCAAGAAGCTAAAAGATACTTTAAAATGAAATAAAAAATTAGTCTATCCCTTGATATGGTTAGGGTGAATGAGAAAAGATGGCAGAAAAAGAAAAGTAAGAAAACTGAAAAATGCTGTGAAAACTAGGTAGCAATGTTTCAGACTTTATCGTTTTAGGCTACTATTTGCTTGTCTCTGAATAGTTCTATTACTGTCAACTTAGACTCAGCCAATAAGGACCACTCATGTAAGATACTAATTTGACACTAACGAACATCCAATCCCCAAAACAACTTAAAATCCTTTTATAACTAACTTCCATTCAAACTCAGAACAAGTTTGGCTAACATCGCAATTTCATAAAAAATGAAAACAAGGATTAATTTGCAACAAGTACTAGAAGTCACCTGTAGACACAGGAAGTCCTCCAACTAAAATTTTTGACACTCGTCTCACATGAACACACAAGTTCACATAAAGTGTGATGATGTAGCCACGCAACACCTATAAGCCACTATTCTGGTCTCTTATTTTCTTACAAGATAGAATAAATGGGCCTTATCTAAATACAACCCAATCAATCAAGAGTTATTTTTCTAACACACTCACTAGACTATATCTAACCAAAACAAATACCTGTTTAATCCCTTTGACTTCAAACTTTATCATTCTGCAGTCCTTTCAGATCCGGTATTATGCGATATATCGTAGTTCAATGTTGAGAAGTATTCTAACAAAAGCCAACCTCGATTGATAAAGAATTAACTGAGACTTCAAGCAAAAAAAAACAATCTACACAAGACTTTGCCGCAACATTAACTTGAACTGCAGTGTTTAAACTTCCAGCCTTCAAGTCTTCCAGAGAGGGGAGGGGAAAAACAACTTACAGAATACACTCACACATGAGCCAAATGTATTCCCTTTCTTGTTTAGTCTTAAGCCACAGGACTGCTTCACAGCACTGTTAGGATTGTCCATAAATGCAACTGCCTCTACAAACTACAGATAGCTGGTTAATTATGGTTTTTTTCATATTAAGTATCAGTGTGCTCCTATGTGAATTTCAACACCTAAATTAATTTTCCTTTGCATGGGTTTTAACTTGAGAAGAAAGAATGTTTTGATTTGATGATTGGTGCACAGTACAGTAGCAGCAAGAGATGCTGGGTTCAATAATGCCAATCTTACCTTTTTCCTCTTAACTGGCGTAGGTGGTGAAATACATTA
The DNA here is from genome assembly GCF_000325575.1 of Pteropus alecto. Lineage (NCBI taxonomy): Eukaryota > Metazoa > Chordata > Mammalia > Chiroptera > Pteropodidae > Pteropus > Pteropus alecto. The sequence goes on along the minus strand of NW_006433378.1, from coordinate 6,252,709 downwards.
ATCACATCCCTTATTCTTCTAGGTGCTTCTTCGATTTTTGATGCAAGATTAATACAAGCCATGGCAACAATCTGAAAGAACCAATGATTCAATAAGAAGTTGTTAGATTATGATACTATTAAGTAATTAAGAAAAAGTGCCCCTCTCAAAATCTAACAAACTTATTTGATGAAGGAACTTTAGAACACAATTGGGACAATCTTTGGTGAAACAAAATTACAATTACTATTTCCAAGCCATAAGCTTACCAGCTACGCTAACACAATTTGTTTTTACTGCCTAATCTCTCGTTAATTTTGAATCTAGAATCAAACGCAGTCTCATGGGAGTTTTGCTTTTGGTTGAAAATTCTAATTATTGATAACAGGGAACCTGGGCTCAGGATCCATATTCTAGTTTTTAAAACATCTCAAAGTCCCTACTTTCCAGTAGGTGAGATCTGGGTACAAAGTCCTAAACTAACCACTCCCTTTCTGGGTATTTGGCTGCTGACACTACCCCCCTACTTCCCATTTCCGGATGAAGAAATCCTCTTCCACCCACCTCCGCCTTGCTTACCTCGAAACTGTGTTTGACGAAAGACTTGGAGTAGAAAAAACGATGAAACAACACCTGCCCCGTTGCCATCGCCACCTGCAGATGAGAAAGAAGAACGGAAGCCCAGGGGTCAGGCGGGCCCGCACCAAGAGCCGCCGCCATTTTGTGCCGCCGCTCGCTCCCCCTCCCCCGCCCCACTACTTACAGCAAGAAAGCTTTGCCTCCCGGCTCCCCCGCCCACGGCACGCCCGGGCTCCGGCGGGGACCCGCGGCTGGAAAGCCCCAGAGTGCCATCCCTGCCCTGCCAGGACACGGCGGCACCGGGATACATCGGAGAGGAGATGCGCCTAGCCAGCCCGGAGCACTGACCTGCGGCAGCCGGAGGAGAATGCCGGCGGCCTGGATGAGCTCGCAGCCCAGGATGCGCAAGTCCGTCTCGCTGGGCAGGTCGAGACCGTCCTGCATGGACGGGGTGGGCGAGAGCCGTTCCTCCGGAATCAGTGAGTGGTCGATGGTGAGCGAAACTTCCGAGTAGAGGCGGTCTCCGATCAGAATCCCTCCCGTCGTGGTCGTCGTCGTGGTTGTCGTCCCGGAGCTGGAACCGCCCGCACTCGGGGCAGCCGAGGAAGCGGTGGCTGCAGCGGTCGCTGTCGGGTGAGGCCCGGACGCCATAGTCTCAGCGAGCTGCACGCACGCCCAACGCAGCCGGAACCCGGAGCGAAACTAACCAGCGTCCTCGGCGCGACGGATATTCCTGTGACCGCCGGGTCCTGGACCGCTTCACGCAGCGTGCGCTTCCGCTCTGACGTCAACACGTCCAGCCGGCGCGCGCCAACTAGTCCCTGCAGGCCTCGCCTCCGCCCGCGGCGCCTCCGCCCGCGGCCCCTCCGCCTGTGCCTTCCCAGGACCTGTGGTTGGCTTGTGGGTCTTTCGGTGACCTAGGTGACCTGTATGCTGGGGCTCCCGAGCGGTCAAGGCGGCAGACTTTTTAGCTAAAACAGATGCAAGCTGCTCGTTCGTAATATTTTTAGCCACAAAAATAAGAAGGGAGTTTTACAAGTTACTTTATCCCCAAGTTAGAGTTGGTAAAATTTACTGTAACTCCTGCGCGGTTTTGATAATTTGTCTAGAACATGGGTTCCCTTGATCCCATCTCTCGCCCTCTCCTAACTTTTCGCTTTTGCGCCGGCGCAAGTTCTTTGTATACAGAAGGAAGCGTAGGGCCGTGTTTCGCCCTCTTTGACGGGTGTAAAAGGGTAACGCTGATGTCCTGTACAAACGAACTTGAAATTTAAAGTGATCCTTAAGGAATCTGGAGAGGACTGCTTTAAAGTATTTTTAGAAAACAGGAATGTGAACCATATCGGTTCCCAAAACGCACCGATAAGCGCGTGGTATGAAGTAGGGCAAAGACTTAATAACCTGGAGGGCGGCTTTTTCACAGCTTCAGTTGCGAAACTCAGGCCGAGCCAGTGACAGCGCCGCAGCTCTCAGTAATCTGGAAAATCCTTAGTTTCCGAAAATAGTCTTAGGTTAAAATCCTTACAGAGGTAATCTGATTATTCCCAGAGTCTACGTATTCATTCGTGGTTATGGCAATTAAACAGAAGGGAGAAATGAATCTCATAGTTTTTTCCTTTCGGATATTGGGTAACGAACAATTCTCAAATTTTTCTCAAATTAGAATTAAAAAAAAAAATACTGAGCCAGAGTACTAGAGTCTGGGGTTGGAAGGAAGGGAGTTGGTCTTGGTTTACTCTAACCATCTTTTAATCCCACGCTTGAACTGCTAAGACGTAGGGATAAGAAGCCCCATTACCTTTCTATGACAGCTCTGTTTTAAGGCCTAATCTTTTTAATTATGAAAAGTGCATTGAAACTTGGATCTATAGAGCAAAGGGAGTTTGAATACATTTCAATTTGTCAATGATGTCACTAAGGCAAAACATTCAAAACTTCATTTAAAAAAGGGTATTAAATACACCTTATATCTTAAAGACTGACATCAGTAGTTCTGAACCCTGGCTGCTCATTAGGATCTTCTGAGGAGCTTTTAAAACACACTGATGCCTGAGCCTTACCTAAAGAGATTGATAGAATTTGTTGGGGATGGGCCAGGCCCAGCCGGTGATATTGCCCATCCTCCAGTGATTCCAGTGTTCAGTCAGGGTTGAGAAACATTACTTCAAGAAAGTGTAAATCTGATACTGGCTAAAGCACCTAAACTTTCTGCATGTCACCTTCACCTTTCTGACTAGGCTGCTTCCAGGGAAACTCGCCTCCCCAATATTCAGGAACGATTTTAAATACTATAGCAAATTTTGAAATCTTTAGAAAACTAATTATTATTATGCTTTTTTCTTGGTTCTGATAACCTCCGGTTGTGTAAGATAATATTATTGGGGAAAATTGGGTGAATGGTATACAGGAATTCGGTGCTATTTTTTGCAACTTCTTGTGAGTTCAATTATTTTAAAATAAGTAAAATTAATTGTAAATATGCTTCATTGAAACATTGAGCTTAAATGAAATCACCTATATTGAGCTTAAATGAAATCACCTATGAAATCACCTGTAATGACTTGAGAGTAATTTAACTTATTTTTAAGATGATTTTAATGGAAAATTTTCTCCTCTTTAGAGGGTCCTCTACCATGCCTCTCCAATAAACTGACTTGGTGATATCTTGATATATTTTATAATAAATTTTTACCTTGTTATATCTATGATTAATTCAAAAAAGTTCACAAGCCTAAGAGGGAGAAGTTCTGGAAGGGAAAAGGGGTACTTGCTCCATTCCTGATATTTTTTGCTGGTGAACCTCCCTGCTCCCCACCTCTTGTATCTGGCAGTTATTTCCAGAAGAGCAGAACCACCCAGGCTATCCCACAACTTTGTGTCCATTTTCCACTCCCTTCTGACTGTACCCCAAATTATATCCCATAGATACAACTATTTTCACTATTTCTCCTTTCAGCTTCAACAAAAGTGATGGAGGAGGTGAGCCAACATTTTACTTGCTTAGCATTAATTCATCAAACTGGTTTGGAAGAGTTGTTAGATTACTTTTCTAAGTTATTTTTCCATGTACCTAACATCAACATTAAAATGGGGGAAGGACTAAATAATGTTGATATACCCAACATCAACAGAATTAGGAAGAGTGAAGCGTATGTTTTAATTGTATAAAAGCATTAGAAATGAGTTCAGGCAAGTGAGACTGTTCCATTAGGAACGTAAGTGATTGAGTTCTTTGTCACTCTAAGAAAAAATTAGAATGGTAAGACTAATATATTTTGTATATTCTTTCTTAACAAACAGAATGGTAAGTTTGTAATATATTTTGTATATTCCTTCTCAACAAACAGAGGTCCTGCTAGTAAGCCCTGAGTTCACCCAGATCTAAAAGGAAATAGGTCATGACTAGAGTAAAGTGTTTTTATTGTTTCAAGACCTGCAGGCTTCAGATGATGACTGAAAAGACAAAGAGAATTATTAGTGGCCTTGCTGGAACTACTGAAGAATCATATTCTTGATGCTTAAATTGGTTCTCATTCCATTCATCTCTGCAGTCTTTCTGGGGATCATGTTTTTCATTGTTATTTCAACTTTCAGTTTCTTTAATCCTAAACTTACAACTGGTATAATTTCATTAATTTCTTCAGCAATCGTTTATTCATTAGTAGCCTATCAAAATGTAATAGCTCAACACTTTAATTTCTGCTAATGGTAAATGAAGTGTAAGTCTCTACCTAGAATGACATACACTTTTGATAAAGAGACTGGTACACACAAAGACAAATGTTAAAGTGACCAATAAATGCAAAAAGCAGGTAGAGAAGGGATAAGTCATCATAGTTAATGTCATCAGGGGGAATTTATAACCTTGGTAAGTTGCTAATCAAGTTTCTGTTTACAGCACAAATCATAGTATGTGATTACACATAAACTATTCAAATAGATACATGACTTTTTCATTCAGTCTTGTGATTATGACATCATAATTCTGGTCTGGTTGCTCTCATCATTAAAAATAGTCATCCGAAATGATTTATATGTAATTAACACTTAGGCATAAAATGCTAGGAAAGTCTCATAGTAATACTGCCCTAGGCATTCTGCTGCTAGCTCTGCAGAGAAATAGTTCTGAAACTTTAAACAACCAGTTTCATCATTTCTTAACGTTAGGGAATCTGACTGGACCCCTTACAGGTCTAAAATTTTCTGACATCTTGAACCTCAGACTCATCTTTGGTTCTTACCTCTTTAGTCACCCAGTTTTGTTGTTTCCTCAAGGAAGGAAATTGTTCTTGAATCTGCCAGTATTGTCTATTCTATCATGTCTGCTGTTACCTCATTGCCTGCACCATAGCTTTCTAAATGGTCTTGCCTCCATTCCCTCCCATCCCTCCTTCATCCTGGGAAATCTGTAAATCTTGAAATATCAGTTTCTTTACCCCACTTTCTCAAATAAAGACTCTGGAAATAAAACAGATCAAACACCTTTTGGTAATTGAGGTGTTCCACAATCTAATCTTGTCATTCATTCCCTTATTGCATTACCACCTGACATTCCCCCCACCATGTCTGCCTGAACCAAGACCAGCAGGACCTGTTTCCTCACTAACAAACATGTCATTTACCTTCCTGATTTCATACTTTTCCTTATTCTATTTCTCAAGCCTGCAATATTTTTACTCCTCTCTGCTAATCAAATCCTACCAAATTTTTTTTGAGATCCAGATGTTCTACTTATCAGAAGCCTTCTCTACCTGATCCAGCTTTCATCAGTTTTTCCTTTCTTCGGATTCTCTCGTATTTATATCCTCTAGTATGCCTTTTGACACATGATTCCATACTTCATGCATTGTTAATCACTTGGGTGTATGTCTTGAGTTTTTAAAAATAGTACCATATTGTGTTAATTTTGCATTCGCAGAACTTAGTCGACACTGTGTAAACGGTAGATACTTAATCAAAACTTGTGCACTAAATTGCTTGTTTTTCTCCTAGTGCTTTGTATAGGCAGCCTGATCTTGCCTTTTCCTTTCTGTCCAGAAACCAGTTCCATCCTCAAGTGTCTGTCCTATCACCACAGCCCTTACAGGTCCTCATTTATCCTGTTCTCTTTGGGACACTTTGTAGCAGATCAGCCATGTTTCCACTTTTCTGTGTCCTTACAATGAGCTAGGTAAATAGTCCACACTCTCTCTTCTATATGGGCATGGGCTGTAGAACAAGAGCCCTACTGGAATTGCTATGACTGGAGAGTCGTGGTAGGGAAATGGGGGCTCATAAAAAAGCAATACAGTGAAGTGGTTTGCTGTCTGAATGTGGACATAGGCTCTGGGACAGTTTTTGGAAGTGTGTCCAGAAATTGGGCATGTGTGACCAAGAGTTAAGGCCAGTACCAATTTAATAAACTAAACTATAAAACCAAAATCCATAGGTTTGCTTTGGGAGATAGCTTAAAGTTAATATGTATCCCAATGTCTTTTTTATATGAGGACACTAAGGTCCAAAGAGGAGGCTGCAAATGGTAGATACTCAATATTTGCTGATTGCAAATAATCCAGTGAAGTCAGTCTGTGGATGGATTCGTTCTTCATTGTATTTAATGTCAGAAATTGACCAACGAATTTGAGAAGCTTTGCAATAGAGAACTATACAAAAAGGAAAAGCCCCATTCTCTCCTTTCTGTATTCTCTAATCTTTTACCAAAATTATATCGTTACCTTCCCCAAAGGTAACAGCATGATGTCTATCCTTCCAGATATATATATATATCCCTGTATAATATATATAGTTAATTTCATGTAAAAAGGATCACACTACATATATCTAAACTGGTGTGAAATGATACTTTAATAAAATCCAATAAATGTGAATTGCTACTAAAATGAAATTTTAAAATACATAAAAAATGAAAGGCTGAATTGCTTATTATTGGATTCAACAGACAAAAACTTATATGTCAAATTGCCATAACAATTTCTAGACTTTATTCTCAACCTCTATACTTACTTCATTGAGGACCTATAACAAACAGTTCAGAGCTTGCTGCCAGTCCATGGACCACTCTTTGAGTGGCATTACTCTTTGAGGTTTCGTTTTTTTTTAAATAATGAACATATATTACTTGTACAATTGTAATTAATTGCTTTAAAAATTTTTCCAACTCAGTCTGTTAATAGAAATATGTACAGGGTTCAGAAATGGTTCCCAGGGTTAATTTTATGAACAATCGTACAAACAAGGTGGCAGAAAGGAGGTAATAGGTGATCTGGGTTTTAAAGGCTACATAGGCATTTGTCAGAAGACTAAGTGTGGTGTGGAAGAGCATTGTAGGTAGAGGGGAGGTAGGAGCCAGGGCAGGGAGGTATGAGATCGCTGGGTGTGTGGAGAAATATAGTGGACATCTGTTGTTTTAGCCTGCCCAGTATCTAAGCTGCTGTTTTCCCTTGGGGCCCAGCAACTTCTCCATTCTCAGTGTAGGTGGTTTGGGAGGGGCTGACCTCTTTCTGAGCTCACAAATAAGCCTATCCCATCCCCCTTCACTTCCTCCTAGTGACTGGCTCAGGTTAGCAATCAAGTCCAGGCCTTTTGCTGGAACCCTGGCGAGAAGAGTGGAGAGAAGTGCTTGTTCTTTACGGAATTGCTGAGAGGAGGAGGTAAGCCCAAAGTTGCAGACGCCCTCTTAACACTGGAGAAGAGAACCAGCTTGAGAATGGAGCCAGCTGAGAAGAAAAGCTTAGACCAGAGACCAGAGAGAGAAACCCAATCCAGGGACGTCATTTATGGTCCTGCACATAGCCATACCCTATATTCTATCCCTCGGATTTTCAGTTTCAAGAACAAATAACTTCTTTTTTATTCATTTATTCTTAAATCCACCTTAACTGAAAGATTTAGACAAGGAATATTATGTTGATTGTATGTGTGTGCGTACACTAGAAACTAATGAGGCTACAAGAGGTGGGCAGGGCCTAGAATATGAAGGGCTAAGAAACAGGTCCTCATTTCTGGAGGCTCCCAGGAGCTCTGGAGGGTATAAAGCAGTGATTACCTCAACAAGAAAATCAGGAGCTATAAATCAGAACTCTAATATTAAGAACATCAGCTTCCTCAAGCTTTCCTAGTGGTTTCATTTTTGTAATTCTTTGTTTTCCTCTGATGGAGGATAGGCAATTAAAAATAGGACCAAGCAAGTTATTGAAAATGACATTTTAAAAAATGATTTAATTTTCCTCTTAAGGATTGAAAGTTAATTTTGAGCAATGAAGAGGTTGACCCTGTTTAGTACTGTTTTCTATTTCCAATAAAAATTCAATACTAGACCTTAAGTGAATAAACTTTTAGGAATAATAAGAATCAACTTTTCTGAAGCTCCCTACACATTTAACTAGTTTTCTCAGCAGGA
>NW_006433378.1:6227222-6244671 GCF_000325575.1 Pteropus alecto | reverse complement strand
AACAGAAAATAACTGGAAATCTGATGAACACATTAACCATTTTGAACATGATAAAACAAAAATAAATGAGCCTTGCATCAAGTTCCCTGCACAGAGTTGTCGTGTCTCTTTAATCTAGGGTAATTCTCTAGAGTTTTTGTCCTTTAAGATATTTTTCATGATTTCTGGCCAACTGTTTCACAGCATGTCCCTCAATTGGGATTTGTCTGATTTTCCAGGTAAACATTTTCTTTTCCAGGAGTACTCCATGAATGATGATGTGTCCTCCGAGCTTTACATCAAGGGGCATGTGATATACAATTATTGTCCAACTTTTGGTTAATTTTGATAGTTCAGTTACTGTGGTGTCCACCAGATTTATCCATTGTAAAGGTCCTCTGCGTCTTTGTAATAAGTAATCTGTGGGATGATTTTTGACAATAAATAGCATTCTTAATAACAGATCTACGACATTGTTTCAAAGAAAAATGGTCCGTAAGGAAACTTTGTCAAGTTGGAAGGAGTCATTTCAACAAACCTCTAGTGAGCACCCACTAAACTATGTTATTTATGCTAGGCGTGAAGACCAAACTGGTGAAGACTGACAAGCAAAGAGTACATAAATGCTAAAACGGGGCAAAATACCACAGGAGAATTGGGGAGTGGCAAAGACCTCATTAAATGTGAGGAAAGGGAAGCTCAGAGATATAAAATGACTTGACCAAGATTTTAGATAAGAGTGGCAGGGGTGAGATTAGAACTCTGGTTTTTCTGATGCCCACTCCAGTATTTTTTCTTTGACAGCATCCAAAGGCTCTATTGTGATGCTGGTTCTCCAGAACAGGTGTAATATTTGTTAGTGAAAACAATGAATGATATCTATGTAACTAAAAGAACAAGCTTTCTCTAGACCTTCCATAAGGTGTTTTAGTGGAACTTTTATTTGGTTAATTTAAATTATGTACATTGTGACATTAAACTCACTAGAGACCTACTCTAGTTTTGTCTCAGGGAAAGGTTTCCTCACAGTAACAATGACACAAGCAGATACGGTACACAACCAGATATTACTCATGTGCCGCACCTTAAAACTACCACAGAACAAGTTTTCTATTCACAAATCCGGAAACACTTCAGAGTTATCTAACTCTTACATCCTGAGAATAACTAATTACAGCTGATACATAATTCCTTTATTGTGTACAGTGTTTTTTATATGTATCACTGGAGTCTCGAAAACAAGTTTTGCCTTTAGATTTATGAATATCTATTGTTACTTAATTTTCAGAATCGATAAATAAGGGGGAACAGTCGTATACACACTTTCGCTCATTCGCTTATATTCATTCAGACAGTCCTAGTGGGACTATAGCAGGTTCATGAAAAGCTGGACCTAGAGGTGTGCCTTTTTAGGCTCTGCTTGGTGAATCGTGCTTTTGAGCTGTTTTCGACCTGTAGACACTGGTGTCCTCCCTGGGCTGAGCGAGTTCAAGGAGAAATAGGTGGCTGCAGGGAAAATGCAAGCTGGATAAGCTCTATTTTGCCCCTTCAATAGTTTCAGAACTATTTTTAACCGTGAAGGCCACGATTATCTTTTGCCCTTTGCTCACTCTGCCCTCCTCCCCATAAGGAATCTCATAATAGTCTTCCTGTTTTATGTAAGCGATTTAATTAAATAGTTATGGCATTTACAATTTTTATGGAAGGGCTCTGGCGATAACTCAGTCGCCACAAGCCGCTGAAGGGCCATCACGGATTAAGAGGCAGGTTTCCCGGAGGGCTCCACCGTGGGGCAAGTGACTGAAGCGGGCAGGTCAGTTGGGAAGTCCTTTACCCTTTTCTATGAACTCTGTGATAGCCTGGCACCCCACACCCCGTCAGACAAGTGACTCGAGCGTACTCTCTGCTGCCTCCGCCAAACCTCATGGGACTCCACCCGGGGGGTAGCGGGGTGGGCGGGGGAAGGAGGCAATCATGCTCAGTTCCGCCGGCGAACACGTGCAAGGCTTGGCTGGGTTGCAGTGCCGTGGGGTACATGGGGCGAAATGATTTCACAAACGCCAAGAGGAAGGAGCGCGGAATATACGTCACTTCTAGGAAGCCTGGAAAATATCAAGCCGCGGGGTCTGCCGGGAAGAGCCGCTCACAAGCCAGAAGAACTGCAAGGCACAGGGCCACTCCGCGCACGCGCAGTGCGCTCTTCCTGCGCATGGTTGCGGTCGAGAGACTCCCTCCGCCAGCTGCCGGATCTAACTTGCCGGCCTTCTTACTAAGCCAGTCTGCGAACTCTGCGCCGCCGTGGCGCCCGCCTCTTGTGAGGTCAGTAGTAGGCTCCTCCCGCTCAGTTCGGATCTCTTAGAGCCGGAAAGGGCGGTGCCGTGCTCCTGCCCTGTATGAACCTCTTTTGTAAAGGAAAGCTCTTTTGTAATTTCCTGTCTTTAAACTATTCCCATTTCCTAATAAGGGTGAAAACTCAGGCAACCCTCACCCTAGTTCATTTCCTTCCAAGCTGGGAGTTCTGTTAAAATTACAGTGCAAATGTGTCATTACTAAGGTTTGGAAGCTTTTGCTTGTTTTTATGTGTTCTCTTAGTGTATAAATTGGAAGAAAGAGCGGTAAAATGGCAGCTTTGTATATGGAGGCTGAGATAAGCAGTATCTAGACTGGCTTGATGAAATTAATGTAATTTTAATTTAGTTGAAATGTAGTTTTTCTTCGAATTACACAGGAGTGGCATCTTGAAAGGCTGGGTATATAAAGCAGTTAAGGAGCCTTGAGGAGTGCTTAATTGTTTTGTCAGCTATTTAAAGTCAAAATGACAATCAAGATATATTAGAAATAAAACAGTTTAAATTTATAAAGGGTGAAGGTTTTTGTCTAAGTTTTATGGATAATGAAATAGGCCCCGACATTTCTGTGACTTACCCAAGACGGGTGGAATTCAGGCCACTGCTTTCACCATGCCGATACTCTGGGTAGTTAGACTAAGGCTGTCTTCAGAACGGGTTAGCCCTGGGCATGTATTGCCTCCTTTTCTTGCCTTTCTCCCTCACGATTTTTTCCCTTTTCCATGATTTTTGTTCCCTTCCTGAGTTCTCTCCTCTTGTATCTCCTCCCCTTGCTTTATTTCTTTAACTTCCTGTTTTCTTGATAGTTGAGCCAGCCTTTCCTTCCTTTCCTTTAAATATCTCTCCTTTAAACAACCATAATAGGAAATAAAAGAATTTTTATAGTTTATTTTTATAATGGTTATTTTCTTGTTTTAAGGATTTGGGGGGCGGGGAGGTTAGGAGGAAGTTCATATAGATAGATACAAAATTTCCTCTAGTAAAAGCTGCCTTCTACTTCCATAGCTGCTTAGTGAAAGTAGGTTGTGTGTGTGTGTGTGTGTGTGTAGTGAAGATAAGACAGGGAGTAGTAGAAAGGGAGTGTGTAGTGAACTGTTTAAATCAGAAACGGGAAGAAAAATAATCCATATAAACAGGTGCTCTAAATGATGTTAAACTCAATTCAAAATAACATAGCTGCAGGTTCTATAAAACACAAGAAACATCATTTCCAATCAGTCCCTGCACATGCCTCTGTGATGCATTTCCTTAGATGATTTGGTCCTTTCACAGAATAAACCTGGTGCTTTAGCTGCCCCAGAAGAAATAAACATTCTATCTGTGAAATATATCAATGTTTCCAGACTATGAGGCCACCTCGTAGGCTTCTCAATGTAGTGGCACCTGTTCCTAGTTCTTCCAGCGGATGTTATCCTTGCTACATTTGGGAAACAAAGCACAGAGAGTCACTTGCCTAACATAAACCTCCAGGGAGGCAGAGTTTCTGATGCTTTTTCCAATTCCATACTCTGAGAGTCTAATAAGGAATTAGTGTCTAAAATGAATACTAGAATTCACTAAAATATACTAATACTAACTGACTAGGGTTTGTTCTTATTAATAACACCAGCATTCATGGGCTAAAATTTGAAACAGGCTCAAAGAGCAAGTTTGGCAAACCCTATCCTTTCTTACAACAAAGATGGTAACTCTCACTATTAACAAGCAATTTGAACAGAAAGCACTAGCAAGGTTAGTTAGCAGGTTTTATATGTTTCATTGCTCTGCAGCTATAATAGAAAATATCAGTGGGACAATACACATGCACAAAGATTACTTCAAGTTATTTGGCAAAACTATTCCAAACTATATGGTAAATTTCCATTCTGCAGATAATTGGAATATTTTTGAATAATGAATCTATCCATTCATATTGATAGCTCTTTGACCCTTATAGTCTATTGTAGTTGCTACTGCTTTGTAATCAATTGACCCAAATTTAGCATCTTGAAACAACCATTTTATTATGTTCGCAGGTTCTGTGGGTCAGGAATTCAGACTGGGCACAGCAGGGATGTTTGATCTTTCCTTCTTGAGGTCTCAGGTCTTATCCCTTGTACTGGGCTGGTCAAAGAGTAGGCGGCTGACAGGAGCACCTGCACTTGACTTCTGTACAGCTAGTGGTCTCATGGTAGTTAGACTTTTCCGTGGCAGCTCAGACCTCCAAGCTAGAATGTTCTTCTGTATAAGCAGATGCTTCATGGCCTTTAATAACTCAGTCTCACTATTTGGTCCACTGTACTATGTTGGTTAAAGGAGTCATAAGGCTGCCCAGATTCAAGAAATTTGCCCCAGACACCCCGCCTTGACCTCCACGAGAGGAGTGTCAAAAGACTTGGAACCATGTCCCAAACTTCCACTTACTCTATATTCAGCTCTTTCATACTCATATTCAACTTGAAAACATTTTCCCTTGAGATATTTTCTCAAAGTGAGTATAACATAAAATCTTCTACATAGGGCCTAAGGCCACTGAAATCACCATGTGATGATTTTTCTTTCTTAGGGAAGCAGATGGAATGATCAGAGTGTGCTGGCTGTTTCTAAACAAGGCTTGCCAATATCTGTGTCCCTTCCAAAAAATGGGCTGTATTTCTTTAGTGAGAGAGAACATGAAATCATCCCTCATGCTTGCTTGTTTGCTTTTACTCTTTGCTCTTGGGATATACCTGTCTCTGCAAATTGACTGAACAGAAGCTTGTCTGCTAGTATCCCAATGAAAGTAGTTAAACTATGCCCCAGTTCCTGGATTAGGGTAAAGCAAGTGAGGCACTTACTTCAGCTGCAAATTTTAAGGAGGTGCCAAAAAACTCAGTAATCAAGATAAATATTTTAATGCAGTATTTTTAAAAATCAAAATTAATGCTAAACAATCCATAAAAATATCAAAATTTTAAACAAAGACAGTGGATTCATTTTCTAGGGCTGCTGTAACTAAGTACCATGAATTAGGTGACTAAAAACAACAGAAATGTGTTGTCTGCCAATTCTGGAGGCTAGAGGCACCCAGGGAGAAACCCCATGCCTCTCTGCTAGCATCTCGTGATGGCTGCCATCTTTGGCGTTTCTTGCCTAGTAGCTGCATTATTCCAGTCTCTGCCTCCATCTTCACATGACCTTCTTTGTGTGTCTCCGTGTCTCTCCTCTTCTTATAATAATACCAGTCATTGGCTTTAGGGCCCACCCTAATCCAGGAGGCTCTCAACCTAATTAATTGCATCTTCAAAGACCCTGTTTCCAAGTAAGGTCACAATCCTAGGTTCCAGGTGGATGTGAATTTTGGGGAGATGCTATGTAACACCACAGGCAGTATCGGTATTACTGATTTTTCCTTTTCCCCAGGATCCAATATGGCTCAGCATGGCACCTCCCATTTTAGTAGCTTGCATGGATTAGCCACTGCCAGGTGAGCAGCTATTACATCAGCTCTGGGGCCCAAGGCTGAGAAGGCTGCTCTGTACATTCTTCCTGAGAAGTTTCACCCACTTACCTGCTTTAGCTTCCATATACCTATTTGATGACTCCAAAATCTCTCTTTCCAGTCTCTCTGCTCTCCTGAGTTCTGTACTCCTTTTTCCAATGGCTCCTAGACATCCCAATTTGTTAGCTTACAGGCATCTCAAATTTAACTTATATCTTACTGAAGCATTCATGTCTCCCTGTCCTCTTTTGCTGTCTCCTTTATAGGCACGATCAGCCCTATGCGCTCCCCAAACAAGCCCTTGAGAGGCATTCTTGACTCTGGTCTCCTCCCCTCCCCCAACATTTCCTTGGTTCCACTTCAGAGATGATTCCGGGTCACCAACCTCTGCCATAGCTCATAGGTCTTTAACAGCAGGATATGCAGATGTTCCTCTAGAATCTTAAGTTCATCATGATCTGCTTGGAAAATAGGAAGAGTTGTTGTGACTTTGTTACAGGTTTAGATATTAAGCATAGTTTGCCTCAGAAAGCACAATGATGACAGATAATTTTGTAGTTGTCAGTGTGACTTGGACATTATGTTTTGATGTTTGGTATTGCTAAACTTGGTTGCTCCAAGCAAATTATTTTTATTCTGTCTCATCTATAAATGCTCCCTTTACCTCCCTGATATCACAGAAACCCTGCTCTCTCCAGGACACTGTCCGCGCAGCCCTCTCTAGTGTGGCTGTTCACAGGCCTCCTGTTGCCCCTGGGCCTGGAGGGGGGTGAGTGGGAGTTGGGGGTTTGGGGAATAGATGTTCTCTTTTCTCCTTCTGGCCGCTTCCAGACCGTTTCTCCCCCTTTTCTGCACCCCTCCTCCCAGCGTCAGACTATATTCTCCTCCACAGTGCAGTCATTTATGGACTCCTGGGTCCTCCCTACCTCACCCCCCGCCTTTTATTTTAAAAAAAGATTTTTATCTCCAGGTTCACTGTCATTCTCTGAAGCAACTCCTGATTTCAGTATCCAAGTGAGTGACCTTCTAATAACCAGGCCTCATGGTTCCTTTACCTGCCCTTCTCCAATAATCATGCCGTCTCTCCTTAACAGCTGCTCAGCCCCCATGGACCTGCTCTAAGCTTTGTCTCAGCACATCTCAGCTATAATCTCAGTCTCAGTCCATACCTCCAATCTTTGCAGCTAAGTCCTTCCTGCAGTCCTTTTGACTCACGCCATTTCTCAAAATTCTCCTTATTCTCCTGGCTTGAATTTCATGCATAGTTATTTTAATCACTCCCTTGGAAAACTCTCAGCTCCCACCATAAACCCACCCAGCATGCCATAGCTCTAGAAAAACACTTGAGCATGCCAAATGGGCTTACTTTAAATGCGCGACCTCACAGCAATCCTAAGTGGACCTTTTATTCTGTCTGTCAATCACGCATTTCCCTGGAATTGGAACATTCACCCTAGATAACTCGTCTAGATAACATGTACACTCTCCTAGATAACTAGTTTTCACACGTTCCTGATTTCTTATAACCTCCAATACCTCTCCCATCCTCACTCTTTCAGTCTTCTTAAGAAAACAGAAATTACCCGAACAGAACTCACATGGCTCTTAGCACCACCCTCCATCCCATCGGGACTGCGTACTCAGCCTCCCCTCCTGTTTCTGTGCTTGGACTGTCCATGCTCCTAGCTCTGCCTAAGATCGATTATCAATTGTTAAAAAGAAGCTATACACCCAGAATGGAGTCACTTTTGCTAAGCCCCACCAAGGCGTAATACCTAACCTAACCACAGTTTTAGCAGCTCCCAGGAGTGAATTTTAAACCTGTCAGTCTGGAATTTCCTGGTCAGCTCTAGTGAGGTCATCTGCCTGATAAGACTCCTTGTCTTCCCCTAAGAGAAAGTGACAATGCCTGAAATAATCCACTCTTTTAACTTTCTTGTCTCACCCTCTTTCTGCCAATGAAAATCATCTATTTTATGCAAACCCTCAATCCCTCAGAGGTCCTTTCTACTTACTGGATGAGGTGCTGCCTGATTCATGAATTGCTTAATAAAACTAATTAGGTATTCAAATTTACTCGGTTGAATTTTGTTCTTTAACACAACCAGTTAATACAATTATCAATCAATGAATATTTTCATCAGCACACAATCTGTGTTTTGCTTAATTAAAAACCAAATTTCTCTCACATCTCTTCTAGCTACTGTTCCATTTTTCCTGCTCTCCTTCACAGCAAACACCTCAACACTTCAACTCCACTTTGCATTCTTTCATGGACCCATTCAAACCAGGTCTCACCCTTGCCATGCCACCAAACCTGTTCTTGTCAAGGTCGTAATGACTGTCACGTACCATGGGTTAAGTCTCACACCTCATCATTCTTGACCTTCCAGCAGCTGTGGCATAGTGGCCTCCTAATTGGCTTCACTGTTTGTACCCATGTCCCACTTCAGTCTGTTCTAGCACAGAAGCCACAGTGGTCCTTTTAACACCTAAATCAACTCTTTTCATTTCTCTGCTCAATAAATTCAGAGCAAAAGCCCAAATCCATACCATGTCATAAAAACCTCCCTGAACATACCTCTCAGGAACTCTGGAAGCTTCTGTTACTCTCTCCTTCCCCACTCCTCTCTAGCCACACTGGGTGCCTGGTTGTTCTTCACCAGTCCCAGACATATTTTCCCTCAGGACATTTCTGCAGGGACTTTACTCTGCCCTGATGGCTCTTTCTCTCTCTACCATTATTATCTGCCTCTTTCCTCAGTCCTTCATACCCGCCACTGGAATGACACCCAACCGAAGACATGACGGCTGCTCTCTTCCATTATTGCTGTAATCTCACTGCTAAGGACAATGCTAGACACATAGTGGGCCCTTGTCCAATATTTGTTGAATGACTAGAAGACTGTTATGCTTTGTCTTGACCTTGTGCCTTCCAGCATGTTATGTTGCCTTGGTCTGGAATGCCCTTTTTCCCAGTCCCTGGAAAGTATTAATTTTTTCAGACTCCCTTTTTTTTTGGTGAAAAGTCTTTTTTCCTGTAGGCAGTCTTCCTTCTCTATCAACCATACTGGTGATTTTAAATAACTACTGTACCTTTATCATACTTAAGAAATTTGACATTGACACAATAATATATTTTCTAATATGTAGTCCCTTTTCAAATTTCCCCAAACTATCCCAGTAATGTCTTCATGAATTTTTAAAAAATTTAACTCAAAATTTAATCAAGGCTCATACATCATCTTCTTTTTAAAATTCACTTTGTTTTTAATGTGTCTATCACTACACAATTTCATGTTCATAATTTCCAAGAGAAGAGTTAAATCCCCTCTCAGCAAGATCAAATAAATGAGAAAATCTATTTTTTTTTTCTTTTGGAGATGCCCTCCCATAGGTCTTTATCCATATAAGTTCTGTGTATCACAGGCCAGCTGCACAGCCTCCTCATGACACTTCCCTTCACCACCACCCAAGAATTCCCTTGACCTCTCTCCTAGGTTGGATTCCATGTGTCCTGAATCCCAGGTCTCTCTCTGTCTTGATTTAATCCCTTGATTTGGTAGAAAACACCCTTCAGTAGCTTCTTGTGAAAGGGTGCATTGCAGATAAGTTTTCTAAGAACTTACATGTCTAAGAAGACCTGTATTCTACCCTCAAACTCTGTGGAGAGTTTGGTTGGGTATAGAATTCTAGGTGTAACAATAATTTATCCTTAATTATTTGAAGGTGTTGTTCTATTGACTTCTACTTTCCAATGTGGTTTAGACATCCAATATGTTCTGTTTACTTGTTCTATGTGTATAACTGTCACCCCTAGGGCTTTTAGGATTATTTCTTTATCCTTCATGTTCTGAAACTGTACAGCAATATGCCTTAGATTTTTTTTTTTTTTTTTTTTTAATTCAGTAAGCTGGGTACTAGGTAAATGCATTCAATCTGGAAACTCATTGCTTACAATTTGGGAAAATGTTCTTTTATTATTTTCCTCCTTTTGATTTATTCTCATTTCTCTTTCTGAAACTTGTTATTTTGATGCTGAGGAGCCTGGATTTACTCCTAATTTTCCTATCATTTTTTTTTCTTACTTTCTTCTTTTTTTTCTTTTCCTTTTTGTTTTATTAGTTTAAAAAAATTCTCTTCTAACCTTCCTGTTGAAATCATTTTCATTATAGTTATTATACTTTTAGTTTCCAAAAGCCCTTTCTTTTTTCTGATTGCTTCTTTTTAAGAAAACTTTTTAATAACACATTATTCTAGTGTCACAAGTCCAGCAGCTTTTCTTCTTTTTTGAAGGATATTAGTTAGTTTCTTCGAAATTTTCTTCTGTTGTCTACATTGCCTCTATTTCTTTTCAGACTTTTTTTTTCCTTTATGCTTTGGTCTATGTCTTTTATGTTGGAGGCTTTCCTAAAATATCTGCTGATTCTTGGCTGTCTGTATTTAAGAGTGAGTATGGAAAAGGCTGATTTTGGTGGGAAGAGGGAAGTATGAGAGTGGTGAACTTCACTGGAGGATTAACAAACTAGTAGTGAACCCACTCCTAGTGGGCTTGCCCTATGTTAGCACACAGAGGATCCATCATTTTCACCTTTGAGAATTCATCAGTTTGCTTTGGAAGGAGCAAATTCACCAGTCTGACAGCTTTCTGGAAAATGAATGGGCAAAGAGACTGGGAGGTCTTGAAGACTAGTATGCCCTTTCCTTTCCCGCCTGGAGGAGTGGGGGGATAGGGAGGTTAGGGGTCTGAGGGGTCGGGGTGGGGCACTTTTGATCTCTGAGCCCTCAGGGTTCTGTTGTGGGATAGGCTTGCTTCTCACTTGTTCCCCTCTGTTGGTACTTGGGTTTCACCTTTTTTCTAGGTTGGTTACACACAGCCATTGGTTGCCAGCTTCCTAAAAATGCGATTTTGTCTTCTTTTTCTTCCTCTTTTATTTTTTATTTCCTTGTGGATTTATAAATTTCATTTTCTTTTTCTGTCTTTTGAGGGGGGTTTGGGAGAGAGCAGAGATAAAAAGCATGTGTTCAATTCTCCATCTTTTTAGGTAGTCAATAATTCTTATTAAACTTTTTAGATGATCACTGCATGGTTTTTTTCTTAGAAGAGAACTTGTTCAATCACATATATAATTAAATATGCTGTGCTTTATTTTATCATGAGAATAGGTATTCCACCAGTTAAAGGAACTCCGTGTGTATTAGAGCCATCTAGTGGACAACTTGGAATTAGCACCACAGGCTTTTAGTACATGCGCTGCTGAAGCCAGCACAGCACCACAGACTATTTAAATCTTGACCCGTTGCTTCTAAAACATATAAAAAGATCTGGAAAACATCACTTAATCCTTGGTGTGTCTTTGCAAAAGCTCCTCAGATAGAAGTGTCTCCTCCATTACATGGAAAGAACACATATGTTAATTTTGTAAGTTATTTTAGTACCTATTTTATTTTATCTTTATGGCTATCTTATTGCTGAAAAAGTCTTATTGCTGAAATTTAGAATGTTACTCTGCTAATATCCTTGTGGGGGATGAAAAAATAACTGACATAACTATTATCCTTTCTTTATAACAGCATTTTATTCAGTGAGGATTAGATTCTATTTCTTTCTCCTCTGGGATGTTTCACAAGTCCATGGCTGGCCTTTCCTAAGAATTAATTGAAAAGGAAATGGCAGATTCGATTAGGCTGCTGGACCCAGTAAAATGACAGAGGCCAGGCTTGGAGGTACCCATGGCCAGCAGAGACAGCTGTTAGTGAATTATGCTGCTCTGTGGTTATTAAGACTTCACGTTACACTGGTGAATTGAAACGACATAACTTAGCCAGTCTCTCAATCTTACCCTCAATAATTTACCTTTTTTTTTTTTTTAAATGATCTAAAGAAGATTTCAGGCAGAAATTTAAAATTACTTCTTTCTTTTCATTACCCCAAAAGGATTTTATGTCTGTAGCTGCAGAACTTGCTGTAGCTATTCCAAAGCCTCAATCAAGCCGACTCCTGAGAGTTCCCACAGTGTCAAAATATACGAATCGTCAGTGCTTGAACCAAGTGCAAACCAATTAAGGTTTTAACTAGATCAAGTGTGAGCTGAAATGTGCTATACAATTTAAATACCATCTAGTGACTAAGTGTCATTTTTAGTTCTTATTCAAAACAGTTTTGATTTCTTCTACTACTTTTCGTAGGTTGATTTACCAAATAGGTTAGAGTCAGGGATATTATAGCTGCTTCTGCTCTTGGAGTGAAATGAAATTGGGTTATTGCCTCATCATAAAAAAAAAAAATGTTTAACAGCTTGAAAGGTGCACAAGTCTCAGCTCTTGTGCACCTGCTAGATTCTAGATGCATTTGCTTATATGGCTACAAAACAAAGATTTGTTGCTTAGTTTGGTTACTATGTCATTAAGTAACACCAGTAGTTATGATTTATTACTTTGTAGTTGAAAAATAAAAAAAAGTATATATGTAACATCAGGTAACTAGTATGAGAACAAAATTCTAAATACTGATGGCCAGAAGATTTAGAGGATTAACCATCAGTCTCAGAAAATACAAGAGCCATGAGCATTATGGACATAATTTGCCCATAAATGGATGCCATGGACAAGCAAATTAGTGTAATAATAATAATAGCAATGGTAGTAGCAGCAGCTATCATGCATTGAATGCTTATATCCCAGACACTGTTCAGAGTGCTCTATATGTATTAACTCATTTGATTTTCACAGTAACCTAATGAGCTAAGTACTGTTGTTATACCATTATATAGAAAAAACGAGGCATAGAGTGGTTAAATTGCATGCCTACTTGGCTGAGTGGGGATCGGAATATTTGAGGTGCCCCTTGGTCTCTTAGCTGGTTTGGAATTTGTTTAGTACCATTTTGGTAGAAGGATCCTTGGAGAATCATGAAAGTCCCTTTAATAGAACCAGGGCACAGTTAGCACTTGATCATTCTGGGCTGGGGCTCCAGGTAAGGTTTGTGGATGTTGGCTCAAGGATGAGGCTGTGCAAACCAGGCCTCCTCTGTGTCCCTGGCCAGATCAGCTTTGGTTAGACCCACCTGCTCTTTTGGCTCTGTGGGGTGGGGGTCAGGAGGAACTGCCCCTGGAGAACTGAGAGTAGATTTTACTTTTGTATAATTGTGGTCTCGTGTTATTTGTAACCTCCTTTTCCAGCTCTTTACTCCAAGTAGGGAGTGGATTGATTTGAGTATAACCAAACTAGCTGTGGTCATTCAATAAATAGGACATTATTAAGCATTATTCTTCTTGTTTATCACAAGTCTGGTTCTTTCACTTCAGGCATGTGACCATTTAAAAGCCTTAAAGATAACAAGTGAGTTTGATACCTTCTGTAGTGCTTTGCTGATTTCAATGAGCCTCACAAAGTGTTCTTGAGGTCGGTAACAATAGGTTTATTATTCTTGGTGTACAGATAAGGAAACTGGGACTCAGAGAGATTAAATTTTTGCTTGCCGAAATTCACATGAGTACTGCCCATAGAATTGAGACTAGGACATTCATTGCATTTATTAACACACACGCGTGCACACACACACACACATACACACACACACACAGATTTTTCCAGGCACATAGTATGAATCTGTGTGCATACATAAATGCCAATGTCATTTGAATATTAGGTAAGGTAGCCTGATGTAAAAGTGAAAATTATGCTAATTGCAATTTTATCGTCTGTTTTTTACTTTCTTAGTTACTGTTCAGAGATCTTTAAAAGAAAGTCAGATAATCAAATCAACTATATAGGATAGCAGTTTACGTGTTTTACAGCCCCAAAAGGAAGAATCTAGGTAATTTTTCAAAGTTTATTTTAGTCCTCTATATTCTATTTTTTTTTTAGGTGAGGCAACCCTTGGTTGACCTCACAGATTGCAAGGACTTTGTCAGTTTATAATCCCTTATTTTTTATTTTTTATGCCTACAGCACCTGGTCTTCTTGGGTGGTCTCTCATCCAAGTACTAACTAGGCCTGACCTTGCTTAGCTTCCGAGATCAGACGGGATCGGGCTTATTCAGGGTGGCATGGTCGTAGAGTATATTCTATTTTTAATTTTAAAAAATGTAGAATTCTAATTCTTTAAACAATTTTATTTTCAAAATGAATACCTCTGTAGCAGTTTTACAAGCTTATTATGCCTGATACAGTTTATCCAGAAGGAGGCAGCATTTTACTATTAAATTGATGCTTCTGCAAAGATTCTAATAAATATTTTTTTCTTTAAAGATGTAGACTACCTAATCACACATATCCACAAACCTTTCAGGGCAAAGATTCAGAGCTATGATTAGAACTTTGCATATTGAAACAGTTAGAAAAGCCAAATTCTGCTGAGATTAACTGCATTTAAAATTATCAGTAGCATATATGGTGGCCAAATTCATTGGCAGGAACTGGTTTTGCAGTAAAGATATAATTAAAATATAGAGTTGAACAGAAGATGGAGTAGAAGAAAGAGAAAATGAATGATTCAATTATTACTAACTTGTAAAAAATAAGTATTTGGTCAACCAGAGATCAACGTTAGAGAAAAACCCTTTAATTCACTACAAAATAAGGGTAATGAATTAGTTTTAATCATCCACCTAATTTTATAAATATAACTTGCTTCTTTCCTTGTTTTCATAGAATCACAGTCTCTTTAGAAGGGATCTTGAAATTTTATGTGATACATTTCTGTGATTGCAGGTCAGAACTCATTTCATTCTAGGGAAGTGAGAGTTGCTCTGCTTTCCAAAAGTCACCTCATTAACGTAGCAGAAGACACCTTTATTACTCTTATCACTTAGGAAATTCCAAGAGTTTTAGGGCCTCTGTGCCAGGATAGGAGGAAAACCAAATATATATATTTTTATCGTAAATCACAACATCATAGCAGGGATTAGGAAAAAGTTAGATTATTTAATATTCTCCATTAAGTAGAGATAAATTGGCTACATAAGTATGTAATGGGAATACTATTTAAAAACTGATACAATAATTTTATCTTTCATAATTCCTGTTCTTCCTCCACCTTTCACCATGAAGGCTTATTTCCCAGGGAAGGAAAGGACAGTATCAAAGAAGTTCTGAAGGAAATGGTAATGATCAGTGTTTTCCACCCGATAGGAGGAGAAAGTAGACAACACTGAGTTTCTAGTTAGCTGGGTGTGTATTGTGGGGAATTGAAACCAGAGCCCTGCTAAGGCTGTGGCAGCAACAGGTGGGATGACCCCCAGTGCAGGCTTCCCTAGGGGGTGCTGGAAGCTGAGGTGGAGATTGACTTAGAGGATTTGCAGGGCCAGCCTGGGCTAAGGTAGGACCAGTTAACAGAGGAAAAGATACCTGAGATCCCCAGCTTCGCCAAAAGAACTGACCACTAATGCCACCAGAAGGTATGAGCAAGTAGTGCAAGGGACACCTATGAGGAGGCCAGCCCTGGGGTCAATTTTCCCTTTCAGCTTCTTCCAGAGATAAGTAATCTCTGCCCTATCCTCAAGCCTCATCTTTGGAGGTAGGCAGGAGTAGGGAGTAACAAGATAGGAGAGAAGAGGCTGTGAGGGAGTTTGAACTTTGAACTCACTGCATATTTATCTGGAAGGGACTGTTTAAACCAAAGTAACTGACTGATTCTTAACTGGCAAGTTTGTATCTCTCCCCTTATCCCATTCCACTCTACTCCTTCAAAAAGTGCCAATGGGGGTGTATTAGTTAGCTTGGGGTACCATGACAAAATACCATAGACTGAGTGGTTTAAATAACACAAGTTTATTTTCTCACAATTCAGGAGACTGGAAGTCTAAGACTAGGTGCAAGCAGATTTGGTTGCTGGTGAGAACCCTCCTCCTGGCCTGCCAACAGCCATCTTCTCATTATGTCCTTACATGGCAGAGAGAGAGAACTCTGGTGTCTCTTCCTCTTCTAATAATAACACTAAACCCATCCTGGGGCCCCCACCCTGATGACCTCTTGTAAACCTCCCAAAGGTCCCATTTCAAAATACCTTCCCATTGATGGTTAGGGCTTCAACATATTAATTTTGTGGGGGACAAAATTCAGTCTATGGCATGGGGTTTGTAAGAAAGTTTATCTGAGTTATAGAAAAACATGATACCACAATCTTTTGGTGTATATAAATTATAGTGTGTTGTTAAAAATTGTACAAGTATTTTTAGTTCTCCACCTCCCCGACCGTGGGAAAACTGTGTGTGTAGGTATGGGTGGGTAGAGAAATAGAATGAGAGGCTGGAGGGAGGGGGAGAGGAGGAATAACAAGAAGGTAGAAGGGAGAAAAAGAGAAAATTAGGTAGAGATGAAGAGAGAGAGAGGGAGAGACCTGGGAAAGGAGAGAGAGAGAAGGAGAGAGAGGAGAAGAGAGGAGAGAAGAGGAGAGGGAAGGAGGGGAGGGAAGAGGAGGAAGGGGCGGGGAGGGGAGAGGTGGGGAGAGGAAGAGAGGGCAGGAGAGACAGAGGAAGAGAGGGACTTAGAGCCTACTGGAGCAGGAGAGTTTGCCAGGAGGACTGGTATTTGGGGAGAAATTGGAATTAGAGGGGATTCTCGAGCAGTCTTGCTCTGTGATGTGTGATATGACACCCTCCTGATCTCAAGATGGCTTCTTTCAAGAAACACATTCCTGTTCCTCCCTTGTACAGTCGCTTTCCTGTTTTTATTCTGATACTTTGCTGTGTCAGTCGGGGCCCTTGGGGCCCTTAGGGTCATGCACTTTTCACACAGTGGTGATCCTGGCTAAAGTTTAACAAGTCCCCATTATTGTGAAGTCTGTCTTGTGTCTAATCTCTGTGTTGCTATTTATGACGACCCCTCCTGTTTGCTCTGCTGGAGAGTAGTCTGTCCCTGATATGCTTAACAGCCGTTATAAACTGAAGTCTGATGGGAAATCTACCTCCAAGTTTTTCTTTCCTAGCTGGAATAACCTTAGTTTCTTTGTTTCTTCCAGGTTGCTGTATGCTTTCCTTCTGAGTCATTTAATCATCTTTAGCCTTCCTTGGATTTGCCATGTGCTTCTTCAGCTAATTAGCCTAGAATAGGATTAGCAAATACCACACAGGGTGCTTGTCTCATGTGTTTCTGAGTCATACACTATCCCTTTTAACAACTTTACATTTATTTTCTTCAGGCTATTTGCTTAATTAAATAAAAGGTCAAATTTTAGTAGTAACGATCCCAGTGACTTCAACTATTTGCTGCATTATTCCAACTCCTTCAGACTTAGGTCTCTCTGCCTTTTGTGACATTGGCTAGAGAACGTTGGTGTTATATGATTTTTTTTTCTGATAGTTTATTTTTAGTGTAAAACTCTTAGTGAATATTTAGAGTTTGGTTTATTACAAACTTTAGAGTGTGTCTTTATGTAAAATGAGAGAACTCTATCATAAATCTCTATTTTGGTTCATTACTTGCCTTATGAGGCATATATACAAAAATACTGAACATTTCATTCAACCCTGTGGGACAAACTAGAAATTCTGAAGGATTGAATTTCAGCATAACAAATGAGAAAATTCCATACAACTAAGAGGAGATGGGAAGAAAGAAATAGTACATTTGTAATTTTCTGGGGAAAAAAATTTAAGAATGATTTTTTTTTTTTTTTATGTGTAGAAAAGAAGGGGAAAGGGTTCCAGATTTTATAAAA
>NW_006433378.1:6211645-6227109 GCF_000325575.1 Pteropus alecto | reverse complement strand
CCAGAGTTTATAAAATATATTGCTTTTATATCTCAGGGTAGATTTTGTGGTCCACGTTAAAGCTTGAAAATAGTGTTTGCAAAGCCGATTGGATTAGTTATACTAAGAGTATCTTTCACAGTTAAAAGCTGTCTGGAGATAAGCCCTATGATGTTCAAGAATAGTATTAAAAATTTTAGTACTCATGATCCCAACCACAAAATAATAGAAGTAGTTTTAAAGGCTTCCTGGAAGCTATGTGGAAATTTTTAGGACAAGGTCAAAGGTATTTTGAAATATTAAATACATTATTTTGTTTTTGACCAAAAGAATAGAAAAGTAAAGCCATACTTAAGAATGTGTTATAGGTGCAGAGTAAAATGAAAATTTGAGATAATTATCTATGTAATTCAAATACAAAAGTCTGAAGTATTTAGTTAAAGACAAAAGTAAATTAGAATTGAATCCTTTATTGAATTGACTTTGTTCTCTCAATGGAAGTTCAGGCTCAAAACTGGGAAATGATGATTATAAATGTTTTTGTTTGTATGTTTGCATCATTTTGGTAGCAGATTATTTGACAGTTAGGTAGAGGGTACCTAGCCATTAGGAAATATTTTCTCTAAATAAACACTTAGGTTATTTTAATTTCTCTGACTCTTGCCTCATTTTTTTTCATTAATTCTCTTGTTCAAAACAGAAAGAGAATGGTCAGGGATGCATTTCAGTTCTCAAGTTTGCCTGTTTATTTCCAACTGTCAGTGAACTCAGTAATCGTAATGCACTCCTTGGTGATAGAAGACCAGAGACATGCATTATGAAAGAAAATTAAAAGATGAGGGCACAGGGGGAAGAGGGTGTAGATTCAATCTCCAGTGCCACTGTGGTTATGTTAGACTCAGAAAGTATAAATAACATGCCTGTGCCCAGATCACACACATCTAGCAGCATACATTTGCCAACACTCAACTCCACGAAATCATTAAATCACATGAAGGGTGAATTACATCTTGAAAAGTATGACACAGGTGCGATTTACATACCCTGAGTCCTGTCTCTTCTGGCATGTAGTCGTGCCTTTTTCATCTTTGTAAGCTGACCGGAATGACATCACATTTGAGGTATAATCAATATGACTAGTCGGTCCTGAGGTGGGACACATATCAAATAGTTCTGGAGAACTGGACTTGAGGTCAGGGGAGAGCAATCTGGTAAGCACAGAAGAAAGGAGCATCAAACAGTGCACCTGTTTGGGGGAACTTGACCTTCCAACAAATTGTATCAGAGCACACCCAGCACTGCATTATTTTACATTTGCATAACAATTTTGGTCTAAGTATCTCAGCAATTTTTCAAGAACTAGATTGCTATTATAGTTTTGTTTTTATGTAAGTGGATGTAGTGGATCACAGAAATTAATGTAACTTCCAAAGGGATTGTTTAGTGCTGGATGAGGCTGGTAGTTGGTAAGAAGTACAAAAATAAAGGAGAACTATATAAAACAACTTTAGCCAAAGACATCTGGGAATTTGATTCCAATGAATTTTTACCTTTTTTTTTTTTGCCTCTTTTCCCTTACCTACAACTCAAAATTCTTATATTTCTTTAAACCCTCTCTTAAGAATGTTCTAGAATCAAATTTGTGAATTTTAGCCAGCGAATTATTTTTTCCAGAGGTATTTATATTTTGTCTTTTTTTTTTTCTTTGTGAAAGATAAGTTTTGTCCTCAGTAAAAGAAATTTCAAAGTCAAACAAGGGTTATAAAGAACTTTGCTTTGGGAGTAGAACCCTTTCTCGTACAGTTGTGCTCACTTCATCTGTAAATATTGACAGTTTTTGTCTGTGACTATTTCTTCATATAAGTAAGGTGCAAAAAGTCAGAGTCCCAATTGATTAAGTGGAAACTAATCAATTAACATTGAGATGGTCATACTATTAATAGAATTTCCTGGCATTACCTGACATAAGCCAAGAAGTCTTCATGTGTGTTTTTTGGTAACATTGCAATAGCGTATGTTATTGAGTCAGTAACACAGTTATTCCCCTCTTCCTCCATCCCGAGAGTATTTGGACTTTTAATTCAATCAAAAGTAGCAAATTTGGAAAACATCTGGACTACTTAAGAACATTGTTTTAAAAGAATGACTCTATTGTATCTGCGTAACATCACCCATATTCTCTTTGGTAAAATAAAAAAGGAAGTACTTCGTTGGAAACAATAGCCGAGTTCGTGTTTTCACGCTCACATATCTCAAAATCAAAATATAAATTCATTGTTTGTTCCAAGAATTTGTCAGTATCCATATGATTTATTCTTGTTAATAAGGGCAAATATATTGGATTAAAGTTTTATATCAAACCTATGTCCTGTAGGATTTAAAATAAACCAGTCTGAATGACAGATAGGCATGATGCAAAAAATCACTAATGAAAATAAGGCAGGATTCCAAGTGTATCAGATGTCCATGTTTGTGCATGTTATATATTAGAAAAATGGATTTGTGATACCATAAACCTTGACTTAGCTTTAGGATTTTCATGTTTTAATGGACCATCCAGACCTTTTCCTCATCATTCCTTGACTATGCCAAAGCTTCTCCTTCTACACTTTTGCCAGCCCTTAGTGTGTTTGTACTCTCGAGCATGTAACCACCTGGAAAAACTTCATCTCCGCATTTTTTTTTCCTTTGGTCACAATCTTTTCTCCTTCAAACTCCTCCATTCTCAACCCCTCTGAAACGATCTTCTTTCCCTGCCACCCTAAGGCACTCCTCCACGTAGCCTGTGGCAGACCTGCGCTGGCCTCTTATCTCCTTCTGCTCCCTTGGGGCCTAGAATCTGGTCTGGGCCAGACTTGTTTATCGAGAATGTGTTTTCAGAAAGGTGAACAGAGCAGCTTTGATCTTCTTGTGATGTCTTTTTCCTTCACACCTCCCTCTTCTTCCAGTCTGTTGGTCCACTGTTTCCTTTGCTGCCAATGTTTGGGAAAGAGAGCACAGAGCAGGAACAACATACATTTACCCACTTCTACTCAGAAGGGACCCGCATCACTTCTGCTCACAATCTGTTGTCCAATAGAGATGCAGGGGAAGCAGGAAAATGTAGAGGTACAGAGATATCAATAACAGTTTCTTAAAAACAAAAACAGTTTCTTTGACATCTACCTTGTAAGATTGTTTTGAGAATTAAATATGACAACACCTGTGAAATATTTAGCTCAGTGCTTCATAGTTTTCTCAATAATTGTTTGGTATTCCAGTTCAATGAAAGCTTCTTTTCTCATTGTAAGTTGATGAATTAACATTCTACTTTATATATTTCTATGAGTTTGGTTAATGTAAGCCAAAGTTAAAGAGGTTGCTTCATAATCAAGGTATTGATAAAACCACATTTCTGAGTCTGCCTATAAAAGGACTTCCTAGAAGCTGCCTAGAAACACCACCTTGTGGAGTCACATCTCAGAGGCAGTCAGTTCTGAGGTGAAATTGCTCAGTCATAGTTGGTGCCTTTGTCGAAATTGCACCAGGTTCTGTAATATATTTTTTCCTTCTTAGCTTAGCTGGGCTTTCAACATTAAGAGCCAGGAGGCAGAGTATTATCTATCC
Organism: Pteropus alecto; assembly: GCF_000325575.1. Classification (NCBI taxonomy): domain Eukaryota; kingdom Metazoa; phylum Chordata; class Mammalia; order Chiroptera; family Pteropodidae; genus Pteropus; species Pteropus alecto. The sequence goes on along the minus strand of NW_006433378.1, from coordinate 6,223,524 downwards.
ACGTGGATTTTTTTTTTGAGTCACTCTTAATTATCTCTGGTAGGCTCCTTTTCCTATTCCCCACAGCAGTGCCCAAACTTTTTGTAGGATGCCTGCTATGGAGTTTCCTCCTAGCGTAGCTCAGAGTGGCATTTGCCTGCAGGTCCTTCCACTCACTTCATAACCACCAATACTGCAGTTAGCCTTCCTTCTAATACTGAACCCGAATAGGTCACCCTTTCTAAGGGTTCCATATCATGATTCTTCTGCCACCTGCTTCCCAGATTCAGGGCATGTCTAACCCCAGGAGAGGCATGGCACATCTGCCTCAACATCAATTTTATTCACTGGTGAGAAATAAAAGCTATTATTTTTATTTTGGAACAAACATAAATATAGTAAGGCATAGAATGTAACATCTATGTCTTGAATTTTAAATCTACAACTACAAGAAAATTTCTTCTTAAATTGGGTGGAAACCTTGCTTCATTTCTCGTTTGGTTCCCTTTGCTATTTTGGATGAACTGGGGGAAATATGTAAGGAGCACCACTTCTTTCACTTGCCCATCTGGCTAATGTGGACTGGTTCTTACTGAGTCTAACATGAACACTGTTTCAGCATGGCATCTTCTGATAGGCCATTCCTGATGTCCTTTGGCTGGTGGAGATGTCTGTTTTTCATTTTCAGAGCCATGCATGCTTCTCTTATGGACCTCGTTTATATTTTGTTAATTATTTAGTTATCTAAGAAACATATGTAGCACTTACTAAGGACAAAGTAATCTTCTAAGTGATGAACATATTTTGATTTTTATAACCACAATATGAGAGAGGTACTTATTTCTGTGTGCGTAATATATGCATATATACACATACAAGTTTGTGTGTGTGTGTGTGTGCGTGTGTGTGTGTGTGTGTGTGTGTGTGTGTATGTGTGTGTTGACCCTTGAACAACATGGAGGGGATGGTTAGGGGTATCAACCCCTGTGCAGTCAAAAATCCACATATAACTTTTGGCCCCACAGTTGGCTTCTTGCATCCATGGATTCAACCAACCGCGATGGCAAACAGTATAATCTGTGGTTGGTTGAATTCATGGATGTTAAACAGATATGAAGGGCTGACTGTATTTATTGAAAAGAATCTGCATATATGTGGACCTGCGCAGTTCTAACCCATGTCGTTCAAGGGTCAACTATATGTATATATAGATGTATATGTATGTAGGTACGTGTGTGCGCGCACATGCATGTGTATTTGAAAAACTGAGGCATGGAAGTGAAATAACTTTCTGAAAGTCACACAGCTAATATAAGCCATAAACCAGAGTCAGGGTTTGAACTTGGATATCTGACTTCCAAGTCTCTACTCTTAGTCACTATGCTATGCTGCCTCTTGCATCAATTGTTGGTGATTTTTTCTCTTTTTCTCTAGACTACAAGGGGCTTGAGGACGGAGTTTTATTTATCTCTATATTCCTAAAGCCTAGAATGAGGCCAGGCATGCAGTGACAGTACAGCAAATGACAGTATACCCTCTGTTGAGAGGGTGGCAGTCACTAGGGCTGTGCCTGGGCCAGATCACGTTGCACTTATTCACTCTATCACCTTCTTTATGTATGTGGCCAGTGGCCTCTAACTGCTAAAGGAATTTTAAACTCATTTCATCCTGTGCTTAGTGGAACAAGTTGTGGAACTTTTGTATAAAATATCTTTAGACATTTTCTTAGAATATTTTAACACTTTCTTCGAATGCCTAAATGGGAATTCTAGGATTTCAGTTTCCTTCTGCACCCCATTGTTTGATTCTAGGAAATTTGGTTTTGTTATGCCTAGTTAATGTGGAAATTTGGGAATCTTTGTGCCAAGCTCTGAGATTTCAGCCTGTACTATCTGTCCTAGAGCTCTGATGCCAGGAGCAGACATTACCAACCAACCAACCAACCAACCAACCAGCAACCCCCACCACCCCAGAAACAAACAAACAAACAAACCAACAGCTTTCAAAGCTTTGGAATAGAGGCAAATGTCATATCAGCACTTTTCCTTGCTTTCCTAAGCCACCATCTTAGGAAGGTGGCATGGGATCACAATTTTATATTCCCTGTGAGCTGAAGCATTTCAAAAACATACTCATTGCAAGTGATGACTGGTTAGAAGTAAATCTATCTATGTTAGCTCAATGTAGCAGTAATCATCAGAGCTTAAGAGATCAAAAGAAAGAATATTTTGCTTAGAAAACATTTTCTTCATGAATGTTAAGCTGGGGATCTTCCTTTGTTTATAATCAAAAAGAGAGCTTTGCATTACAGCAAATTTTGACTCTCTTGTGGTCCTTGTTTTCCTTGGTGGGCCCAACCTTATTACACACACACACACACACACACACACACACACACCCCTTTGTTTGTTTCTGTTGGAATATCTTATCTTAAATGTGGTCTCCCTGCTGTCAGCCCCCACGTCAACATTTATTGACTCACTAATGTGGTAAACATGCTGTATGACTGTCACCATTACCTAACTTGCATCTGATTTTCTTTTTCAAAAACTAGAAATAGTTACACAGTCTTTCTATGATCAGATACTTAGAATGATGTCAAAATTATTCCCTTTCCCATTTTCTCTCTTATTCTTGTCCTCACTCTTCCCGCACCTCCAACTTTGGAAAAAAATCACTGATGTTTTTATAGTCAGAGAGAACCTTGAGGGAGGAAATAGTTCTATTTCCTCTTGAGGGCAATCTAGCAAATTCCACTAACACACGAAGAGGTGTGAATCAGCACAGCAAGGCCAAAGAGATCACATGGCTGAATTTAGCTCCTGAAACAGTTATTTTGGATATAAATGATTTTGCCACTAATTACTTATGACATATTAAGGGCTGTGGGTTGCAAAGATTATAAATAACAAGAATTTAGGGTAGTATATTTGAATTACTTGTTGAGTATTACCTGTGGTAGGTAGACGTGGTGTAAAAACATAACTGACACAGCCAAAGGTCAATGCTTCACATATATACAACTAGAAAGTGTATGCATATATTCATATATACATACACACATTTATTTATTTATGGCCTTTCATATCCCAGAAAGGATTTAAGATTATTTACCAAAATATAAATGATACAAAGAAATAAATTAAATAGAAAACAAATGGTTGAGAGTACTGGGTTCCAACTTAGGATAGGAAAGGGGCAGATGAAGCTAAGCGTGGTCTTTGTACATGCAATGTATGCCAGAACGGTGGGTCTCTTGGCTCATGTTGGGCTACAGATCTGCTCTAAACATCTCAGCAGGTAATATAAAGAGGGAGATCAGCCTGAAACTGACTTAGCAGGAGCAAAACCACTCCTGGCACTCAGAAGAACAGTAGAGAATTTCTAATAAAGAGGGTGTCGTAAAATAATAAATGAAGTCTTCAGCAATATCAACTGAGTAGGCGCAGTAATAAGTTTTATTCAGCTGCTCCTGTGTGCTCTGAGCTGGCTGATACTCACTCCTCCAGAAATAAATTGTCTTCTATATATGGAGCCTTTCATAGTTTCAGATGGCTCAGAGTGTTTGAGGGAGAGAAGATGGCAAAATATTGTTTTTCTAGTTTAAAATAGGCAATAATACTTTGTCACCTGATGTATAGCCAGTGGATAATCAGAAGAATTGCATGGATATAAATATAATATATTATAATATATACATATATAATTTATTTATTTAACTTAGTTTCAAGTATACAGTACATTGCATATATATTTTTAATCCCAGAAGTAAATACAAGTTTTCTTAATTTCACTGAGTAGTTATTATTTCTGCTTACTGGCATTTGATGTTTATTTGAATATTTCTGCTATACCTTCTAGTATGTATCTAGAGGAAAGAGGGCAGAGGTTAAGAGGTTTTAAACTTTTTTTCATGTTTCCTGTGTTTGCTTTACACTCTTAAAAAATTTACAGATTGATACATGTTCATTGCAGAAGAGTTAGAAAATACAGAAACAGTCTAAAATCTCACCATCTAGAAAAAAGTGATATATTATATAGTGTATATCTTTATGTATGTAGCATATTCTTTGGCTTAGTTTCTCAATTTTACCTAACCACAGCCATGGAGTTTTTTCTACATGTGATTAAGTAATAAAAGTATTGATCTTCTATTTCCTTTGAACACACAGACAGAACTATGCTAAGATACTATGGAATGGGAAGAAAAACACAAACACAAAGCTTTGAGTACAAGGCTAGAGACTTGAGATAAAGTCTGACATTCGCAACCCCACCTTTTCTTTTAAATTAAACCCTTTTAGGTGCCAGTTTCCGCAAAGTAAAAATGTTGCCAAAGTGGTGATGCTTCAGGCAGTGGGCCGCACTGTGCAGACATGGATGTTACTGCCCTGTTAACCAACATGGTGGCCTGGAAGTTGGACAGGAACCTGGTGAGCAGGGTCCTGATCACGTGCTCTTGACTGAGGGAAAAGAGGAGAAATTAGAAGGAACACTCCAAATTGGTGGCCAGTCCAGAGGTCACGAAGTCAAATCTGTGCTCCTCCGCAAGTCTGCTTTTCTTTTTAACCCATCCTGTCAGCTTTTCCCTCTTCTTTCCTTCACTCTGTTTCCACTTTGCTTTTTTCTTTCTCTTCCTCATCTCCTTTCCCTTTTTCCTCTTCCTCTTCTTCATCTTCCTCCTTCTACTCCTCCTCCTCTTCTCTCTCTTCTATCTTTATTGACTTGCATTCGTTTTATGTTAAAATGGGAAAAAGAAAGATAGGACACAGCCCTTAGAACTGAGTTTAAATTTTGAATCTCAGGGAAAAACTTATATAAAATCTATGGCAATCTTGGCTTTAACCAGGGCCAAAGCTAAAAAACAAAACAAAACAAATACAAAATAAAACAAAAAACAAAACAGATGGTCCCTTCTCCTGGACTATAATGTATGAAATTTATGGGTGGGTGGAGTAGCCTAGATTTCCAGCATCACTGATGAGGGTGAAGGTGATTTCTTGGCCACGATTGCTCTTATCTGTCCCTCCGTGGTTGCTAGAAATTACTCCCTTGGAAAAGTTTGAATTTTGAGAGAGGAGTCAGCTTTCATGAAAGGAAAATCAGTCTACTACTTTCACATATAAAATCTTCCTGAAAGCATGAAAGAAAATTGAATATCAAACATTTATTATAAAGTAAGTCTAATTATACCACCCTAAACAGTCTTCAAAATGTGTATCTATGTGCTCTAATTTTTATCTCCCCCCCCGCGCCCCCATAATACCACACGCTGTCACTTGGGTTAAGTCCAAAGAAAATCTGAATAAAGACAAAATCTATAGCTTTTGGCATGTCTACTGATTTCCAGCTTTGTCTCAATAGTATTACTTTTATGAAACCTATATTTTTCACTAATATCAACCATTCCATTTTCCCTTTTCTACTGCTTTTTATAAAATACTAATGGCAAAATATAATAAAACAGTCAAATTCTTTCTACAGCACTACCCACTGACAAAGATAGCTGTGCTGGCCACAGGGAGTGGCTGACTGGTCTCAGGCAGCTCCCCATTATTATGGCTCAAAATGTTTGTCTGGAAGCCAATAAGAAAATTCAGAATGTAGCCAACCCAACAACAATTAGTTTAAGGATCCTAATGTATAATGTATGTAAAAAAGATGTGGGTTATGTGGAAGTTGAATTTAGGAAAATAGAGACCCATATGTATAAGAAGATGGATACTACAGGAAAAAAAAAAAAGCCTAAAGGTAAAATCTAACCAACAATAGCAAAATGACTAAATTGTAAGCATAATAGACTTATATTCAATTATGGGTTGCTATTATTTAAATTTTATTGGGGAAATGAAGTGTGTATTGAGGCGATAAGAGAAAAGTGAGAAATATTTCTCAGAGGCATTGCCATTTTAATATATTGTCCCTGAAACATCATGAAAGTTGACAGGAAAAAGTAACAACAATAGGAAGTATAAATAAGGTCAATAGCGATATAGTCATTCTCTGTCCCGGCAACACTACTGCATGCCTACTGTGTTCCAGGCACTTTGGGGGATGAAAAGATGATTGAGATCAGATTTTACCCTCCAGATGCATTTTGCATAATACTGAGAGTACAAAAATTAAAAGTGGCAGCAATCCAAACTGAATAATGAGATTTTTAAAAATTTTTAAAATAAATATTTTATTTTATAATATCTTATAAATGTAATATTTTATTTTAAAATTTGGAACAGCAATAAACTTTCAGAAAAGTTGCAAGTGCAGGGCAAGACAGAAAACTGTTTTTCTGACTAATTTGAGAGTAAGTATCTGCCTTGATGTTTCATCATCCCTATATACTTTAGAGTGCATTTCTCTATAAGCACATTCTCCTATATAACCACAAAATAACCATCAACATCAGGAAATTAACACTAAATCATTCTTAACTTTTAATCCTCAGGTCCCATTTAAGTTTTACCAATTATCCTAATTATGTACTTTATAGCAAAGGGATCCTGTTCAGAATCATGTGCTGTGTTTAGTTGTCATGTTAGTCTCCTTAAGTCCTGGAGAAGTCCTTCGTCTTTCTTTGACTTTCACAACCTTGACACTTTTAAGGATCATAGGACATTTTGTAAAATGTCCCTTAATTTGGTGTTGTCTGATGTTTATTCATGATGACATTCAGGTTAGTTCTGCTGGTAAGAATATCACAGTGTTCTCTTTGCATCCTGTCTGGTGCTATATAGTTTGGATTTGTCCCATTACCAATGAAGTTCCCTTCGATCAGATCCTCCGATTAAGGTGTTTGGCTTTTCCATTGAAAGTTACTCTTACTCCGTTTGGTACTTTGAAACTATGTATCTCATTACACTTGAAATGCACATGTTATTTAAATCATGGTTTCATATTTTATTCAACAGGTTATAATTATTATTTTTATTTTGATGCTCAAATTATCCATGATATGTCCTTTTGACATTTCACCATCATTCTTTGAGCACTTGCTTGCTTTCTGTTATAAGATGTTATAGGCTCATCTTCTTATACAATCCCTGATCCAGCCCTAGACTCATTCATTTCTCCAAGAAATCTACTGGAGAATCATATTTATAACCCAAGATCTGGATGTTAGGTATGTTTATTGCTATTAGAATTTGGCAGTTCCCAGGACTTCTCAGTGGACAAAGCTATATATATGGCATAAAGATGCAAATATGTCTTTATGTATATATGGTTTTATTCGTATGCATGTATAAAGACACATTTGCATCTATATGCTTTTCTATATCTCTATACCCACATATATTGAAAATCATGGGTTCACACTGGTATCTTAAATTCTACTCTGACATCACAGGGTTCATTCTAGTTTTCTCCTTTCATATTTTGCATATTTATACCTTCTTTTTCTAACAATGAAGAGCCTGACTCTTCATACCTGTGACTTATGTACTCATTCCCCTTATATGTAACGCATCTCTGCAGTCCCCATCTTGCCCACATGGCTACTCATCTCACTCAGGCCGAGACACCCTGTGCTTGGCTGTCCTCACTCGTGGACACCTGTTTACCCTGGTTGGGCTCCAGCACTCTGTACTGGGTGGCCTGGATGCCCTTCTTACCCTATTTAGGCTCTGACAGCCTACACCAGGTTGCCCTGCTTGAGAACACCTAGCTCTGGATCTGACTCCCACATAGGACAGCCATTCTGGGAGGTCGCTCCCTTGTTTGACTTGAGCTCTGGCACCTGCTTTGGGTCATTGTATCTCTCTCCTTCAGTGGCAGATGCCTACCTTACTCTGCCCCACTTCATGGCTTCAGGACTGTGTTGTTGGTAAGGGAAAGCAGGAGAAAAGGGGAGGGAAGAAAAGGAAGAGTAAGGTCTACTTTAAATTCTAAAGTTTGAAAGAAATGAAACAATGTACATTATATATTTGTTTTCCATACCAACAAGAAGTGAAGCTTTGTCTATGTCTTTATTTATTGTCTAAGTCTTTTAAGAAGACTAAAAGATTAAACATGTTTTAAAACTTTACATTTACTTTTTTCTGGGGACTAATATAATGCTGGGTAATTAGACTCAAGTTCCTTATTTATATTCTTATTTGGGGCCAGAAAGGAAGTGTCTTTTAATATACAATCTTTCCTTTTTTAATATGCCTAGAAGGATTGGAAAATATTGGGAATTAACAATTATTGGTGAAGAGACTAGATTGTAAAGCTATTATAGTTTAAAATAAGGGCCAGCATTGCTCCCTTTAATCATTTCATGCAATTTCGCCCCAAAGGCATTTATTCTTGTCTTTATCCGTTGAAATGCATTGTAAACCCTATTAATTTAATCCAGATGAAGCCAAACAGTTATTTCTGACTCCATTTGCCATTCTATTGAGGTAATTACTACCAAGTGATCAGTGATTGAGTCTGAACAAATGCATTTAATTATTATTAATTGAATAACCACTGAATTAATTAAACTGTCCTAGGATATTATACTGGAAACTGATTGAATATAATTTGTCTGTATACCTTCAAGAAATTATATCCTGGGGAAGATAATAGAAGAGAAAAATTTCTTTTCACTTAGATAAAAAGATACAATAAATGCTCATTAAAAGAAATATTTTTTTTTAATATCTGGGAGCTGGGGTGGCTTGAGGGAGATAAATAACAGTTTTATTTATACAAACTCTTAATATAGCAAACATCTTAAATTAATCAACAAAGTTGGAAAGTCCAGGGCCTTATCTGAGAATTTTAATATCTAGCTAATAAGCTGGATTAAAAAAATTTATCTGTATAGTCAGTTGTTTATTTTCCTATATAAAAGCTAGTAACAAGGTGAGGTTAAATTAAGGTAAATAACCTAAAGTCAGAGGGCTTAAAAATGGCCACAAGCCCATTCCTTTTTTTTTTCTTTTAAAACTCAAGAAGCCAAGCAATTTTCTTAAATAATAATAGAACATAAAGTACAGGTTTTCTGTCTCTGACTGGCTCAACCTTGCATTGTTCCATGATTCTGGCTCAGGATTCTTGCTAACCATAATGTAGAGTTTCAGGGCCTTAATGCAAACCATGATTCTAGAATTATTGTCTCATAAATTTACAGATCAAAAAAGAAGTGAGATGTTTTGTACTTGGTAATGCAATGAGAGAGTTTGAGGGTTTGAGGGTTATTGCAAATAAGTTAAGTGCCTCTGGAGAATACACAGAATACAGGAAGCTAAACTTTCTCACTGAAAATGAAAGATGACCAAAATATCCAATGATATGTTTAGTAATTCATCATGACCTTCAAAATACATTTCACTTTTTTTTAAATGGATGTGTGTTTTTAAAAACATAGTCTGAATTCAGTTTCAAGGATTTGACAATCCTTGAAGAACATCGAATAACAGAATCAATAGAAACAAACTTAAGGAAATTGTGAACAAGGATATAAAGGTAATAGTCTCTGGAGCTAGTCAAGAAAAAAGATTACTGACCACAGTGAATGAGACCCCATTTGAATCTGGGAGGATAGAGAAGCGATAACTTGATGAATCAATAGGAAAAGTACTTTGCTAAGAGGCAAGAACAACACTTTCGCATTCAGAAGCAAACAACTCTGAGACTTCAAAGAAACCCTTTTTTTGTCTTCTTTTTTCATTTCTTTTTGTTTAAATCCTTAAGACCTCGGGGACAGAACTGTGTCTGATAATAGCATAGTGGACTTTGGGAACTACGGCCTCATGCCCAGTATGTTGTCAGTCATCTCCAACGTCCCTTGTACATCCCTGCTTGCCTCTCCAACTCCTCCACCATTTTCAGACAGACTCCACCCTGAAACTGTATCTGAATTAAAAAAAAAACAACAGTTGCCTGAAGAAAGAGTTCTTTTAAATTTATAGAATTTAAGGATCTTAATTAAACAGAGAAATTTTCCAAGCACAAAACCAGATTATGAGGGAAGGGCTGTCTTTCTAAGGGCTAGTTTATGTTCAATTCATAAATACAAAAACATGGGGGCCCGTTACACAATTCAATACCAGTTTAGCAGATAAGGAAAAGGATAGATGAGGGTTCAGACCAGCGACTAATTATTCTGAATTCAGAAGTCCAGAGAGTTTCCGAGATTTTAAATAGGTTATATCATGTATAATATCAAATTCTCATACATATGAAACCCAAGTCATCTATTGAAATCTGTGGTTCTTGTTGTGAAGAAGTCTTATCCTACCAGTAGTAATCAGGGTTATACTGTTCCCAGTTCTTCACTCTCTCCTACAATAAAAAGATACATGCATGTTCTTTGCCATGGAAATGCGAAGTGCTTCCCACAGTGGACGGATTATATTTTCATACCCTATCAATGTTGGACTTGGTTGTGTGACTTCTTTTGGCCAATGGAATGTAAGCAAAGGTGACAGTGTGCCAGTTCTGAGCCAAAGCCTTAGGATAAAGTGCATATTTCTGTACTTACCTCTTGTGCTCCATCATCACCATGAGAATTACATGACATAGGTAGCTGCAGCCACTTCAGCCTAGGCCTTAGAAAGAAGACTTGAGGCATAAACTTGAACCCAACTTGAACCATAGACTTGAACAAAAGCCTCAAGTTCAACCTGGCTCCTGGTGAGCCCAGCCAACTTGCAAACTCATGTGGTGTTATTTAAAGGTTTGTCTGTAAGCCAATGACTAATAAATTACTTCACAAGCTTGTTTTCAAAATTTATTTCTTGGTATAAATTTTAAAGATCAAATGATGTTACAAATGGCATCATCATCCCTACATTGCCTCAAAGCCTCCAAATATAAAAGTATAATTGAATCCTAGATTAAGTTATGCTTAATATTGTTAAAACATTTCAGCTCACCTTTCTTAGCATGATGGATAAATAAACCCTAACTGGACTCCCAAATTCAAAACTTGAAATCATTTTACACACAAAAAGTACACTACCATGCAACCATTATAAAGGAAACCCCCAAACCCTGGGTTAACCCAATTCTCCACCTACTCCACACCTGCACCTGAGCAGGTGAATGTGGAGAGAGGGAGCAGGTCAAGAAATTCCACTCTGCTGGCTGCTGATCTCACTTAAGATTTATTATGACTGCAGTCGGACAGCCATACCATACTTTTCTGGTAAGCTGTGTTTTCCTCTCTCCAACATGGACCATTTCACATGGTCTCTTCCCCTCTCAGCCCTCCAACACCTCCTCCCCTAGCCTCCCTCTCAGCTGATGACATTGCTTCTTTACTGAGAAAATAGATGCAATCCAGAGAGATCTACTTTACCTTCCCACCTCCAGCTCAACCTGCCCTTCTCTCTGAACCATCATCCGCTTGTTATATCATTTCAGCAGTCTCTGTGCCTGTGTGGGACAACCTCTCCACTGTCCACCGATCTCCGAAGCCCATCTTGTCTTGCCTCCTCGAGAACTTTGCCTCTGCAATCACACGCACTCCTTTCTGCACCATCAGTTTTCACCTCCTTCAGAGATTATTTTCATCAGCGTACAAATGTGTAATGTCTCTCATATTATAAAACTTTCTCTTTATCTAAGTTCTCCTCCATTACAGCCATTCTTCATCACAAAATTTCTTTAACTAGTTGCCTGTATCTGCTGTCTTTACTTCTTTACCTCCCAACCTTTCTATAAGTCACTGCAATCAGGTTTGCATCCCCACTGCTTCAAAGAAACTATTCTCATCAGGATCAATATTCTCTTCTGGTCAATAACATGGAATACTGTTGATTCCTCTTTTTTTTTTTTTTTTTAATACTCTCTTCACTTGGGTTCAAGTTCGCCATCCTCTTCCAGTTTTGTCCTACTTTGCTAGACTCTTCCCCATCTCCCCTGCTGTCTTGATATGATTTCCTGGATCTCTAAATGTTGGAGGACCTTAGGGACAGCACTCGATTCTC
>NW_006433378.1:6206993-6211611 GCF_000325575.1 Pteropus alecto | reverse complement strand
GGTGATCCTAACCAGCCTCATGGTCCTCTCTTTGCGAATTAATCCCAAATTTATATCTCCTCTAAGCTCCAAATTCATATACCTATCTGCCTACTAGTCATCTCCACTTGTATGTCTACGAGACATCTCAAACCAGACGTGGTCGAAACCAAACTCTTAACTTCCATAACCTGCTTTTTCCCCAGTCTTCCTCATCTCAATAATGGTAACTCTATTCAGTCAGTAGCTCAGGCCAAAAGTGTAGGTCTCAACTGGTACTTTCCTTTCCTTCACTCCCCATATCCAATCAGCAAAACCTATTGGCTCTGCCTTCAAATTATGTGAAATCTAACTAATTCTTACCACTGCCCATGCTCTCTGGTTCCTTTTGGGTTTTGCCAATGGGTGGCACCAGCAGGATAACAGTGTGTGGGAACAGAAAAAGGCCAAGGTATTTCTTCCCCACTCTCTCTTTGCTTCAGGCCTGTATCTCTAGCAGTAATTGTATCCCTACAACTCCAGAGACCCTTCTCCATAGCTCTGCTGGCACTGGGTTCTTCTACGACCCTGTTCCTTCCTTCCTTTGCCCTTTCAGCCCTTGGCATAGCATCCTCTTTCCTCTTTTGCCTTGTATCCCTCCCCAGGCCTCTGTAAACATCCCCTCCATTGAAGTCTCTTCATTTGAGACATTTGAGGGTGAAGTTCCTTCCTGGTTAGGATGCTGATCAACACACTACTTTATGTAAAATACCAAAATACCATCCCTCTCCATTTTTCATCCCATTAACTATTTTTTTTCATAGCACATACTATCAACTGAAATTTATTATCTCTTTTTATTTTCTGTCTTCTCCTCTAAAAAGTAAGTTTCCCGAAGGCTTTCTTTCTATTGCTCTCTCGTGTCCCTAGCCTCTAGAAGAATGCCTGGCATATAGTTTCTTTCTTTTCTTTTTTTTTTTAACATTGTACTTTTTTATTTTCCTCCCCCCTCCTCCCCCTCCCATCTGGTTGGTATATAGTTTCATGTAAATGTCTCTAGGAAAGATGTTCCTGACATTATTTTTAAAAAGCAAGTTGAAGAAGAATATTATGGTATGGTTCTATTTTTAAAAAGTCTACCTATCCAGATATAATAATTGAGTCAGGATAAAGAAAGGTCTGGAAGCATATAAACCAAAATATTAGCAGGGTTACTTCCTGGGAAGTGGATGATAGGATTTGGTTTTATGCTTTGTACATGTCTGTATAGTTTGCATTTGTATGAGAAGCAAGACCACTGGAAGCCTATATGAAGCTTTTGGGCAAATTAGGAAAATTCATCCCCTGCCATAGGATAGAAACAGTCCCACTGGCACCAGGAGAGTGGATTTTATCTGTCACTTGTCACCATTTTGAAAACACAACTGTACAACTTTACCCGTTGGCTTGGAGAATAAATATTTTTTAACATCAGAAGAAAGTTCCTTTATACATGCCCTTCCTCTCAATTTATTTTCCAGCCCATATTTTACATGTTTTGAAAAATTCTTGACATTACAGAACCAAAGTGAAGTATATTAATAGTTGTTTTTAATATACTTTTCATGACAAAACAGGACTAACGCTTTCAGTAATGGAATTTACTTATAGGCAAGAACTAAAATAAACAACAGACAAAAAGCTATGAAACCAAGTATGGAACTCAGTGTTAGCAGCTGAATATGGAAAACTATTACAATACCTTAATGAAAAAATCACAACGTGATAATAAAGTAATGTAGAAACTGAAAACTTGTACACTCCTGGAATTGCTGACTGCTCAGAAATTCCACAGATGGATCATGAACTGTGAGCAGCTGAAGGTGCTCTGGGTGTCCCCAGGTTAATGTTGGCAGCAGATCTAATTTAAAATTGCACTTTAGATATTTGACAGACCTCATTGATAATTTGACTCCTGATTATAGAGCCAACTGAACATTTTGGAAAAAGTGAGTTTCATGGGAACTTGCATGCAGAAGCACCCAATTAGGCCCAATAGTTTTTCCCCGGTGAAGTGCTGAATTAGGTGTTACAGGATCTGCTATAGTCACATACCATGGAGAAACAGGACTTTCGCATTTCTATTTGGTGCAGCTTGGTCAACCCCAGAGGTGGCCCCTCCAGGTCAGAGCTGAGGCACATGGATGGTGTGGGGAAAGCATGCCTTGTTTCTTGGGCTGTGTCTGTCCTGACACCTGCAAAGGTGACCAGAGAGCAGGAGAGCCTGGGCTGATAATAGATAGTCATGCCTGCCAGGGGTTCAGACAGATCTGGTCCACATGATTGGTGATGGATGGTGACATGCGAGCAATAGTAATAGCTTGCCCATTTCAGTTGTCTCCAATCTGCCTTGTCACCTGGTCCTGAGCCTCGTATTCTCTCATCTGTCCTCCATTTTGCATCTACTTTTCCCAAGGAGAGAGCCACATGGGTTAGAGGGGATACATATTTTGGAAAAAGTGAGTTCATGGTGACTTAAATGCAGAGGTACCCAATTAGACCTTAGGTTGACTGGGGGTCAATTTTCCCACCGGTCATAGAGTGGCTGATATCTTTCAAATTCTCAATGATCACAGCAAACACTTTACAGATGGCACTAGTGAATCTAGCTAAAGCAATGATTCTCTCGGGACAGTTCCCTTCTGAGATATTGATGTGTGCATTATTCTCCCCATGCCTCCCGTAACTACTGCTACTACCCACCCCACCCATGAGTCTGTCCACTTCCTTCCATGTAATCTTTCAGTCACACTGGAGTATCTGGGGAGTTGGACTTTGTTAAATATTTGGTCCTGGTGGTAGTAAGTGCAAAAATTGTGAGCACAGGGTGACTGAGAAGCAAGGGGGATGAAGTGGGAAGGAAAAGATGAGATTCTGGACATGGATCTATGGAAGAAAGAAACAATAAGGGCAGGGAGGAAAGTGAGGAAAATCCTCTGTCAAAGGGGAGAAAGGTGAGGAAGAGGATAGTGGAAGAAGAGGCAAAAAAGATAGGATAGAGGGTCAGCAAGTGGGAGAAGGTGTGGGATGCAACAGTTCTAGATGTTTTTGCTGGTCTAGGCCAATCTCGATCATTTCAAACCAATATTTCTCTTAATTCACTAGAAACATTTCTTTTCACTCTAACCCAATTTCAACTGTGGACCCTTTAAGAGCAGGGACCATTGAAAATAGAAAAAGATTGCTTAGATATAATGTTTTGAACCTACGGCTCTCAAAGTGAGGTCCTTGGACTTGCATTATCAATATTTCCTGAAAACTTGTTAGAAATGCAAAATTTTCAGTCTTGAACCTACTGAATCAGTAGGGAGTGAAGCCTAGTCATCTCTGGTTTAAAAATCTGCAGTGATTCAGATACACACTAAAATTTGAGAGCTATTGCATTAAGCTCTTGGTTCATTGATTGGCCAATGTGCTCATTCTTAATGCATCTATCCTGGTTCTCCTTCCCTTCCTGGATAAGTGGGAGGATCTTCCTTCTCCATTTCTTTGAACTTAGGCATGTGATTTGCTTTGATCAAGAAAATGTAAGTGAAGATGCTCTGTGTTCCTCCCAGGAGCAAATGTTTAAGAGTCAGCATATGATTTTCCACACTCTCTTCTCTGGCTGTGGTGATTGTAGAAGGGTATTTTCATATAGATGTCCATGTGATCAGATCATGCAGGAATATGAAGACACCATAGTTTATTTGTCTATTCTTTTGCTATGTTGATACCAAATAAGGCCATTTTTAATTTAGACTAGCTCAGAATTAAATTTTTCAGTTATTAAAATATCTGACAGTTTGTGAAAATGTGAGTAGTTCTTTAAACTTATAAATAAAAAGTTGATTTATAAGACAAAATTATAAAAATTCTTCCAAGTTATGCTCCAGAGTCTTTAGTATTTTATTTTAGGAGACATCTATTCCTTTACCTGCTGAGCTTACTTCTAAGTGCCTGGTCTGTATTCTGACTCTAAAAAAAAAAAAATAGTATTTAATAAAATACTCACATTTTGAATATATTTTATGCAGCTGTTTTTAAAAAACATTATTAGAAACATCTTTGCATCTTAAGTGTACTTGTTTTGGCAGCTTTAAGTCACGATTTACAGATCTAAATCATTTTCGTAATAACTCATTGGTTTCTTATATAAATTCCAAGGCATGTCTAAGAGTCTGTCATTTCAATCCCAATCAATTTTTTTTTTCTAAACGAAATATCAGGACTTAAGAATTAATTAAGTGCTTAAACATTTAGTAACTCCTTGAAAAGTCAGTGAAGTGAAATGCCTGGAAATCATCCCCTTAGTATGCTAACTAAAGCCAACCTTGAAGAATGCCTTTAGCTTTGTCAGGATTTAAGGAACATAAAAGTTATTGGGAAATCTTATGAAATTTAAAAGGGAACAGAACACATGCTAATAAAACATAGGAAAGAACTCAATATTTTTGTCAGAAGCAAGTTTCCTCATAAAAAGGAAAAAGAAATATAATTTAATTTGCATGACTTTTTGTCAACTCTGGTTTATTTTGTTGCTTTTGTTTATTTATTTGCTTGTTAGGATTTGGCTGTTGGGCATTTGGACTAAGGCCTGACAAACTCTGAGCTCCACTGCCCCTGACTTGCCAAGCGGTGT
>NW_006433378.1:6150913-6206979 GCF_000325575.1 Pteropus alecto | reverse complement strand
GCATCTTTTAATATTTGTGAATCTTGAGACAGAGGAGATTATTATGCTACTTACTTTATAGAATGTGTTGAGAGTTTTTCTATAAACAGCTGAGCAATACTTCAAACTCCAGAGAGGAGCTGGAGAGGAGGAGAATGGGGCCGAGGAGGCAGTGTGCAAGCTGAGCAACCGTAGGGCCCCGCAGAGCTCACCTGCAGTTCTGTGCAGGGCTGGCTGCACAGGTGGCTTCCTGGACACCACTTTCTCCCCACCCTCTCAGACTGCTGCTCCTCCAATCCCTGTGCTGACTCCTCTTCCTTGATCCGGGCCTGAAATGCAGAGATTCTCTAAAGTCCTAGCTGCACCCTCTTTTCTTCTTGCATTACCCATGGAGCATTCTTTTTTAATCTGGAGTTTCCAATCATATTTCTAAATATTAATCGGACATCTGTCCATTCGCGCCCTGTCTGTACCCCAGATCCAACACCTCCAAAATTTAGCATGTCTTCCAGCCTTCAGCCACAATGCCTTCCTCCTCAGACTCCTGTTGATTAACAGGTTTTCAGAATCTATGAAACTAGAAATGCTTTCACCTCCTTCACCTCCCACCTCCAATCAGTGCCTCCTGCAGCCCAGTCTGGCTGCAGCCTCATTTTCTGGCTATACTTCCCCTCTACCTGCACTGCGATTCAGATGTGCTACTTTTGCTCATAAAGTACATGATAAATGTCCTTGGCCCATGTTTGTTTGTCCTCCTATGATACCCTTCCTGCCTTTTCTGCTTGTCTGGATTATACCAATCCATCAAACTCCAGCTCCATTAGAAAGGCATAATATACTATGTTTAGAACATAGTAGGACTCTAATAAATATTTTGGGGGCTGAATTAAGTGAAAAAGTACAAAAACCTCATGGTACAAATACAAAATGGGGATTTAATTTCATTAGCTGAGAAATTTAACGTCAAAGTAAGTTAAGTTTACTGTCTGATCTCCCTCCTCCATGTAGGCCCTTGCCTTGGTGTGCTTGCCTTGAGCAATCCTTCCCTAGATCCTGAGTTAAAGAGAATTTCTATCTATCTATCTATCTATCTATCTATCTATCTATCTATCTATCTATCATCTATCTATCCATCTATCTATCGATATAGATACAATATCTGTATATATAGATTTCTTTTTTTTTTTTACTAAAAACAACACTACAGTGAACATATTTCATGGATGACTTTTTCAAATATATCTGTAGCTTAACTTCCTAGCACTGAAATTGCTAAATAGAAAGGAACATGGATGAAAACGTTTAATACAAGTTGCCAAATTATATCAGCTACCTTTATACCAAAAGTGTATGAAAATGTTCAGTTTCCCTGCCCTTGGCAAAAGTGAATACGATCAAAGTTAGATTTTTGCCATTTTTATCAATTAAAATGTTGTTTTAGTTTACATTTCCCTAATTATTTATGAGGTTGAGCATCCTTTTATATGTGTATTGGCTATTTGTATCTCTTTTTCTGCCTTTCCTGTTCATGTCTTTGTTCAATGTTCTATTTAGTTGGTCATCTTTTTCTTTACTGATTATACCTGTTCTTATAAATTTAGGAAATTAGCCCTTTGTCTACAATACAGACAACCTACAATATAGGTTGTAAGTAATAGTCCAGGTTTACCAATTGTCTTTTGATTTTGTTCATTATTTTTTAAATTTAAAAATTTGGTAGTTAAGTTTATCAATCTTTTTTATGCTTTTTTACGTTCTGAGAAAGGTCTTCTACATATAAATGGATATACTCAGTTTTCTTCAACTGTTATTATAGTTTCTCTTTCACAATTTAAATCTTTGATCTATATAAATTTACTTTGATATAAAGAGTAAGATGGGGATTTGTCTTATTTTTTCCCCAAATGGTTCCTAGTTATACCAATTCCCCTTATTGAATAATCTTTTCCTCACTTATCTGAAATGTAGCCTTTATATTAAGATCTAGTGCATGGTTAGGTGTATTTCCAAACTCTGGACTATTTAATTAGAGAAGATTTATGGGTCTCTAAACCACTAGTTTAGGAGGTCCAGCATTAGATCAGCACTACTCTAGATCCAGATCTATTAGTGGGTATACATTTCACCATCACAAAATTCAGGTGTGCAAAGATGTGCCTTTGTTTTTCTACACTTGAACTTCACTTACACTTGAGCCCCCATGTCTATTCTGTGGCAGAACACTTAATTCAGCCAATTCAAGGTATCTCCATCTTGCGAGAGTGATCTAAGCTCTGGGGTTTGGGGATGGCGACAGCTGCGCTCTTATCCAGGCTTTGGTTATGGAGTGAATCTGTTTGATGGCCATCTTTTTCTTCATTTGTTTTCTGATGGTACCTAGGAGATGTAACTCAATCTGTCTGATTCTTATCACTGTGCACTGGTAGCAACTTCCGTCCCCACATGGGCAATCATTTGCTAGTTTCAGGCACCTGTGCCCTCCTTCTCGTCCCAGCACCCCTCTTAGCTTTCTCGAGCCTTTTGCAGGGAGGCCTCGGAACTCTCGGTTGCTTTCCCTTCACCACTAAGAGGTGCTGAGTCTCTATGAAACTGTGCTCAGGCCCATCCACCTGGGCATCTCTCAGCTTTTGCCACTTCTCGGTTCTAGCCTCATGTTGAATATGGGCTGCTCCAGGAAGCTTTCCACATCTCTTGGCCACACCTTGAGAAGGGAAGCAAAATTTTTCTGTGCTCTCAGATCTTCCTAAAAATCTATCTGGGATTTTTCTTAGAAGTCCTCACTTCAGCACAAAGGATTTGAAATTGGGACGTGTAGGATATGGAGGGCCTTTTCTTAGGAATTCATATTAATTACTCATTGTCTTGCTCTCATTTCCTACTTCTTTCCTGCAACCTGTGAAATTTTTCTCTGGTTTTGGAGAGGAGGCAGTGGCTGTGGTGAGAGGGGGAAAATGATTTATTTATCACCCTGCAATCTTTTCAACTCCATTGTTTATACAACAAACTTTGAAGAATAAACTTGTTCAGACCACTGGATCCTGATATTCAAAGCCAAACCTTTGGAACCAAAATAATCTTTGTCTCTCAAAAGTCCAATTCATAAAAATCAAAATATTTTGACTTTTAATAAGTTCATTTCTGTTATGAATTTTAAGAGACTGTTTTGGAACTCATGTTCTTGCTGAAGCAGGAAGAGTAATGGGCACAAAGAAGCCCTTGGGGGAAGGATGCTAGGGAGGAGCTTTTGTTAATATCTCAGAAAGTCATCTGCAGCACTGAGTCCTTGACCTGGCCGCTAGACTCCTGTCTCCATTCCTGTAATCGCTCCATCGGTTATGAGATCTATTTCAACTCACTGCTGACTGGGGTCCTCCCAGTTCCTTTCCTCTTCTTTTGCTTAGTCTCTACTCTCTTTTGAACTGACATCTTGCCTGGCTTCCTTCACCATCAATCCTCCTAGAGACCAGAGTCTTAGAATCTACCCCCTCCTCTTTGTCGGTGTCATCAGTTTGATTGCAGAACTGTCTACCTTTCAAACTTTTGTCTCCTGTCTGTTCTGAGAGTCTCCTGATGAATTCGCCGTCTGCCTCCTGTTGCAGCTGCTGGACCTTTCCTGATCACCTCCTCAACGTAACCCAGCCCTTCTGCCTGGCAGGAGGGCAGAGAGAGTAGTATTCTAGTGTAAGAAGCCCAGGGGTGTGGGGTAGGTGGGTGGGGACAGAATGCGAGGAGGGCACAAAAGAGAGTTACTGCAAGAAAAGCAACATGGTAGAAGGTGGGTCGCCAAGCACCATCTGGTTGCCCAGTTGAGCCCAGACTGGCTTAAAAGGACTATCTGTGAGTCCTTATGGATTATTGGTTACTTTGTACTATAACCTCAGCAGTCTCTGAACTTTCACCCAACCCCACCCTGTGCCCCAGCCTGTCCTTTGCAGTGGTTTGAAATTTAAAACAAATTGGCTGGAATTAGTGGTGGCAGAGACCAAAATAAATGTAATTTTCGTAATCACTTTTTTATTGTGGGGGACAACCTCACGTTTTTCTCAGGGGCTTTTATTTAAAACAAACAAAGACAAAACCTTTACAACTTTTTGCTTTTTTGAAGCAGATATCCTACATATGGAAATATATGCATAAATAATAGAGAATCTTAATTCCACTTGGATGATCCTTGTGAAAAGTTGCTCGAAAGTTGTTCAGTCTATGGATTCCTCTACTCTGAAATATATTTCTGATTTAATTATGCTGTCTGCCTGGGACACAGTTTTGAATCCCCACCTAAACTACTTTTATTTGTTCTATACTAGTGTTGTGCTACACAGTGGTTTTCACTGTGTTATTTTTTTAAAATGATAACAATCAATTTATTAACCAATATGGTTTCAAAAAAAAAACCCTGTTATTCATTTGCTCTTCTGTAGACCCCTATCCCTCCCCTGCCACCTCCACCTCCGACCACACAGGGGGCATCCATTGCCTCAGAAACAGGATGCTGAAAAGAAGTTAGAGAGAAGTAATAGTGAATGGTCAGCCTTGGAATTTCAGAATAGATTCTGAAACTCACAGCAGAGATAACACTTTGAGAAAATAAGGTTTTAAGTCTCCCAAGTCGGGATTTTGAGGTTAAAAAATTCATGACCCCGAAGAATCAGAATATGAACCTTGTTGCATAAATAATACTTTAGGAATACGGTGGAGAAGAGGGACTAGGAAAAACCTGTATAAATGGAGAATACCCTGAATTGACTTTCTCCTGAGTTAACTACGATTACATTTTTTGTATCTGAACTTATGGCTCAAGACTTAAGTTCAGATGTAAAGATATAAAGAAAATTACATTATTTATGTATCTGAATTCATGAGCTGGTGTTTGTACCCTCACACATCCTATGAAACTCGTCATTGCCTTTGGTGGGGAGATTTTGAGGCTGTTCCATTAGAGTGTTGTCTTCGTGAGGCTCTAAAGGAAACATTCTTGGGTCTCAATGTTGAGAGTATTTTCTTCCTCTGGGCAACTGGTTTATTTTTAGTCTCAGAAACTGTGACTCATGAATCTGATTAATTTTGGCTGCGTGAAAGCACGAGTCAGCTCTGAACCCTAGCTACCTTTAGCTAATGGGTAGGACTTCATGGCATGCATTTCATCTACTTACCTCACCCTGGTGACTATTCTTCCTGCTTTATTTTCCTTTTGCCATATGCCTTTACTTACTCTAAATCTGATTAGACTCTCTGGGAAGCAGACTCTAATATAGAATTTAAGACGCAATGTTTATGAAGGAGTACCCTTCGGATCAACATCTGTGCAAAAGAGTGGAGAGGAATACAGATTGGGGATGGAGAGAAGCTGGGCTTCAATGCAGCTCCAGTCATGGCATCAGCTGACTGCCAGGGGAGGTCTGGAGTAGAACAGCCCCTCAGAGTTGTCTTAAGTTGGGCCTGAATGCCAGGCCTTCATATGCCTCCAGTAACTGTTCATTAGATGTCAGCTGCCCCAGGAAGAAGTACGACACTGGCCAAGTGGCTCTCTGCAGCTGAGGCAATCCTTGAAGGGAGTGACAGCTGAAGGGTGTTTACCAACAGCACTCCCAAAGCCGGGGCACCGAGTTCTTCATTGGAGGGGGACCTTGGTGTTGCATTGGTACTATAGATTGAATGTTTGTGTCCTCCCTCGAATTCATATATTGAAACTTAGTCTTGAATATGATGGTATTTGGAGGTGGGGCCTTTGGGAGGTGATTAAGTGATGAAAGCAGAGCTCTCATGAATGGAATTAATGCCCTAATAAAAGACACCTCACATTGCTCCCTCATCACTTCTGCCAGGTGAGGACACAGCAAGAAGACCCTTGTCTATGAACCAGGAAGTGGCTCTCACCAGACACCAAATCTGCTGGCACCTTGATCTCAGACTTCCCGGCCTCCAGAACTGTGAGAAATAAATGTCTGCTGCTCACCAGGCTGTTGTAGCAGCCTGAATAAGGCAATCAGTGTCTACCACTCTTATTTAAAAAATCTAGTATATATATTTTAAAATATTATAAATAATTTTTGGAACAAGGGCACAAATAAGTAGTTAAAAATAAGTGACCTCCATCCTTGCCCATTTATGTTGTCTCTTTATCTTAACTTTGATCCTGAATCTTTATATATGCTATTCCCTAAGACTAGAATGTCCCTTCTCTTTTCTGACTGCAAGAGTATGAAAGGAGAGGTCTAAACTAAAAGAAAATTAGATTCCTTCTTCAAGGCCCAGAATATTATCACCTCTACAGTAGAGGGTTTACTGACCCCCTCCAGGCAGAGTCAGCTGCCTCCTCCTCTGTCTCTGCTGTGCATCCCCCACCCCCACGTTACATGTCGTGATCCTTTTATATGGCTGATTCTCTACAGGTGACTCTTCCCCTTAAACCTCGCCCCTTTTGAGTGTTCTCTTTAACACGAGTGGAGCTACCACCAACCCCCTGGTGCCAGAGTCAGGGGTAGATTCCCACCCATCACCAAGTCCTCAAGTTTTATTTCTAAGCTTCCATTTCTCCCCATTTCCAGTGCTGCTCCCTTCCTTTAAGCTCTCATTACATCTTTTGCCTGCATTAGCATAATAACTTTCTATCTTTCTCTCAGTTTCTAGTCTTGCTTTCCTAACAACTCATTCTGTGCACAGCAGCTGGAGCACTCTTATAAAACGCTGATCTAATCATGTCACCCTGTTTTAAGCCTGTCTGTAGCTCTCCCTTGGGGCCTTCCTACTGGTCCACCACACCAGCCTCACTTCTCTCAGCAGGTAGTGTTTTCTGGCCACACTGGCTGTTTTGATGCCTCTGATGTGCTGTGCACCTTTTCCTCCAGGGTCTTCTCACAATCTCTTCTCTCTTTCTGGTTTGCTTTTCCTCTACCTCTCCTGTAGATTAGTAACCCCTCTGCATCCTTCAGCTCTCAGGTCCCGTATCTCTTCCTCCAAGAAGCTGCCCCTCTCCTTTCACAATCCTTTGTGCTTCTTTGTAGTCTGGTCACATGGCAATTTCATAGTTAATTAAGAATAGACGTCAACATCTTTCTCATCTACTAGAACACATATTGGGACATCTTGATCACCTCAGCATTCCTAATGCCTAGCGCAGGACCTGCACATAGGAGGCGCTTTATGTTTCGATTTACTTACTGGATAAATATGTACTTATTTACTGAGTTTGTTAAAGGCATGGCCAATTTATTAGTCATCTTTGAGCTCCGATATCCTAGCATAGTATCCGGCATATGTTGGATGCACAATAAGTGTTTATTAGATGAATAAACATCTCAATCAAATTATCTGAAGGGTTGTCTTGCGGGGGGGAAGCAGATATTTTTTGTGGCTGTAGAGAGAAAACCAGGCCAGGACTAAAGTTAAAAATTAGGGAAAGTCTGAATTAAAAAAAAAAAAGGAATTGATGAGTAACCTAATAGGAATCACATCTGACCACTTCTATTGAATGTTTTGGGGTTCTGGAATTATGGGTAATTGAAATTACATTTTAATATTCTTTTCATGTTTTCTGAATTTCCTATAATAAATCTTATTTTCATAATTAGAAAAAAGTTATTTTAAAAAATGTGGACTGGTGATAAAGTAATGGCTCTTTGTCCCTATAAGTGTTTGAGCAGCTGAGAATGACACCTGCCAATAACGACAAGAAAGAGACTTCTCCATGGAGGTTTGGACCCTACATGCTCTAAGATTCTTTCTGCTCTAATAGCTGATGATATTGCTAACTGAGTGATAAGTGTTGAGTCCTCTTCCTTGGAAGAACTTGGTCTAGTCTCCTTGGCTGCCTTATATTCTGCTGGTGGCTTCCTTATGCTGGAACCTCACTGTGACAGTATTGGCTACAGTGACATTTCATCTGTATTTACCTGAGATGGCTGATATAACAGCAAGATTTCAGAGACAACAATATTAACAGTGATGCCAAGAGCATGAATATGTAGGTGAGAGGTGTTTGTGTGGTAACGCATAAGATATTTGTCTGTGAAATGTTTGAGTGAGTCCTGATTAAAATGCCCTCGAATCAGTACTTAAAGCACACATACCCTAAGTATTATATTTAATGGTTAATTTTCCAAGATAGATATTTCCCAACTGTGGTTCTGATTAAATTAAAAAGATGAGCCCTATTCTGATTTCTGTGTTTATGAGCTAATTTGGCAAACAGGATTATTATTTTTCTTTTTAAGAGATAAGACATTTAGACCAGTTCCTTCAAATTATAATAGCTTTGAATTAAGAGGGAACAAAATATCCTGGAGGAAATCTGGTTTGTAGCAGTGTTAAGGACAGTTCAACACACATAAAATTTTTCTGATTACATGAAATCCCAGCCTAGCTAGACAAAAGGGTCGTGGGAGAAAAATCTAATATAAGATAATGAAATAAGATTGATTTCTACAAAGTACATGTGAAAACAATTGTTTTGTTGTCGTAACACCTGTGTAAAAGAGTATGCGTGTGTATATGTGAATGAATGTGCACTATACTGAGAAATGTTATCCTGACAAAAGTAGACTGTTAGTTAAAAAATAAAACAAGGCAAAAAAAAAATTGTAAAAGAATTCAAAAGGGAAAAATTAGAATTTCCTATTATTAAGCTCCTCTCTCCCCAGTTTCCAATGAAGCCTCATGGAGCACTGTTATTCCTGTGAGCAACTGAGTCTGTCCTTTGTTTACTTTACATTTTCACATGATTTGAGTACTTTATAACTCTTTAGGGTTCTCAGTACCAAAGTGAATTCTAATAATTTTACTGATTGAAAGACAGAGGAAATACATTTTCTTTCTATTCAATAGGAGCTTTAAAGAGGTTTGTCTACCAAGGCATAAGGAACTATGTGAACACAATGTGTCCGATTATCCGATTATCCTCTCACAGAAAAATGCACAAGAAAGTTCCAGGATATCCAGCTCCACTCCCCATATACCCAGAGAGTTTTTCTTTGAAGTGGAAGAGTTCAGTATGTACTCGGTCGGGGGTGTAGAATGAGAAGAATGTCAATATGAAAAGGTTTCTGTGAGGCTGGGGTTCTCATGACAGGACCCAGGAGCTGGAGCTGGTTGTCTGTTCTGCCAAATAAATGACTCTAGGGTGTTGCACAATCTGGTAATAGAGGCGTTTGTGGAGGTGGAAACCTGTCTCATCAAAGTACTTTGAACAGAACCCTCTTCACCTAGGCATGTACGTGAAAAAACCCAGCCTTGGGGATTGTCCTACTTCTCTAAAGCCCACCACCCATTGCACCCACTCTGCTCTATGCCTACTTCTGCTCTTCTCTGGTTCTCCAGCTTCCAACTTGGCTCTAGTCCTACTGTTGTCTCTGGTACGGTTGTCCTCAAAGGTCTCTTCCGGAAATGCTCCTCTTGCTTGGTGTGGAATTCCTCCTCAGAAACCATCCTAATTTCACCCCCAGGCTCTCCAGTCTGTGACAGTGTGTGGAAGACACATCGTGTGCTCCCTACCCTCATCTCTGCCCTCTTCCTTCATTCCCCATCTAACTTCCCTGCCAGGGAAGGGAATTTAGATAAAGGGGAGCACAGGAATGGGAATACAGAGGCACTAGAAACGTGGCTTGTGTGTAGACATCAGCCATCTTTATTTCCATCAAAAGAGGGTGTGGTGGTTAATTTTATATAGGTTGACTGGCCTAAGGGATGCCCAGACAGCTGGTGAAACATTATTTCTTGGTGTGTCTGGAAGAAAGTACCATTTTGAATCAATAGACTGAGTAAAGAAATCCACCCTCGGCAATGAGGGTGGGCATCACTCAATTCTTGGGGGGCCAGAATGCAACAAACAGGTGAAGAAAGGCTGAATTCTTTCTTTCTTTTTGAGCTGGGATGTTCATCTTCTTCTGCCCTTGGACACCAGAACTGCTGGTTCTTGGGTCTTCAGACTCCAGGACTTACACAGTGGCCCCTGGTCTTCAGGCCTTTGACCTTGGACTTGGAGTTACACTATTGTTTTCCCTGGTCCTCAGGACTTTGGACTTTGAGTGATTTATACCACTGGCTTTCCTGGGTCTCCAGCTTGGAGATGGCAGATTGTGGGACTTCTCAGCCTCAGTAACTGCATGAACCAATTCCTGTAATAAACCTTCTGTCTAGCTCTCTATACACATCCTAATGGTTCTGTTTCTCAAAAGAACTCTGAGTAATATATAGAGGTTAAGCACTCACAAAAATGGCTGATCTCTTACCTTTGAGAATTGATGGATGCATCAGAGGCATTTAAACCATTTTAATAGATTAATTTTCTTTTTACATTTGCAATATGCTTTATCGTTCACAAAAACATTTACGTACAGTTTTGATTACTGTGAAACAAACCCCTATGGAACTCTTAAGTTAATACTTACTTTTGCTCATTTATTTACATTTTTTTCTCCCATACTTTAACAGTTCTGAAATTGGGATATGTCTCACAATTAGTAGTTGTCATTCACCAGGAATGACTGTGGCTAGGTATCGCTCGAACTTGGTCTCAGCTCTGTGTTGTCACTTCAATTGAGTCAAGTGCATAGTTGACACTATGTGTGTTAATTGCTGTTTAGCAGGTTTTTAAAAATTATAACATGAATAAAAAGTTATCATATACACAGTAAAGCACTGAAACAGTGGTTTGGGATGAAATGTGACATTAGTGAGCCTAAGAGCCATCATGGAGAAATGACCACAGTTCCATATGGTCTTGCAAAACCACTTAATGTTTTACTTAAGAAAGGAAGACATCAACATGTAGATAAAGCCATGTTTCATTTTGTTGCTGAAATTGATATAACGGAATTACCCGCCACACACTACACAAAGTACCTAAAGTCGGAAGAAACTGCCAAATCTGTCAGAACAGATAAAATATTAATAGATAATTTTAAAGTAAAACACTACTTGTCGTACTCTTATTAAGGCATTGCATCATAATTTCATTGGTAGGATATTTTCCTTCCTTAGGGGTACATCAAAAGTGGGGTGTCATTATCAAGCACCTGTTAAGTTAAAAGTTCTCTGCTGGATGCTCTTAGATGACATTTAAGCCTCATACCAGTTCTGCTCCATAGATATTCTCATCTCCGGCCTAGAGATGAGAGATAAGTAATTTGCTCAGGTCGGTAATTTAGTTTTAGTAGTGCTAGGACTTGAATCCTCATGTGTCCATGCCCAGAGCCGGTGTCATTTTCTTGAGACTCTACTACCTCTGTAGGAATCTCCCTAATTTTTCAACTCCTTTGTCTTTCAGAGGAAACTTGGGAGGAATTGCCCCAAGAGATCTACACACTGGTGCTATTCTGGTATAAGATGACATCTTGGATTTTTCTTGGTTTTTCATTTGAAAACTTAGTTAGACTTTAGGGATGAAAATCTTAACTGGAGCAATTTAAACCTAGCATTTAAAATCCTGACTAGGACATTCATGGTACTTATTGCTCTTCAGGGCACCTTGAGTTCAGCTCACATATTCTCTCATCTCATCTCAGAATCATTTCCTAAAATGCGAAATGCTTTTCAACCAGGTAATCTTTATTTATGCCTGAGAATAAGTCATAATAAATAGGCCCCAAAAAATCATTCTAAATTTAAAGTAGATAAGTTGAAGACGATCCAGTGACTGTCCCTCAAATCACCAGCTAAGGATTGTCTAGAAAACTCAGTATTAGAAAAATATTGAACATTTGTTTTTACCAAACTCCAGCTTCTCAAAAAATAATCAGATGAGATTCTCACACATAAACATTTATCTTTCCACAGTTATTTGTGTCGGAAAAATTGTTGAAATAAAAAATCAAAACCACGTGAATTTCTGTCCATGGTTGTAATTGTATTCATACCAACATTTTAAAAGGTTTAAACATGTTTAGAAAAGTGGTTTCTTCTTAGATCAGCATTGGGAATGGCCACCCTCTTGGGAAAGGCCAATCTGTGGTAAACCAGCCGGCAACAGCGGTGGAAGTGCCGGAAATATCAGTGGTAAGCTGATGATTCTAAAATTCCTAGCGAAATTCCGAACATGGGAGAATTTGCCTGCATTTGGAATTACTGCATTATGGAATGAAACCAGAAAGCTCATTATTTACACTTCATACATTTATTTCCTTTTAGATCGAGTTCAAAGACTCTGAGATTGTGTTCTAAACTAGAGGGATTCTGTTAATTAAATCACAAGGACTTCGTAGCAAGTAGCAAAGATAATTCTTTTCCTCCAGATTGAGGTAGTAGAGCCATTCTCTTTCTTGGGACAAACATTCAGTGAAAACAGAGTTAGGACATTGCCAGCGTTTTACTGTAGTGCTATGAAAGGTTCGAATTGGCATTTAAAATGTTAATAACTAATGCAATGGCACTTACTATTTTATTTCTACATGTCAGTTACCAGTATTTTCTTTTTTTTTTTAATTAATTAATTTTTTTGTGGTGACATTGGTTAACGAAATCCAATAAGTTTCATCTGTACACTTTAACAGTAAGGCATATATATATTTACACTGCATGTTCACCTGCCATAGACCAGTTTTTTCTAATCGATCCAACCAACTAGGGTTACTCACTGACTCTTAAGAATGAGCTAGTAGATTTAAAAATAGTATTTAAAGAATCATTTACGACTCTGCCTATTCTCACCCTTTTCCTACCCAGCTTCATAGGAGGAGATATCCCTCCAGTCCAAAGTGAATCATTTATCTATATTCTGAATGTATACATTAAAATTAAATTTGCCATCTGCTTCACCTCTCAGACCATAACTTCAGAATTTTCTATCACAATGAATGTCACCACCATTCATTAAGTTTCCCAAGAAAGCATTAGATATTACCAGAGACTCTGTCCTCCCCATTCCTACACTCCAGCTCCCAGCTCCATCCAATTTGCCAGTGCCCTGTCCATTTTACTAATTCGATATTTTTCCTGCATTTCCATTTCCCTCTATCTCCTCTGCTTTGACATCAGTCCAGGTCTTCACCACCTTCCAAGAACTTCTCAAATAATCTTTCTGCTATAATTTTCGATATCTTTATAATCCATTCTCTATATCGGCATCAAAATTTTAAATGCAAATCTTCTTAAAACCTTGTAATGGTGCTTTACTACGTTAAAGAAAAAGTTCAAGATCTTTAGTATGGAACCAAGCCCTTCGTGCTCTGGCCCTGCAGGCCTTTCCAGCATCACTCTGCACCATCCCCCAGCAGGCCCCTTATGTTCCACTCCTAGATAAGGACTTGGTCTTTGG
This sequence comes from Pteropus alecto, assembly GCF_000325575.1. Taxonomy (NCBI): domain Eukaryota; kingdom Metazoa; phylum Chordata; class Mammalia; order Chiroptera; family Pteropodidae; genus Pteropus; species Pteropus alecto. The sequence continues at coordinate 6,193,751 of NW_006433378.1, read as the reverse complement.
CAGATGGACCATGTTCCCTCTCCCTCTTTTGCCTTTGCAAGGCGGTTTCCTCTACTAACCATTCTTAATTCTTTAAGATGATCTCATTCTCTTGACACCTCTGGGAAACAGGAAGGGAGCCTATGCTGAGTTCAAAGTCAATTACAGTGGTGCTTTCTCTTGTGTTTCTGTAGGACCCTCTGCAAACCTCCATCAAAGCACTCGTCATGTAGCATTTCAATTTTTGTTGTTAGGAGAGGAGCTGGGTCTTTTATTTTTGTCTCTCCAGGCCACGCTTGATACCTCTTACTTAGTAGCTGCTCCATAAATTGCTGCAGCATAAAAGAGTTTAAGCTTTCTTTCATTACTTCTGGAAACTGCTCAAGCAAAGTTATTTTTCCTCTTTCTTTCTATATTTTAAATTTCTTTCCCTTAAGTCTAATTCATCTTTAAAATAAACAGCAAAACACTTTCTACATCTTAGCCCCATTTTGTTGAAAGGATAGTCCAATTACTGCTTTAAATTCTAACCTCCTACTGATTACTCAACCCACTGAAATTTGGATTTTACCTAATCGCTCCAATGAAATTGTTCTTACCAATGATAGCAATTGCTTCCCAATTGCAAAAGTCATTTTTTATCTTAAGTGATTACTCTCCAGGATTTTGCATAGTTGATCTCTCCCTTTTCCCTGAAAACCTTACTTATTTTGGCTCTTGTGACATTATTTCCTCTCGTCTATGACATCTCTGAACACTAGTCAGCCCATCCAGCTTGCCTTTGCTTAAATGCTGGATGTTCCAAGGAAGCCCCTGTTAGGTGTTATGGCTTATTCTCCCTGAGTAATTTCATCTAATTCCACATATTCAGCGACCATCTGTATATCCGATAAGCCCACATTTTGACTTTCAGAACTCTATTTCCAACTCGCAATAACTTCTGTGACTCACGATACCTTCGAACTCTACACGTTAAAATTGAATCATTTCCTTCCTCAAACTTGGTCTCTTATATTTCCTATCCTAGTGAGTTAGTAGTAGAGTCAGGGTAACATTAAAGGGGTCGACTACTTGTAATCTTTCTCCAGGTTTTTTGCTAGACTACACAGTTAATAAATGTCAAGGAAAGATATTATCTTTCAAGTTAGCTTTTGTATTAGTTATCTGTTGCTATGTAACAAATTACTACACATTTAGAGGCTTAAAACAGTATATATTTATTATCTCGTAGTTTCTGCAGGTCGGAAGGCCAAGCATGGCTTAGCTGGGTCCTCCTCTCAGAGTTTCACAAAACTGCAGTCAAGGTGTTGGCTGAATCTGAGCTCTTATCTGAGGCTTGGGATCCTCTTCCAAGTTCACTGATTGTTGGCAACATTTCTTTACTCGAAGCTATAGAACTCATAGCAGCTTGCTTATTCAAGGCCAGTGTGAGAGAGAGTCTCTGACTTGTTCACCCTCTTTTTAAGGGCTCATCTGGTCAGGCTCACCCAGAATCATATCCTTTCGATTAACTCAAAGTCAGCTGATTCAGGATCTTAATTAAATTTACAAAATCTCTTCACTTTAGCCAGCTAATGTAACATAATCATGTGAGAGACCATCCTGTCCCTTTTGCCATACACTATTAGTTAGAAGCAAGTTATAGGTCCCACCGCATTTAAGGGGAGAGGGTTATACCAGGGTCATTGGGAGTCATTCTAGAACTCTGCTTACCACAGCTTAATTCTAAAAAAAAAATATAGGTAATGGCAAAAACCAATACATGTTTGTAATTTGAAAGTATTAAAAGATTGACTATCAAGAAAAATTATAGAACTTTAAAATCTCAAAGTTTAATGGAAGTGGCACATATTTTGAAGATGGGAGCAAATGGTTTTCTATGCTTATCCTAGCTTACACTTACTGCCTTGGGCAGGGTATATATCAAAGTATCTAAACTTTAGATCACATTATATGAACCTAAAAGGAATCATCAGATAAGTAGTTATAAAAGATAGATATTTAATTACATAACTGGCTTAACTTGAGAACCATTTTACCATGTACTAGCATCATTTGCGTTAGGAAAGAATAAAAGTAATTATATGTCTTTAAGTAAGTTATATGGTTTTCCTCAGTGTTCATTAATTTGACTTTTCCTAAGGGATTTTTTTCTTTCTTATAATACTTTCGAGACTGTGTTTTTTGTTGAACTGCCTATTCTTTCCTTAGGATAGGTAGTTCAGGTACCTTTTAAAGTTGTTTTCTTACAATGTACAATGACATATCTACAGAAGTTTCCAGATCCCGACTCTCCCCTTTCTGGCCTCATACCATCCGTACTTCCTTTTTCTATATGCATTACACAGATGTTCTGGAGTTAATGCAAACACCTTTAGGATATGAAATGTACTAAGAATTCTGCCACTTTTAGGTCTTGCTTCTTATGGAAAACTGTTCCACTGGTATTTGGTAAAAAGCAACATGACTTAGTGAATTTCTCTCTCTCTCTCTCTTTCTCTCTTATCATTGACAATGATAATGCAATGCCCATTGTCTGCATTCGGTGTGAGGTCGGCTTGCAGATCCCTACAGATATGTGGTTACTTCTCTGCTTTCCCTCTCTTTTGCTTGGGCAACTGCCACATTGATGCACTGGAGCCACTCTTCTGCATTCTTCTCATCCTTGGCCTTGAAAACATAAGTTTTATTGTCTGTGAAGATTTCGAAAGCCCGAGGGAGAGAGCGGTCTCTCCGTTTCCTGGCCACAACTTTCACACTCTGTACTTTGCTGAGTTCTATCGGGGAGTCATCAGGATCGTCTTTCTGGAATGCAGATGGGAAGGAAAGAACATGAGCTGGCTCCCAGGGTGTGGCAAGATCCCTAGCTGCTAGAGAATTTTCCAAGAAGAACAGAACCCTTTTATTTCTTGTGACTCAAGACCCTGGTTATTTTGGGGGCTAAGGCCTCAAGGAGTCATTAGAACAATGGAAGGAAGATGGAATTGGCCTTTTGTTATAATATAAGTTGGCACTGGTATCATAAGATAGACAATCTATAGAAAAATACAGTGAGATTGGGGGAAATTGCTTAATTCATATTTCTTTGATTTTGTCATTTTTATTGATATTAACATGGTATTAATAGAGCAAAACACAACAATACAATTTAGAGTATTACTAACTCAGAATTTGAGATAATTTGGGTAGTATGAAATTGAATTTTCCTTTGTATTATCTCTGAGAAAGGGATATTAATTGAGTCAACAGGGTGTCAATGTTTAAATAGATCAAATTGTTTTGAAACTTTCTGGAGCTTTGGAAGCATGATTTGTCTACAAACATGAAATGAAGGAATATTTAATGATTTACATTTCGCTTCATCCAAGCAGAGGCTTAAGAATCTCTATAACACAGGGGCATCACAGTGGGCTAGCAGCAACAGTCTTAAGGGATCACATACTTCTTTAAAGCAGTTTCAGTCTTTGACATCTCTGAATCCTTTTTGCCTACTGGAAGATGTACCTGTGGTTGAGGATCTTGTCAATTATCCTTTCTCACCTACCCTACACCATCATTCTTCTTTCACTTTGCAATGGAAGGACATCCTTCTCATTCATCCCAAACTTTCTATATATGCAACTTGGAAAAATCTCAAGAGCATCAAACAATCAAACAAGCAAACAAAGAAAAAAGCAGTTCAGAATATTGATGCCAGGGAAGCATCCTTCGACAAGGCAACATAATTATTCCTCATCTATTTCATTAAGAGATGCATTTCCAATAGCGTTTCACCTTTTAATGTTTAATAACTATTTGTTACATTTGGTATATATGGTTTTTCATAAATGATATAATTTTTTTTAAAGATAAAAATAAAAAATCTCAATATTTAGACTGATGGTCATAAGAAATTCAAATAGTTAAATTTCAATTTATATACATAGTTTTACTTCAGTGCAAAATGATAGGGCGATCATGATAAAATGCTATGAGAGAAGTAGAACAAAAATATGATTTCAAGGAAAAATGAAATGATGCAAACATTTCTGTTAAAGAGGAAAGAATTATATATTATTTTAAACGGATGACGTTGGGTGTCAAATTGCTATGGTATTTTACCCCTTTCACCTTTTTTACCTATTCCCCAACCTCCTTCTCATCTGACAATTATCAGTTGGTTCTCTGTATTTATGAGTTTGTTTCTGTTTTGTTTATTTTGGTTTTTTAGATTCCACATATAAGTGAAATCATATAGCATTTGTCTTTCTCTGTCTGACTTATTTCACTTAGCATAATACCCTCTGGGTCTCGAATGGTTACATTTAAAGGAGAAGTGTGATCTTTTTATTTTAAAATGACAACATTTACAGTTCAACAGAAATTACAGTTTGTGCAACTGTGAAAACATCATAAAAGTGTTGATGTAACTTAAAATGCTACAAGGTAGTATGTAGATTTTCCAAAATTCTCTTAGGGGATATGCAGGGTAAAGTTTGAAGATATCTGCACCAGATAATATTTTGTTAGCTTAATTTGGTTTATAGTAAGTATCTGAAAGTAATAAATTATATTTCTTTGAAATGATCTATAGTACAGAAATCGGCATATGGAGAAACTGATGAAGAAAGAAATATTGCCATAGTTATCTAAGGAGGGACAGTGAATTAACCAAGACAGGAAGTCAAAGAACACCATTGCCTAACTGGTTGGCTGAGATCAAGACTTTAAGAATGCAAAAGTAGAAAGTTACACTACAGACTTTCATTCGTTATTTTAAAATGTACATTTTCCTCATTTATAAGAAAGGCCTTTTATAATGTGACTGAAGTTTCAACTGGACTGCTGACCACTGCTAACTGACTATGCCCCTGGGGGTGAGAGAGGCGTTGTTTTGGTCTTCATACAATCCCATATTATTTCTCAATATTTGAGCCACATGTTCTGGAATATCAAACCATTATTCCTGATAAAGATGTCAAACAAGTTAGCCAATTATAAAATAGTTTATAATCTATATTAGAAACTTCTGAATCAAGAAGTATAAAGGTGATTTACTTGAGTTCAAGAAAAACATTCTGATGTACTAACTGCTTTGTCTCAAGGGATCTGAGAAATTGCTACATCTTAACTTCTATTCCTGATTTCTTTACTAAGAACAAGAAATTCAGGCGGTCATTTTAAACACTTTAAAAATACTTCAATGTAAACCTGTGCTAAAAAAATAATGTTTCTTTAAAACTCCAATAACTGTCTAAATTGAACACACTATTATATTTCCCTTTCAAAAAGATCTTTAGCCACCAAAAAGTCCATCTGTGTATTTTATAATACACACAGATGGAGAAAGTAACATGAGTTTAGAGTAGGTGTCACCAAAGTTTTTTTTTGTTCAAAAAGTTAACATGATTTTATTAATTAAAATAGCACTGATCAGAATTTGTCATAATTCAGACACACCATATTTGATTCCTGTTGAGTAATAAATTCAAATACATTTTATAGTGAGCACTCTAAAACTATAGTGCACATATTCTGAGTGCATTGTGTTTTTTAAGTAATTTAACACTTTTTATTAATTAATTCAGATATAGTTTGGTTTGTCACTGGCTCTGTATTTAAGTATATGCGAGAATCAGTATGGTGTACTCACTTAAGAACATGCTTTGGTGTCATACTGCCTGAGACCGGGCCCAGTTTTACCCTTCCTCACCTTACTGGCTCTATCCTTGGTCAAGTCAATTAGTCTCTTTGAGCCTCAGTTTCCCCATCTGTAAAATGGCAATAATAAGAATGCTGACCTCAAAGGATTGTCTGAGGCAATCTAGTGTGGCATATAAGCACTGATAAGCTATTATTATTGTATTTAAAAATACCCAAGTAGGTCAAGATTTCATTCTCTTGATCTTGAATCAGTAGAATTTAATGATAAATAAAACCAATTTGAAAAGAAGGGGATAATTTTGCATTGTTGATGGGAAATAGAATGCTATTTCAGAGGTTTCTCACTGAAAATTCAGAATACAGATATTTACTGAGCATCCTAGTTCAGATCAAAAATTATATTAAATGAATATATATTAATTCTTTTAGAATCCTATTTTATTCTTTAAGTGAATATTAAATGAATGAAAGCTTAGTAATTTCTTTTGCTAATCAGAATTGAACTTCGTTGACTACAAATTTACTTAAAATAAACTGGCTTTTACTTCTTCCTCAGGTTCCCACCTCTAAATATAGCCTATAATTATGAAAGAAATCAGAATCAATATCATAAGCCATAAATTTAGGTAGGTGATCCGCAAGGAACAAAAAGCAGTGTTCCAGTCAAGAGCATGGAGCAACCTTCTGTAGTTCATCTCCTAAAACTTAAGTCAACAACAACCAAAAAGTTCCCATAATAAACCGAAGAGTGATAGTGAACCAACTAACAAAGAACTGAACAGAATGGACAAGTGAAGGGAACATATGTAAATGAAGGGAACATATGTAAAATGACATTGTAAAATGGAGAAGAAAAAAAATATTGGCATTTTAACTCACAATAAAATGCCTAGCTGGTTGGCACCGGCTTAAGATCTTAAAAATTCAAGTGTGAAAGATGACAGAAGAACTTACAGACTTTCCTTTTTGAAACAGAAGTTGATTTCCAGCCAGTGTGAAATAACGAGTTTTCCACCGTTTGATGAACTTCCATCTGACCTGCTTCTCTTTAAGTTTTCCTTCCATGAGAGGCTGGCCGTCTTGATTTACAACTGTTGAAGGTAACAGAATGGTCAAGCATTTATTTTCCACTTTTTATTTGGCAAGTGATCAAAAGTCAGAATTGTCCAATGAACCAGAACTCAGTAAGCGTATTTGGAAAGTGGGCTAATAAATTATGAATTTGGTTAACTTCTCCCCCTTCATCTCTAAAAGAATGCTCAATTTAGATAGGATGATGGGAAAGTGTTGAAAGCCCTTATCAATATTTTCAAAAGGAATATAGTCCACAAAAAGAGCATCTGGTAAGCAGTTTCTAAGATTTATCCAGATAGCCAACTTTCTCTGTTTCTTAACTCTTTTGTTTCATGATTTTCTGTTCACATAAACTGCTTAGAAATATAGCTTCATAAATAATCACGATCCACGTATATTTAGCTATTTGGCAGCAAAAGTGAATGCAGTGCTCCAAAAGACATGTTGTCCTAAAGCCATAACAGCTGCAGAGGCAAATTTACCCAGCTCTTTTGAACATGTTATTTCCACTCTCTGCAACACACATACTCTCTCTTCACTCTCCATATTCCCATCTTCGCCTAGTCAACAACTAATCATTTCATGTTTCAATTCAAATGTTGCTTCCTTTGGGAGACCTTCCACAAACCCAGACCAGAATGGCTTCACCTGTTATGTATTCTCATAGCATCTGGCATGTTTCTTTTATAGCAGGCATCATCATTTGTAGATTGTTGTGGTGTTTGTTTGATTAATAGCTTTCTTTCCTGTTCAGCTGAGCTCTGTAAGGGCAGCGTCTTTGCTTTGTTCACTGTTATATCACTAGGCATCTAACATGGTGCCTGACAAATAGTAGGGAGTCTATAAATATTTATTGAATGAATGGATTAATTTGACATCCAAGCAAACTTTTTATGATTACATGTAATCATAGAATTAGAAGATGTTACCATATCAGAAGTTTAGATGTCAAATTGAAGAATTTCATTTCTTTCGCCGGTTATACAAAATTCACTCTTCAAATTCATATGAAATCATCTGATTTCTGGGGAGTATGACAATATTTACTTATATACATTTATGTTCAAATTGCACAGAACTTTGAAAGAAACGAGATTTGCTCTACCAGTTGGAAATTTGAACAGTGCCCGTTTGATCATATGAACAGAGTCTATCCCTCCCACCCACCCTACCACAATTTTTCTAACATAGGTCAAATAACTACCTCAGACAGGGGGATTTGTTCACTTTGCCAGCATTTTCAGAGTAAGAATAATGGAATGTATGAAATGTATAGTTTTTATAAACCAAGGTTTACTGGGGCTAGCAGGACCAGCTCACACAGTGTCCGCCTGGGCTAGCAGTTCAGCGAGTGTTTACTAAGTGTGCTGTTGAGTCATGAAGGCTACTACAGCTCGTCTGAGAGGAGGAAGAAAAGGTCCAAGAGGCGACCAAAGAGAACAAAGATGGATACAAAAAAACAAACAACAATAACAACAAAAAACCAAGCCAAAATTATATTAAAAATTTTTTTAAAACACAACCATTTCACATGCTTTCAAATTAGAAAAAAAATACTAATCAAATTGTAATATTCCAAGATTTTGAATAAAAATTCAGAAGAGTTAGTTCTGAGTTCTCTCAACTATAGTTTTCTAATCAGCAATGAGGAAATAATAGTAGCTCTCTCCTGCTTAACAAGGATGTTGAGAGATCAAAAATCAAAATAAAGAAATTTATGTGAGGACACTAGGTAAGTGGCAAGGCACTACTCCCTCCCTACACTACTGTTATTAAAGACTTTACAGTTTGTATAACCACATTGCTTTCTTGCCATGGTTTTAATGGAAAGATGATTTAATGTAATGTCATTTAATAACAGTGCACTTTTCTAGTCTTAGTCTTCTCTATTTTTTCAAAGAAGCATTTGAAGTAACCATAACATCTGAGCTAACTATGATAACCATGATTTGAAGTCATGATTGATTTAGATAGTATTTAAGCACATGGATCCTTCTAGATCTGAGATAAGGAATTAGCTATAAGTATTTCTCCTCAATGCAGACCCAAATGTTTCACTTGAAGAGTATGTCACAAAAATTTCCATGGAGCACTTGACAAAGTAGTTAAAGGAATTGTTCGAGACAAAGAATGGATGGATCATCATACCCACATACCCACATGCCCATAATGACAGTGTGGGACTCAGGACAAAATGATAGGCTTATCTCAGAGCAACAGGATGAAGGACTGTAGAGATATGCTGGTAAGCAAAAAACTTTTCATTGTAGCCCAGTGAAAATTACCCCTGGAGAAAAAGGCCATGGAAAGGGTTTTAGGGAGAAAAGAATTGCAGACCTTTAATGTAGCTGCGTGTTAGGGCCCTAATTTAGTCCTTAGAGTTAGCTTTAGATAATTCCATAAAAGCGAGGTTACTTGTAGCTGTAGAATTAATTTAAAAATAGTCTCAAAAAGCAAAAGGAGAAGACTTAAAATTTTTTTCCAGCTGCTATCCCATATCTTAAATTTTTTTTTGCAATTATGTCTAGCATATGCATAACTAACTGTGTGTCATTTTAATATGTCTGCTGTCCATAGCACGTCCTTGTAAGCAATAGCTTTCATATGATATCGCAGTCTCTTTACAGTTAAACCAGAGAACTAATTCTTTCTAAGGAGGATCATATTTCATTTGAAAAATAACATGTGGAATGAGGTTATAAGGGAATCATCATGTGTCTAAAACTACCTTGTTTGCACGTAATGCATACAGCATATTTAAATATTTTCTCACTTGCCAATTAGCACATTATTTCATTCAAAGCACCACAGTTTGGCTAAGACAATTTCTACCAAGCTGGATCTGTTCCTTTCTTTACTTATCAGTTGGCTGAAAAAACTATGGAATATTAAACTGAATTCTGTAGTGCAATTGGAACTCAAACTGTTCCCATGTTTATCAACTTAAAAAGTCAGAATGCTAATTCAAATGTTTATACAGTAGTTGTATTTCTGTTGTGCACCCACCATTGAAAATACTTACATTGATAAAAGATGAATTTTGAAGGTGTTACTCTTACTCAATATGAAGTTGGCGAATAAGAATGAAATACCAGAATATCAGATAGATACCTTAAAGCTGAGAAGCCCCACAGCAGGAAGAATAAAGCAGTGAAGAATATTCCTCAGTTCATCTATTAACCATTCAGCCGTCCCACACATACTTTTGAGCATAGATAAGCTGTAAAGCACTGTATTTGGATCTGAGGAAGTTACAAAGCCCAGCTCAGGGAGAGCTTGAATTTATCATCTTTTTTTGGGTTGGGGCGGCGGAGGGGAAAAGCACTTTACAAATTTTACAGCTCAGTGCTTGGAGAGTGCCACTGGAGAAGTAACTACAGCACTACAGCACAGAAGGGAGAAAGGATATTCTAGGAGGAGTGCAGCAAAGGACCGAAGTAACAAGAGGGATGTGTGAGGGAAAATACATGAAAGGGAAAAAAACCTAAAAAAGCTGGAAGAATTAATGAACTCAGAAGCAAGTTTGTAAAGCAGTTGCTTTAGGGTACAGTTATAGGCTGAAGGCTGAGAGTATGAAGATGACTGAAGATTTTCTAGGTGTAAGATCCAGGAAAGAGATTGAGTGTCAAATGGTCATGGAGAGGTCACATTGGACTTTATTTGAAAGTTCTTCTGAAACTCCATTTTGGAGGACTTTGCTTTTCTTAAGGACGAAGGAGGGGCCTCGGGCCTGTGAAGGTCCAGTTAGCACAGGCATGAAGCCTCATGGATATCAGATGGGATCGGCTATGTGTCACACAGTGTCCTGGCAGGAAACAGAAGGCACTTCAAGCTGCTTAATTGAGGTGAGTTAATAAAGGGACTATTTATACAGATGTGGGCAAGGTGTAGGAAAAACACCATAGTTCTCTGGGGCCAGAAACCCTGGGAGGCCTAACAAACAGTCCTCTGCCTGAAGAGCAAAGGAGAGAGGACACTTGGATGCAGAGCGAGAGCACTGCCTAGCAGGAGCTGTGACCATGGGTACAGGACAGGCAACCTGCAGTGACAAAGCAGAGAGTGAGTAAGGAATGAATAACCCAGCCTCACTGTTCTCCCTCCCTCTTAGCTCCTGCTGTTGTCCTCAGTGGTCATATGTAACTGAACACCAGAGCTAAGGGAGACTGGAACACACGGGAGAGGCACCTATCCTGAACTGGGGCATAGGAAGCGGGAAAGCCTCCTGGAGTAGATGTTGTCTAAGCTGAATTCTGAGGGACAAGTAGAAGTTTTGAAGGTGAAGTGAGGAAGGGTATTCTGGGGAAAAAAAAGTCATATGCAAAGTGCCAAGGCTTAAAGAGGGGGCATGAAATGCATTCTGGGAAGCATAACTCATTCTATGTGATGGGGACCTGGTGGGACATGGAGAGCAAGAGATGAGATGTGAGATTCAAGGAGAGACCAATTCTAAAGGTGCTTGGACATCATGCAGAGTGGAATCTAATATTTTGTAATGTAACATAATGAAAAATAATAATTTCTGTAGTCATACAACCCCTTTTATTACAGGAGCACAAGAATTCAACAATTCAAGATCTCTATCTTGTTCTAAGATTTATTACAATTCTGTAATAGCCAATTACAATTTATTTAAACATGGTGTGTTGAAATCTATGTTTACTCCTTATTATAATAGATTATACAGGGCTGAAACTTCCTCTGTTATAAGCTTATTGATTATGGGGTAAGGGCAGTGGCTTCAAAGCCAGACTTCAATTGAAGTCTAAAGTCTGCTACTTAACAGCTGACTGGTTTTGTGCATTATTTAACTTCACCGAGCTTCAGTTTTCTCCTCTCTAGAGATGTCATTTAACAACAGGGCCACCATGAATGGCTATGCAGGTTGTTCACTGCATAAGAGCACTCAGCACTGTGGTGAGTAGGGCCTGAAATTCAGCCTGAATTTTGCTGTTCAAGCCATGCACTTCAAGTAGATTTCACTCACCATAAATAAAGTCACGTAAAAGTGCCACAAAGGTTCACATGGCCTTGCTTAACCAAGTGCCTGGTACGTAGTAAGGAATCAATAGGTAATAGGCTGCTATCATCATGATCATCAGCATTATTGTCATCGTCAACATAAAATGATCATCCTCATCCTTTTATTGTGAGAACTAGCTGGTAGATTTGTAAATACCATATGCTTTACCATAATTTTTTTCCCTCCAATCCAAAATGTAGTGAAGTAGACACTGTTAGGAACAGTGTGAGAATTCAGAGTGAGACAGGAACCTTTTGAGGTTCAAGGACTGCAGGCTTTGAACTTCAGGTATGATGGGCAATTCAGAGTCCCAAAAGGGAGTTTTTGAGTAACTGATTCATTTACTCATCAAGACTGCTATTTTCAAGCCAAGCCAATAATTGATTGAGCTTCATTGGGAGCGTTTGCCACACTATCGGTGTTGGCTCCCTTTTCTTCCAGATTTTCTGCTTGTTATGACAGTAGATGGTGACTCTCACACAACCACTATTCACATTGCACCTCGACTTCCATCCAGACTCAGAAATTACTTATACCGTGTGCTTTCAGGCTTCTGCAACTATTGTCTTGAAAGTATTGCACTGTGCATGAATACTCCATAATTGACACTGTCATGAACTTAATTTGTGTTATTTGAATCCTTAGATATTCTTTCTTGATTGTAAAGATAAATACCTTTAAAAACAAGGCATAAGAAAAATTATACATCTCAAATACTTAGTTTTCAAATAAGAACTGAATTTTGAGATTTTTCCTTGAAATCACTGCTTCTGGGAAGCGGTCTGTGGAGAATTTCTTTGTATGTATTGAGAGTCTCAAATTTACTTGAATTTCCTTCCATGGTTTTACTGATTTGTGTGTGAATGTGCCAGCTGTAAGAAAGCCAACTATGATTACAGAAGACATGCTTAAAGAGGGATAGAAGCACTAAATGAGGAGGTCATAGGAGCCACATTTAGTAGACAGAGTGTCTGTGGTTTTTGAAATCACTAAGGATCATAATGAATGGCATGTTTCTTATGAATATCCAGGCAGTGTTTTAGGGTGCTATATTTTCTTATTAGTAGTGAATAAATGAGGAGGCATAATCCCACATCGATTTTGTAGCATCCTACAAGATGCTGTAGGTCCCAAATAGGCCAGACAGACTCAATCTGACAGCAGCCCTTTGAGGGCACTTTCACCTGTGACCAAATGGCTTTCTTTCTCAGTAATTCCATACCCATAAAAATATAGTATGCTTTCTATGCTTCTCTAGCAGTTGGTGAAATAATCATCTAACGAAGCCTCAGAACTACTATTTTATAAGCCTGTAAAGCAGTGTTTCCCAAACTGTGTTCTGAGGGCCACCCATATTGAAATTACTAAAATGCACATTCCAAGGCACTACTCCAAACCTATTGAATCACAATTTTGGGTTGGGGTTAGAGACCCTGTATTTTTAACAAGATCTCTAGGTGATTCTAATGTAGCTCAGGAATGTCTAGGAAATGATGGTAGCCTCGCGGTAGATCACAGTAATAGATGGTATAATACACAAAATAATAAAACTGCAAAACCAATAGTGGGAAGAAAATTGTTATAACCTTTGCACGAAATTAAAGAATAAAATAGCAGTGTAAGATCATATGCGTGTCTTTGGCTTAAGTCAAGAGAATTACAGAAAAAAATGCTCAGAATCAACTTTTGTAGAATTTGGCTTATTTATTATGTCGACAGTGAAACAAAAATTCTAAAATCACTTGCCAAGAAGGCAACCTGTTCAGTAGTTTTGAACAATAAGTATGGTCTCCTTTGTGCCTTTATGGGAAGCTATCAAAGAAGATTGGCCCAGACTTGCCTGTAATGACTAGTAGGGACCAATGGCAAAAGATGGTAGAAGTGAATTGAAATAATGGCTCAATCTTAGAATTGAACTTCAGCAAGAAAGGGTTCCACACACACTTCTCATGTTGGTCCCACATTGTTCTTCCATTAATATAATCTCATGGATAGGTATTACTGGTAATAGCTGGCTCTAGAGTTTTAGACAGTTTTAAATGTTCAGTGCTTTCCCACACTGCTTATGCATTGTAGAGATTTCTTTGCATGGGGAAAAATAGATCAGACATGTTTGTACCAGGTGTGTGATAAGGAGGGTCACCTTGTTTTGTTGTATAAATTGAGCACATCCTATTCATCACCCTACCTGCCTGTACATCCTTGGTGTTTTAGAACATTCGAAGTGTTGTCTACAATGTTTTTGTGAAATTATTTGACACAAGTTCCATCTGTTGTAGTGCAACACTTGACCTCAGACTTTTTGGCAATAAATAGTTTTCCAGTGTCTGCATTGGAAGCTTTACCATCACACTCTGTGTATTTGATATATAAATATATTTGATACATATATATATATACATGACACCTACTCTCTGTTAAATAAAACGATCTCTTACAGTACTTTTGAAAACTTGTTTGAAAAGTTACTATTTATACAAATAATATATTTAGCACAAAATGTACACTGGATATGTCATTATATGAATATGATTTTTTATCTCAAAATGTATCACTGTGAACTTATTAATTTGTTTTTTATCATCACTTGCCTGAGAAAAACTTTACTAAAAATATTCAGAGAAGATACAAACTTTAGTTGCTCACTTATTTGGTAAATATTTATTGAGCTTCTGACATGTGCCAGCGGCTGAGGATGGATGGAGGAGGGGAGTTCCTATTACTATAGTAATAGTAGAACTTACTATTTGTTAGAGGAAATAGATGTTCATCAGATAATCACATGTAGAAAAACAAGACGGCAGCCGTAACAGTGTTTGTGATGAGGGGAGATCTGAGGCGCTTTGAGGATGTTAGCATTAATCAGGAAGGTGGCAGAAGGCTTTTCTGTAGCATTGAATTTGAGTTGTAATGAGAAGGCTAAAATCTACATTAACTAGGTAAAGAGGGGAGAAAGGGCACTTTGGGAAGAAAGGCAGCACAGGAAGGAGTGTGGTGCATATTAGATACTGAATGAAGGCCCTTCTGGCTAGAGCAGAGAGGAGCAGATGGCATATGCAACAAGATGAGGCTGGAGAGGGTGGGAGAGACTGTGGCATGTGAGGCTGTGAGGGGCATGCTGTGGAGTTTGGTCTTTAAGCTAAGAGCTATGGGAAGATACTGTAAGGTTTTATGCAGGCTGTGGTACCATCAGATTTGTGCTTTGAAGAGATTATTTTGACTGAGTGGGAGAAAGATCTTCAGAAGAGTCTGGAGTGGCTCAATTATTGACGTCATTTCAGACAATAGGTGATTGTATCTTGCTCTAGGGCAATGGAGAGAGACAGATAGAGTTGAGAGCAATTGAAAAGCTAAAATCCACAATATTGGGTGATGGATTGGATGAGGGTGAGGGAGAGAACAGTGGGTCTCTGGCTGGTCCAACAGAACGAGCGATGTTATATTTACTGAGATAATGCTGGAAGAGGACCAAGTGGTCTTTAGGGACAAGGGAGAGACAATCATGAGTTTTAACTTAAATGAATAGCCTTTGAGGTGCTTTGAAGCACCAACTAGGCAGTAGGAAAGTAAATCTAGAGTTCAGAGGAGATGCCTGGACTGCAGATAGGCATTTGGTATTTGTCTCATTGAAGTGGTTACTGGAGATGCAGAACCAACAAAGACTGACTGGGGAGAGAGTGTACAGTGAGGAGAAGAGAGTTGCTCCAACAATGAATAGCTGGATAGAGGAAGGTAGGTCTGGAAAGGAGGCCAAGGACTGTTTAGAGAGTGAGAAAGAGACTAGAAGTTAAAGACAGAGAATGTTTGAAGGAGCAGATACTGGTCAACAGAATTGAATGCCACTAAACGGCAAGTTAACACAAGGACTGAAACATATCCAGTGTATGGGTAACTCACATGACTTTAATGGCTGTAGAGATAATGGGCTTAGAAGGCAGATCAGGGAGGGTTAAGTCAGGAGGAAAAGGAGACAAGGAAATGCAGAGGCTGAGCACTGACAACTCTCTTGGCTTTACAGAGGAGGTGAGAGAGAGGCAGTAGGTGAAGGGAAAGGAGAAGGTAAGCCAGTTGAATGTGTTTAAAAGCCAATGGAAGGGATGGAGAAATTGAATAGGGAAGACAGAAAGGGTAATCTATACTACAGAGTTTCTGAGAAGGTGAGGTCAAAATATGGCCGCCCTCTTGAGACAGTGGATGACTTCATTCTCAGTGGGTGCTAAAAGCACCTGTATATCTTTTACAGAGGTGTGTTTGTGGCTGAAAAACAAATTTCATTACCAAAGTATTTATATAGGTAAATAAAAAAATTAGGATTACTCTGAAAGATGATAACTAGAGCCCTTTTATTCTTATTCTTTTTGTTTTTTTTTTGAGCACTTTTAACATATATGAAATGCTTTATTTTAAAAGCTACATAAAATTTGTTTAAATCAGTGTCATTCTGAGCCAGACTTACTCAGTCTAGTCTGCCTTTGTAAATCATGCTTCTCCTCCTTCGGATATTGGCTTGACTCAGCTTATTCTCCAAGTGAAAAAGAACATTTTTGCATGCATGATGATTGGTTTATGGATAACCACAGAGTGACTAATGCTTTGCTGCAAGTATAAGGCATATCAGACACTTTTATCTATATCAAGACAAGATTGTTGACCCATTATGGAAAGGCAGAGAATTAGGAAAGTGATGCTAGATGAATAATAACTGTTAACCTCTGAAGGGTGCTAGGTTACTGATCTTAGCATATTTCTCATTGAGGCTCAAAAGTTATTAGCAAGTTTACTAGGGGTTCTGTGTGTTTATGTAAATTGAAACTTTTCAATGCAATATAAAAATTGAGTATCCATAAGGTGTACATAGCAATATTTTCTTACAAAAGTTTATTTTGCAAAAGATGCTATTTCAAGATTTCAATTCAATAAGATTTTTTTTAATTTTGAGAAAATATCAGATTTTTTAAAGTTAGACTTAAATGTCGCATTTCAAAATAAATCCTATTTCTTCTGTAGTCATCCTATTACTTATATGATCCATGAATTACTCAACCATCTATCTATTTGCCAAATACTTATTAAAAACTGCTATGTGCCAGGCTCCAGGTAGGGTACACAAAGGTGAATAATCCATGGTCCTTACTCCTCTAGTTTACTGTCTAGTGGGGGAAATTGATGGCAACATGCTGTGTACACTGCATGGGCAGAGAGCAGAAAGGACAGAGAGGAGAGAATTTATTCTACCTAGGGGTGCTGTGTCCATGTGTGCCACTGTGAGTGCACGTGTGTGTGTGTGTGTGTGTGTGTGTATGTATGTGTGTGTTTGAAAAAGAAGAGGAGGGAGGGAGAAAGGGGGGAGAGTGTTAACAGAGAAGGAATACCCATGCCAGAAAGGCATAAAACATGAAGATGGGAAGAGGCAGGAAAAGGAAAAAGGTTCCAGGATAATGTTATCTGAGTAAATAAGTGTGTATTTGTTTTCTCATAAAGTAATTCAAAGTATCTTTGAAAAACAAACTGAGGTTTTATATAATTAATCAATATTTAGTAGTCACTAACAGTATATAAATATGAAAATGTGAAGTTGTCCTACACAGCAGTGCATTGTTTTTGAACTCTACCAAAATTTAGCATATGTGACAATATTCTAACATATGACAAGAGGGAAGGCTTCATGAGACAAACCCAGCCGTTGCGTAAGTCCAAAATGGGTTTTCTTTTGTCACCTTTAAAGTTCTGTGAATGTTGATACTGTAATTAAATCGAAAAGTTTTATATGAATGGACTCATAAGGCTATTCGTGTCTTACAGTCAGGTTCTCAGAGGTCATTTAGCCCATTTTCACACTGGCATCTGGAATGGAAGGTCACCCAGCCCACACTGAAGGTGTCCAGCAAAGGAGGGCCACCACGTATTACCGGTTTGTGGTGTTTGAAGAAAACCTCTTCACAGAGGCGTTTCTTTTCTTGATATCATCTTGAAACCATCTCTGTTTTCCATGTGATATAATGCACAACATGTTCTTACAGCACAAATATTTGAAATCAAGTTCTAAAAAGGAATCATGATAGCAGGTTGTCTGAAAAAATTTTTCATTCTTTCATAACCTAAGGAGACCTCACATTCAATATCTAAATATCTAATGACTAAGAGAGCACTCACACCGTGGAATGCTCAGATTTGTAAAGGAGGACACACGCGCCAAAGCCGAGCCATCTCTGGGTTGTTTTTTGTAGGGTGTAAGAACAAAGACATCTCATGTGTCTCAAGAAAAAAGAGTGAAAGTCATGACCTAGTTCTCCCTTGTTCTTTAAAAAATGTTACTGAATAGAAAGCCAGATGTATTCCAGGAGGGCCCTGCTGACTAACTCTTACTGTTATCATATACTAGCAATTCCAAGACACGATGAAAGGGATTTGCTCGGTTTTCCAGAAATAAGTCCTGTTCTATTAAATTTACTTGCTCAATATCTATTCTCCCAATCCTGTGGAGTAACGGGATTGGCAATAAACACCACTAGGCAAGTCTCTCAGGATTCTTGAGTTATTTCAGTGATTTTCTAATCTACTCTGTACTTTTATTAAATGGTTATCAGAAACTGAATCAGCAATTGGAGGGTCTGGAAATAGCTTCTACTGTAACCATTTCGCACATGTGATCACTTCCCACACATTCTCACACAAAGTCCCTGCACTTCTTTAAGTAAAATAAGTCATTGATCACTTGGTCTTTCCAATATATTGTAAGAAAATGGAATAACTGTTGTTGGAATTTCCAATATTCCATGTCCTCAACTTGGATTTGCCCTAGAGATCGAAGTTGCAGGTTTAGAAATTAACCTGGATTAAAATCTTAGTTCTACTGCTTAGTAGCTATGTGACGTTGGCACAATTATTAACCACTCTGTGTTTCAGTTTCCTTATCTGTAAAATGGAGTCAATAATGGTGACTTACTAAGAAAAATGCATGTGAAATTTAGCACATAGTTAGCATGATAAATGCCAACAATTATAATCATTTCAGGACCTTTATACTATTCTAGCATTCAGTTACCTCTTCATCTGCATCTAATCGAGCTAAAAATAATATTTTATTGAATACCAAATACTAAATTCCTGTGAATTTGGGCATGTTGATGGTGGAGTTGGTGGGAAGACGAGTGGGAGTTATTGTGACATGAAGAGGGGAATGTACTTAAGGTGACCATGGAAACCAGCTGGTTTGCTGTCAATTTCTCCAGTACCATAGTTTATTCTACACACTGTTAAGAAGTATTTGTATTTCAGTATGTATTTCCTGATATCTAGTTAAAGTTTTCTAATTACCTCATATTTTGTTCCTCTTTTATGGAAATGCCAGAGACTTTTTTTTAATGCCTGAACAATGAATACTTGACAATAATTACTGTATCATTTGTCAGTACCTTAAAAAAACAAAAACAAAAACCCAAATCCAGTTTCTTCAGCCTTTTGCCCTAGACACCAATCACACTTCTTTAGACCCTTCCTTCCTGAGGCTGACAGGACATCTGGGCCCTGTGGGACATCACCCAGCAATGGTAGAAGATGGGAGGAGGCGAAGACATGAGGCTGCCCGGTCCCCAGCAGCTAAATGAGACAGAGGCTGTGGCAACTGCAGCTGGCAGCTGAAGATGCCTCTTAAAAGGGCCGTGTCTGCAACCAGGCTTCCATGGTGATGGACTTGCTTGCTCTGAGCACCAGGCACTAACCCAGACCTGGAAGTGAACCCTTTGTTTTATATGTGGTGACTTCTCTCAAGGAGAAAACAAGCACCAACATCTATTTACCAGATTCAAAATGCACCAGATATGGAACAGTGCTGTGTTTGACATGGTTAACACATAATCACAATCTTGAAACATCATATTTTAATACTCAAGGCTTTGGTGTTGCCATTTCTAAATATTCTTTCTTTCTGTCTTTCACTCGCTCAATAAGTATTTATTGCATGCTAAAAATATACAAGAAAGTATGCTAGATCTTTCCATATATGCCTTCTGGCCTAACAGGATTATGAATTGTTTTAGGGCAGAGATAATGTACCTTATTTGTTATCCAAGGCTCAGCCTATAGAAGACATTTTGCCCAACTCAACAAATGCGCATTATATAAATGAAAAAATGAGATGTAAGTATGATGCTAGCTGTGCATAATCAAATAACATATTTATTCCTATGTCTTGATCATCTATAAACTTATAATTTAAGCAAAATACGAATGCAAGTATCATCTCTGTGAATAATATATATACCAGTACTATTATATTAGACCTTTTACTTAGATTGAATATATAATTTATATGCTTATATAAAAATCAGAAGATACAATCAATAATCCATATAAAATTTTTAGGGAGTCAAGAGTTTTTGATGAAAATACTAGTTTAAAATAAGATTTCACTCAGACTCAAACCCCTTTTCATGTAGTAAAAGGAAGCGAGCAAAGGAATTCAAGCACACTGAAGTTTTCAGGGCCAAACATTTTGATTCAATATGTTCTGCTATAAAATATTTGGCCTTGTTTGAATTTTTATTGCTATATGTTCTCAGTCTATATTTAACTGTGAGAAATAAGGAAGAGTGAATGTGCAAAATGTTCTTTTCAAGTGCATAGCAGTGAATTTGAGAAAACATATATTAAAGGAACACTGTATTTTTAACTTCTAGTCCCTTTCCTGAGGCCTCTCTTGGCTAGATATGATGAACTGTTTATTGAATTAAGGACTCTGCTTACTTGGAATGGAAATTTTGAAGGACCCCTCAGAGCCACCTAAGGTAAGCACCTTACTTCATCACGCTCTCAAAGTTTTTCTTATATTTTATCTTTCTCATAGGTGAAATTGGAAGGTTTTTTTAATGGAGACGTTCCATTTTCCAATTCCCTATTGTGCAAATCAACTTGTTAAAAATTGGAATTTGGGGTGTTCACTCTGGCGTCAGCTCAATCCTGGCTCTGTAATCAGCCAACAATCTGTGCCTCACAAAAGCTGCATCCTTAACTGCCAGCTTCTTCCATCCATACCTTTTCCATGGGGTAATGCATTTTAATTGATACATCTCTGCAAGCCCCTCACATCTCCATCTGGCCAAATAAATACAGTTTTGTTTTGTTTTTGTTTTTTTTTCTATTCAGCCTCAACACCTTGGCAATTAGCAAAGATAGACTTGCCACAATGGGTAATCTTTAAAATGCACAAAAGTCTAAAATTAAAGGCATGGGTATAGGTGGTATAACCAATGGTTGTCTAGAGGGTGGCTTGTCTACAAAGTGGCTTTGTGCTCAACAGTGTTATAACACAGCTCTCTTGGTCCAAACTGCAGTTCCTGAGCAGTGACAGTGTTGAGAGCTCTGTGTCCTCTCCAATGGCGAAGTACTGGTGACATATCCTGTGTCCACGGACAGCATAAAATTTTGAACATAGGGTTATTACCAACCAATTTCCACTAGTCAGATTGGGGCCTGTATAACCAGGAGGCAGAAGGGTGAAACAGTTAAGAGCATGGGCTCTGGAGGCAGATTGCATGCCAATCCTGCCACTGTTAATTTACTACCTGTGTGACTTTGGCAGTTATCAAATTGCTCTGTGCTTCAATTTGTCCATCAGTAAAACGGAGATAATATTAGAAATAACTTCATAAGGTTATTGTGAAGGTTAGATGAGATATCTGACATGTTTAGTACAGAGCTTGGCTCATATTCACTAACAATTATTCTTTTTAATCAAGGTCAGCAGACTAAATTCCTTGAGCAGCAGAAAGGAAGGGGAAGGATGACTAACTAGTTATGAAGTTATTCTTCAAACAATTCCTTACCCTGTGTCTTTGCTTCTTACACAATGTAATCATAAAGCAAAGGTGTGAGGGATGAATGACTAGGAGATAACATTATGTGCGGTCTTATTTCTTTGAGGCTTTGGACACAATGCTTCTTTTTCTCTAACCCTCAGGGTCATTTGGATTGAAGAATGGTTCCAGGGCAAAATAGCTAGTACTGCTTTCTTAACAGCCTTCTATATGTAAGGTATTTTTTCTCTTGCTCATTTCTGGTTTACGTTTCTCTCCCATTCAACATCATCTCTTTTTCTCACCCCCACTTTGGTGAGATACCTCTCTCAGCACGAAGCAGAGGTGATCAGGCACACCTCTGCGCATCATCACGACTGACAATGTTTATGCAAGAAGGCCAACTAGAAGAGCAGGGCTCCTAGATCCTTGTTAAGCCCAGGGACACACGTGATTCTTAGCGGTAAGGGAGATATCTCTCACCGGTTGCTTTTTCAGGGTTGTTGCACATGAAGCATTGCCACGCGCCTGCTGCTTCACTGAAGCCAAACACATCAAAGAACCTCACTTCTTCCAGATGGAGCTGTACCTGGTCCAGATCCTGTTTCAGGAATACAAAGCACAAGGAACACAATGATCTATCTGCCTGCTACATAGCATTCTGAGACTGGGAAGGGGGTTGTAGAAGCAGGATGGCCAATGCTTAATCTCTGTGCTAAGGATGAGGACAGAGTATTGAGAAGATCCCTCTTGCCTCACCGTGGAAAAGAGCAGCACCTCAAACTCTTCCAAGGGAGTGCTCTTTAATGCAGAGGCAGTGAGCATGGGCCCCAGGGCTGGGCAGCAGGGTGGAGGGTGAGGGGTCAGAGCCTGAAGTGGCCCAGAATTATCTTGCATCTGGTGGCAGCTCCAGAATCTCTAAAAGTAGGGATATCTAAGTGGCAGCATGGTAGAAAGGAATGCCACTGGGAGATTTGTCATTTGCATACATTTTACATAAAATTGAGAATCAATGATCCATATCAAAAAATTATTTTTATTAGGTTGGTTTTACAGGGGGCTGATGAAAAATATGGGAGAGGGCTTAATCCTTCAGCACTCAGCTCTATCATTGTGTTAGTTGTATGTTTTATCTTAAAAGTGTATGCAAATTTTGCATTCTGTTCCATAATATCGCTGTATTGATTTTAATGGAAAAGAATGTCTTAAATTACTTATCAGTAAATTAATTAACTTTGTCTCCTCCAAATGGTTGAGTAGAATTGACACTCCAAGAAGACTGCCCATGTTTTAAGTGCCCTGCGGCATCTTGCCAGCGTGTTCCTATTTAAGAGGCAGAGGAGAGAGGTTTCATTACACTGTAAATGGATGGAAAACTATTCGCTTAACCAAATTAAATAGCTCTACTGTCCTCCCGAGGCTTTCCTATTATGTAAATGACTTGTATCCTCTACTACAGGGTGGCCAGAACTGCAGTCTTAAAAGGTTGCTTTCCTAAGAGGCATTTAACGTCTTTGCTAGCTTTGCACGTGCCCAGCTGACTTATGTGTTTGTCCTCTGTAGCTCTGTGATTTTATTTCCCTTCCTCTGGCCCACACACTCATATCTTCTACCCATAGTAATAGTGTGTCCAAGAGCCAAGGGATGGAGGCACTATTTGCACTGTTTATGGTGGATCTAAAATAGAGAATGGTCAAGTGGCTACCCACATGCTATCCCAAAGTTCTGGTTTTCTAGGTCTACATTTTTGATGGAGGTGAGAAGTATGCTAGATCCTAAGCTCCTTGAGGGCAGAAACATATCTATGTTGTTCATAGTTGTATCCTCAGAGTCTAGTCCTGCATCAGGAGTGGATTAACATCATTGGCTTACAAGCCCAGTGCAAAGTTTATTGATGAACTATATGAACATATTATGAGAATTTTAAGAGAATTCTTTTTAGAGAACATTTATACTCACTGGAACATAAATACCATGAGGTCAGGGGTTTTGTCTTTTGTATTCTTGTCTGTTGTCACCTCAGCACCTAAAAGTGCTTGTCACATAAGCAAGCATTAAATAAATACATGTGGAATAATGAAAGGCATAAACTGGCACTAGAAATGCTTTTCTTTCTTTTGTTTTAGGCGAGACAACCCTTGGTTGACCTCACAGATTTCAAGGACCTTGTCAGTTTACAATCCCTTATTTTTTTTTTTTCCCATGCCTACAGCACCTGGTCTTCCTAGATAGGTGGTCTCCCATCCAAGTACTACCTAGGCCTGAACCTGCTTAGCTTCCAAGATCAGACGGGATTGGGCTTGTTCAGGGTGGCATGGCTGTAGACTAGAAATACTTTTGAAACATTCTTTATTTAGACTATTATGGCTCATGTTATCGGAGTGGACATTTTGGAGGCTCGATGAGCTGAATACAGCATTTTGTTGGTAGCATTTAATACCATATTTTAGGCATTCCAATAGACACTGTATATACAGCATGTTGTTTCAACAAAAGTGATTTCTAATGTGTTCAGCGTGAAAAAGGAGACTTGAAAATAATTTTTTAAAAACAAGTTTGGTCTGTCCCAAGACAGACCAAAGAAGCACCTGGGAGTTCTGTAGGTTTCAAAGGATGAAATCCGTATTAAAATTTATGGGAGAAAGCAGATGTTCATAAATATCAGCTTCAAAACTGCTAAGTCTCTGAAGTCTGCACTTGGCCATTGGCATGCAGATCACTTCCCTATTTCTCACACAATTAAGGATCAAATTTTCATTCACCACGAACACTGCCAGCAAACAAAGTACTTAAGATAGTACTTAAGGGTTACTTATTTTTCCTGTTCGGAGACCAGAAATGTCCCAGGTTGTTGCCTATAATCCACATTTGTCTTGGCAAAAAGTTACTTAAAAAGTTTAAGACAGATGGCAAGCTCCATCCCAGTGTTCAGGTTCTGAAGTCAAAAGCAGGCTTCCTTCTTCAGAGGATTTAGGTGTCGTGCAAAGGGAATGGAGTGAAGAAGATGGATGGTAGTTCTATGAACTGTTGAAGTTGGCAATAACAGACAACTTTAATAGAGATGGATGAAACACATGGAGTTCTAAATATTGGTGGAAAATCAAAGCAAAATAAATCACAAAACAAGCAAACACAAACCAACAACCAGTGATACCTAAATTTTTGGAATGTTTAACCTCTTAATGTGCTTGAGGTCATTATTTCTCTCGTCCACCGATCTTCTTTACCCTCCTGGGTCTTGTAGCTTCCCCAGGCCTTGCCTAAGAATTGCTTTATGATTTCTTTCTTTCTTTTTTCTTATTTTTTTTTAAGACAGGAGAACTAAGATTGACTCATTTAGAGAATTATAAACTTCCTTTAAGACAACTAGACTCTAGAAGGATAATAAAAATCATTTAAATCTAAGTACAGTTCCGTTTAGTTCAATGGGATTGGAGTGGACAGACTCTTGGGTGACCCCTCCCAATAATTCCCATCTCCTGGTGTTCATCCCTTTGTATAATTCCCTCCCCTTAAGTGTGGGAGGGATCCGTGACTTGCTTCTAACCAAGAATATGGCAAATGTGATAGGATATCAATCTCATGATTATGTTATTACACACACGCAGAGGACCCGTCTTGCTAGATGTATAGAGAGGTTCTCCTGCTTGAAGAAGCAAGCTGCCATGTTGTGAACTCCCCGTGGAGAGGGCCACATGGCAGGGAACTGTGGGTGGTCTCTAGGACCTGAAGGCAGCCTTCAGCCAACAACCAGTAAGAGATCCAACCAGTAAGAGAAGCAGACCCTTCTCATTCGAGCCTCCAAATGAGAACACAGCCCAGCCAATATCTCAATTGCAGCTTTATGAGACCTTGAGCAGAGGACTCAGCTAAGTCACAAGCAGACTCCTGACTCAAGGAAACAGATACAAAATATGTGTTGTTTTAAGCTGCTAGGTTTGCAGTAATTTGTTATACAGCAATAAAAATCAATACTGAGATTGTGCCATGAAGAAGGGAATGTTATCCCTTCTTCATTGGCCATTTCTCAATGAAAATAATAATTCTGCTCAGAGTGTCACATTTGTCCAAGTATGCTTCAGATTAGGCCTCAATAAAACCTGAAGAATACTGAAATCCAAATTATTTCTGTTGATTTAAAGAAAAAACATGTAATCATAGTAAGCATACACTAAGAAGGATTTTTCTGATAAACATCATCTAATTCAAAAGGGATAGAGGCCCCTGAAGAAAAATTGATGTTTTTAAACAGCTGAGGAAATGAGTGTTACTCCAGTTTTAGAAAAAATCATTAATGGGAGCAGGAATTTGGAAAATTATATAAAAAGTCCCGTGCAAAGCCTCTTAGGGGAAAAATAAGCCAGGCAGCATGGAAAGATGAGAGGATATTTACAACATCATTTTAATGACAATGACAGCATGAGTCAACGCTATGGATTCCATAAAAGTGCAAAGTGGCCTCTGGATTTTATAATGTGGTCTGTGTACTGTGAGAGGGTCCTGGGAAGCAATTTTCCAGAAATCAGTGAGAGCATACATCTGGAAGAACTTTGGGTTCTGGCACATTATAATTCTGTTCTAAAGATATTTTTGCACAGATACAAAACAGGATTGATTGCCTCATGTGCTGTGTGCCTATGGTTAATAGGATCAACTGTAGGCACATAGTTCAAATATGTTTTTTGGAAACGTAAACAAGAGTTGTTTTTTGTTTTTTTTTTAAATGATCCCCAATATTTTCACATAAGAGTAAGGCTTTATGTCCTTATAGCTATTTCTAGTGCACCTATTCTAACTCTATGAGGTCCAGGGTGTGAAATCAACTTATTAAGGAAAGAAAATTAATGATTCATTTCTCTACTGTTCATCTTTATATTATTTATATTTTCCCACATTGTATAAGTGTAGTGCCTTGTAAGAGACACTGTTTGTTGAATGAATAAACTAGCAAAAGACACTAAATAATATTATGCTATAATTTAATTTTTAAATTTATTTCAATTTCTGAAAAAGTTTACTATTGAATTCAATTCATAGAACTTAGTCTTTTCAGCATCTGGTGTCAGGAACTAAAGATAAATAGATGAAGGCAGTGACATAGTCCTGTATTCCAAGGAAGCAAAAAGGTAATTCATTGGGTCCACAGTTTCCCTTGCAGAAGGAATCTGAAATACACCTTTATTTGTGTTTGCTTGTGATTCTTATTAAGATTCTTTTACTGTGACTCTTTTGGCCTCCAACTGGATTAAAGTTCCTTAGCAAGAAGAAAGACTACTATATTATTTTGCAGCTTCTGACAATACTTAGTCTAGCACTTTACCATAGTAGATGTTCAATAAATTTTTATAAATTTCTACTAATTGGGATGTATAGATTTTATCTCTAATTTATGTCAACAGTAGCATTTAGTGTTTTCAATTTTCATGTCTATTCAACTGTGACCGTAAAGCCCTTCTGGGACACTTTTATTTTTAAAAATATATACCTGCATCTTTATGTGTATTATAGGAATTCACTTTACTTAATTTTATAAAATAAGTTTTTAGATAAAATGTTAGTAAGTGAAGAATGTTTGCCTGACTCCATCAATAGAGCATGTTGACTGCATGATCTCAAGACTCTTAGCTTTTCCAGATCACCAGTTCTCAGGAGGTGTCAGCATCAGGAATCCTGGGGAAACTTGTTAAGTTTATATTAAGCTTACATCAGATACAGGTTCCACTCCTTGAAGCCTAATCCTATATGTTTGTGTTCAGGCCTCGGAGTCTGAATTTCTAAACAAGCTTCCCAAGTTATTCTGATGTGCACTGACTGAGAAATTGATCCTACACCCTTAAGAACAGATGTGGGGATGGCTGATCTGTCTCTCTTAATTGGTATTTAAGGACTTCGTCAGTCCTTATGGGCATATATTCATGCCTTTCCACAATAGGTTTCACATGACAAAATACATAATCTGGTCGCAAGAGCAAAAATTCCATTTTTGAAAATGAGAGATGTTACTCTTCCAAATAGTGCAATATAGAAGGGAGAGATGAAGTGTGAAAACTGAACTTGTTGGGCCTTCTCTGAAACTTGGCAGAAGGCAGGGATGAGTGAAAGGGAGGTGAGCAACAGGTGGGAGACAGACTCTAAGCAGAGGCAGCAAGGTTGCCGATCTGGAAAAACTCATAGTGTGTTTCATTATTCAACATGGATGTCACACATGCACTATGTTGCACCGTCTCTCCTTTTTCTATCCCAAATCAGTAAGAGAACTCTAGGTACACAGGAATATATGAGGTCAATGTGGCAAGCTTCTCACTATCATTAGAGATCATGAAATAGACTTGACTGTCTTCCTATCCTTTGAGTCTCAGTGTGTTGGAAAGAAATGAATTGCTTTTTGGCATGCCACGGCAGTTTCTGACTGTGGGTCTGGCTCCGAGTGTCTGGAAGAAAGCGTTCATTTTTGTTTGATTCATTTCAGAGAGAAGTTCTGAAGAACTCTCTTATTTAAGAACCAACAAATATGATAGAATATGTGCTTTGGTTCAAAAAGTCAAATTTTTACATTCGTCTAAGGATCATGAAGAAATAATTCGATTACAGAATGTTGGCAATAAACACAAGAGTTTAAATAAAGCTATTATAAGCATATGGATTGAGCAGAAAATAAAAGGGGCAAATTGGGCGAAGCTTCATACATGTTTGATAAACTCATAATTAATTTCTTTACGAATCCAGTTAAAAAATTCAGCCCATAAAAACCAACAAATTATTTTTTATCAGAGTGAAAGTAAGGACAAAAGACTACCGAGGTTCAAAATATCAAGAAAACTGACGTTTCTACAGCGGTGACATTAGTAAAATATAATCACCATAACTGTTGGCGATGCAAGCCAGCATTCACATGACCTCCTTTCATATTGGAAAGCAAAGAATTGCAGTGATTTTTTCCTTTCCTAATCGATGGTTGCCACCTGCATTGAACAACCGTGTACTGAGCATCTAGTACAACTCTGTACTACTATGTGGTTCTAGACCGCAGAGAGTCTGATGTGGAAAGAGCTCATTGGAGGGCTTTCTTTTTCTTCCTTTGGAAATCATTTAGGGAGATAACCATGCTCCTTGGCTACGGGGGTTATTTGTTGGGGACAAAGTCTTATTTTTCCCTTTTATCCCTGATACCACTCTCATTCTCAGACTGTTCTTTCTACTTCCTCTTAAGTCAGTTCTCGCTCTTTTGAGTTTGATATGTGCCTTTGAACTGATACATATCTTGAAATATATGTGGTAATGTTTAGTGTATTTTTTCATTTTCATAAGTGATATTTTGCCATAGACCACTTTGTATTTCTTCTTTACAAAAGATCTCTACAGGTTGTCATGTGTATTTAGTTTGTTGCCTGTACTGCTGCAAAGTGACTTCATAGTGTGCATGCACCTCACTACATTTTATCTAACCATTCTGCTAGGGACAGGCACCCAGTGTGCATTCACCTTTGCACTTACATGAACCATGTGACTGACAGGAATAGCCTCATGCATGTTCCCTTGTGGACATGAGCAAGAATTTTGGGGGATGATCATGCAGGAGTGGAATTGCTGAATCATAGGCATGTGTAAGACTATGGATGAAATCTTTTTAAGTTTCTGCACAGTTTGGGTTTTCTGAGCAAATTTTACAGCAACTTGAAACCTGGGTTAGAAGAACAAGCTTTAGAAGTTAGTTTATAGGGCTAATTAGAAAGTGAGAGACCATCTAGAGAGATTTCTCTTCCTGGAAGTTATGTGTTTATTTTTCAAGGTAGGGATGAGACCTAAGATTTGGAAGTATCCCTGGGCTGTCAGCTGGAGACACAGTCTCATCTGCCTTCTGGAGAGATTTATTTACATACCAAAGGGTAAGAGTAGGAAACCAGGGTCCTTCTCAAGGAGCAAAGATTTGTCTCTCCTTTCAAATGAGAGGGAGCAGCTGTCCTTCCCCTATTTAAATATCTAGATTCATATTTTCAGGGTTCCTTAACTACAGAACAGACCCTTGCATGTGTACAATGATGTCTGCTTCTCATTGTGTTGCCTTAGGCAACTGAAGCAAAGGGAAACTGGTGAGGTTATTTGCTGTCAATAATAATAACCCACTCTGCTCCAGAAATCTTGCTTTCATGAGATATTAAAAATTTAACATTATGAATATCCTTAACTTCACCAGGTTCTGATAAATTGCTTTCCAAAATGGCTGTCTAATTTATATTCCCACAAGCACAGTATGAAGAATTCCTTTTCCACATCACAACGGAAGGCCTATCCAGGCTCTGAAGCTTCTGGAAGAACTACCACCCAACCACCCTTTCCCATGTCTGAAGCAGGCCATTCTTTGGGTGACTACAGACATATCGGCCTGATTGCATCAGGGGCTTGCAACAGTCTCCAGCGACTTCTTAAACTGTTGCTTCTTAAACCGTGGGAAAAATCAACCACACTTCTGTAGAAACCATTGTAGTTTTCTCCATCTTTATCGCTGTCATGAGAAGCATTCCAGGTTTTGAGAATCAGACCACTCTTTTTAGGTACAATGATTTTAATACATTAGTGCATACCAACATTTGGCCAGGGTCTAGTTTTACTTTAAGAACTGTTATTTTGTTGACGTTTTTACTACTTGGAGCAGTTACAGAGGTGATCAAACTGACTCTACAGCAGTAAGCACTTGTGCAGTAATAGTGATCAAGGCAGAAGTAGTAAGTTGAACTATCCCTCAGTAGAGAAATAGATAAAGTGAACTATGATCTATTTACACAATGGAAAAATTTCCAGACGCTAAAACGAATGCACTAACTCTACGTGTATGAACAGCTATTTTTTAAAAAGATAATGTTAAGCACAGAAAGCATATTGCAAAAGATACATAAAATATGATAACACATACGTAAAATTTTTAAACAACAGTACAAAAACATTCATGGAAATAATACACACCAACCTTGAGGAAGTATTAGCAACAGTTTCTTTTCGTAAAGAGAGATATTTATAGTAAATATGGAAGAAATACAAGCATCTCTTCTATCTTGTGGTGGAAACAGGAATCATCTTTCTGTGCTTTTCTGAATTTATGGGCTATTTCATAATTTAATCAAAAATAAAAATGAGGCAGAGAACACAGTTCAGTGAAGCAAAGGGACAGGCAGGGGTTAGTCTCTTTGGGGGCTTCTTTGTAGAGGAGTCCCATTATTTTGCCTGTGTGAGGCTGGCTTTGGGGTGAAAGTCATTAAAGGACCATGTCTTTCTCTGATTTTTGTACATATTCCTGTTTGGGGCCAGGGGAGCTCCATATTAAGGCTTCTTTTAATCTAGGTCTTCAAACTGGGAGACAAAGAGATAAGCATGAAATGCGAAGTGTTTAAAATATGTTCTATTATTTTGTTTTGGAAAACAAAACAAGCCAAAATAAAGCATGCTGATACCAAGTTTTATTTTAGGGAAGTGTTACAGAATGGGTTAAATGACAGAAGTGACACTTAGAAATAAGACTTTTTTTCTGCAGAGTGGTATGGCGTAAAGAAGTCAGGTTTCAGAGCCAGAGGATCTGAGTTTGCGCCCTGCTACTGTCGTTCACTAGCAGTTCTCAGGAAATACCTTAATTTCTCAGTGCTTTCAATGCACTCCTCAATCTGTAAAATGACAGCAATCCCTAAGCTGTCTCCTTCAGAGAGTTTTTGCTGCAAATCTATTCATGGATAATTATACTAACTGTAGAGAAATAATACAAAGTAGTGATAATGGTGATGATTTGAACAAAACAAAATAAGAAGCTCCTTTTTATGAATATAAAATGTAGTGCTTCTTTTTTTTTGTCTCAGCTAGATAAATATGTAAGACTTTCTGAAATGAATGACTTGTTTAAGAAACACTGATGTTAGGTGCCTAAGAAACATATTTCATTTCTAAAAGCAAGTAACATATTATCTGTCTGTTTTTGTTAGTTTGTTGTCAAACCTAGGAATATTGGATGTAATGAGATGCAAACATAGCAGGATTTAATGTAACGTGAACATTTGAAAGGGGAATAATGACATGTGCATGGTTGATGGGGCCATAATGAGATGTACAAATAGAAATGCACATAGAAATGTGCATGGGTAATGGTGTAATGAGATGCATAAATGGATGGGTGTAATGATAAAAGCATTTAGGGGGGATGTAATGTGATTTATAAATGGAAGCATAAAATAAGGAGGGTAGAAAGGGCAGGTTGTGATAAGAGCAGAGAGAGAGAATGCAGTGCTATGCATGCATGGTGGAGCTAATAATATGTACATGATGAGGATGTAATGAGATAAAAATGGAATGGCATAATGAGGTTCACAGATGGAAGGACATAATGAGCTGTGCAGAAAGGAGGGAATAATGACAAGCATAAAAGGAAGGATTTAATACTATGAATAAAGAAATGGGCATAAGAAGATGTGAGGACTGAAAGGAGGAGCAGGAAGAAAGAGATGTTGGTGAAGGAATGGGAAGTAACAAGGTGGGCAAATGGATCACTCTAATGAGATGCCGAAATTAAAGGGTGCAATGAGGTGTGCCCATTTAGGGGCTAATTAGACACACACATGAGATTATAATAAGGTACCTGGGTCCTGATAAGACACATACCATTGTATTCATTCAGTTCTTACTAAGGAGGTGAAAATGGAAAAACTTTAGAGCAGAGCCACAGAGATACCTAAATTGTTACAAATCCGGAAAAGAGAAAACTAAACAGGTACTTTAACCAGAGCCTCGAAATTTATGAATAGTTTTATTGGTGCTGTTTGGGACACTTACTCCATGCCAAGTACTCTGCTGGGTATTTAAATGTATCATCTCTTTTATCCTTCCTAGCAACCCTATAGGGCAGATGGATTAGTTCCTAGTTTATAGATGAAGAAATGGAGCTACAGTGAGGTCAACCGGCTTTTGCCCAGATTCCCAGAACACATTGGTGGTGGAGATGTAACTCAAGCCAAGTCGACTGGATCCAGCTGCCTTTGCCTCTCTTCTGATGTTTCTGTGAGTACTCTCTGACACCCCCTGCCACAGAATCACGTGATCGCTTGTCAAAGATGCAGAGTCCCAGGCCTACCCCAGCAAGTACCATTTGCAAAATTCACGGAAGCCCCGGAAACTTGCATTTAAACAAGCTCTCCAGTGACTGCTGCATGTGCTAAGGTCTGGGAACTACTCAGCCAGACCAGCACTAGAGTTAGGGGCTGTTCTAAGGCTTCTCATTAGTTTTAGTGAATGATCATGAAGAAATGAACAGTTTGGGTTGGCTACAAGAGGAACTGAACAATTAATCTGAGACCCTGGAATGAGGAATCAAATGATTCTGTGGACTGCATTTAACAGAGGACTTTTCGAAAAGGCCCCTTTCCCTCAGACTGGTCTTCAACAGGAACCCAGAATGATATCAAAAATTCTATAAAATGCAAAAATGTATAGAAAATAATTAGACTCTAGGAAATGTGTATTTACCGATTTCAAAAAAGTAAAGATCACTCCATAGTCTATAAACCCTAAGGGAAAGAAGATAATATATCCTTAGAACTCAAAGTTGGCTGACCTACATGCAACTTTCAGAGTTCTAAAAATAAAAGCAAATAGTGCCACTGTTCTCTTTCTTGATAAGTCTAGTATTGAGATATTTAAGTTGCTATAATTTTTTAGATGAAAAACCCAGAATTTATATTCTGAAATGAATGTTAAACTTGAATTTTAGTGATATAGCCTCTGCTCAAAACATTTTTAGAAGTTTCTTTTGAAATTGTTTTTAGAATATATCCATGAGCCACACAGGAACAAGTTTCATTACTTTAGTGAAACCCAGCTTTTAACTAGGAAAACTATTATTCAGTTGGAGAAGACATATATTATGTCTTTTTTTTTAAAGTTTATTGGGGTAACATTAGTTAATACAATTATATAATTTCGGGTGTACATTGTAATTTGACATCTATATATTCTACTGTGTGAACACCACCAGAGTCCAGTTTCCTTCAGCTACCATATACTTGATCTCCTTTACCCACTTCACCCTCCCCTAACCCCCTATATTTGACCGCCTTTACCCTATCTACCTCTTCCCTTCTTCCCCACCCCCACCCTCTGGTAACTACTAGTCCATTGTCCGTGTCCCTGAGTCCCTGTTTGTCCTGTTCATTTGTTTATTTTAGGTTTATATCCCACATATGAGTGATATCATGTGATTTTCAACTTTTTCAGTCTGGCTTATTTCACTTAGCATGATTATCTTGAGGTCCATCCAGGTTGTCGCAAATGGCAGTATTTCATCTCTTCTATGGCTGAGTAATATTCCATTGTATATATGTACCACACCTTCTTTATCCAATCATCTATCATAGGACACTTTGGTTGCTTCCATGTCCCAACCACTGTGAATAATGCTGCTATGAACATCGGTGTGCAAATATCTTTTCTGATATGGGTTTTCAAGTCTTTGGGGTAAATACCCAGTAGAAGGATTGCTGGATCATATGGTAGATCAGTTCTTAGTTTTCTGAGGAACCTCCATACTGTTTTCCATAGCGGCTGTACCAGTATTGTATCTCATAACATCCCTGCACAATGGGTACTAGTATTTTCTGCACTGTGCAGGTAAAGAAGATGAGGCTGAGAGAATTAAATAAAAGAATTGGTAAGTGGAAGAGCCAGGATTCAGACCCAGATTGTGAACTTCTAAGGACTACACTTTCACTTTGCTTGAAAAGAGGTGCTGTTTATGCTAATAGTTTAGTGCCCAGCGTTTGTAAGTATTCACACAATATTCATCATTGCACCAAGGGAAAAAGAAAAAAGATTTTGTTCATGCACTGATTATTTAAGAAAAGAACCTAAACCACTATTGGATTAGAATAGACATTTCAGAGGTACTGCATACCTCTGTCCCCCTAGGAATAGAGTTATTTCGTTAACTATTTTCAAAAGTTTTTTTTTTTTTTTTTAATTTCCTTGACTGATGCAGAACATCTGGTTGACTGCGAAGGAATGTTCACTACAGTAGTAAAATTGACATGCTTCATTATAGGACAGTTTAGTTTGTGTAACATAAAGGAAATATAATACATATGATAAACCAAGATTTAAATAAACCAAGAAAATATTTCTTATTCTAATTTTCATTTCTTTATAAAAGCTGTGTATAACATAAATACAGTATATGATAATGGTGGTTAGGAGATATTAACAATGTGTATCAATTAGACAAGTATAAGGGCAATACTTTCTAATTATTTAATAGTAAATGTAACTGTCACTTAGATTCAATGTGTTTACAAAATCATGTGCAATCACTCGATATAATGAGTTGTGTGTATGGAATTAAATGTAGGGTCCCGTAGATTGTTATAATGTATAGTTCTTAAGGGAAAAAATGAATCCAAATAAATGTAGAGACATTATTTAGGGAGGCAACATTTAGAATTTGGCTGGACTTCCAAACTCAGTGGTCCCAAGGCATTTATAAAAGTCATGCTTGTAAAAGTCTCCAGAAGACATGTCAGTTCTCAAGGACTCTTTACCTTTGAGCCTTTCCTCTTACCTTAATTATGTTAATCCCAGAGGAACTATTACATGGTTATGATGGAGGAGTGCAAGCCCACTGATAATACATAAACAGAGATAAAAATTCATCTCGTGCAAAAGTTTATACTCTCCCAGTGCTACCTAGCATTGCAAGCCTTACGCACAGAGCCTGATGTAAGCGCGGCGGTGGTCACAGTTAGCCTCGCTCTCCTTGCTCCGTGCAAGCCTTACGCACAGAGCCTGATGTAAGCGCGGTGGTCACAATTAGCCTCGCTCTCCTTGCTCCATTGTCTGTCTGCCTTAGCCTTGGCCAGCAGTGTGACCAAGGAGCCTGTGTCCTTGTTTCCAAGGGGAATAGCAGCGCATGTGTTGGGTCCAGGAGGAGAAGCAGAGGGCTCTTGTGAAGAGAGGCTCAGCACAAATCCATCATCTTCTTCTTTCAGAAAATAACTTTGTTTTTTTTCTGGGCTCTAAAGACCATATTTCTATTTCTCAAATCAGGTTTTCTAAGTGTAGACTCTTCTCCTTCAGCATTTTAAATCTTTTCTTTTGGTCTGCATCTTTACTCTCTATCTTTTCAAACACATATCTCCCTTACTTTGAAAACTCACTATTTCATTATCACTTAACGAAAAAAAAAAAAAAAAAAAAAGAAAAAGCCCATTTTAGCACTTGAACAGCTGATCACTGCTGGATAAAACCGTATTTCCATTTTACTTGAAATCTGTCATCTCAGATCCCAAATGAATATTCCTTATTGCCTGACGGCCCTGCTATATTTCTCCAGTAAGTTCACGGCTCCTTTCACTGAGAATTTAATTTCAGACTTTCTCTTTCCTCAAACCTCCCACATTCCATTCCTTCTTTCCCCAGCCCATTCTCAGCTGATGGCCTCACCTCTTATTTCACTGAAACAGTTAAAATACTATCAAAAAGAACTTACTCATCTTTCCACCGTCAAATCTGAGTCTGCATGCAATGACTTTTCCTCTTATCTGCTTATCGTTCTCACTCTCTCTGTTGCCATCTATTGTTCTGGGGGCTTCGGTGTTAAACCATCCCCATACTCCCTCCATTACCAACCCATTCGGCACCAAACGTTCACAAGAGCTGTCTGCATACGTCACATCTCCTTCCTCATTCTTTCCTTCACATTTCCTCACCTACTCCTGGTTGAACCTTAACCTTAAAACTGCTCTTTCCACCTTGCCCAAATGATGGACTCCTTTCTGTACTACCTTCCTTGATCTGGCTGCCCATCCACTTCTCTCTTTTTCTTGGACATTATCTTAAGATCTGTCACTTCTACATTTTCTGGGTTTCTTTTGTCTCTTGGCTGCTCTCTGGATTCGATCCTGACCTGAGTCCGTTTCCTCTCTGTAATCTTCCCAAGGCATTCATCATCTCTGTGCCGATGATGCCCTCATTTATAAACGGCTTCACATTTGCCTGCTAGAACATCTCACAGGCATTTTACACTTAAGATGTTCAAAAGCCTCCCTCATTCACCTTTACACCCCACCCATTAGCTTGCTATGTCCCTCTTACCTCCAAAATTTATATTGAATGTGTTATCCCTACCAGGACCATCCCAGTTTAAACTACTCTCTTCTCTCATCTGGATTAGCAGAGTCGTCTGCTTTGGCATCTCCCCGATTCTGCTCCGGCCCCATCTGATGTCGTCTCCACACAGCAGACTGAGTGATCTTTTGAAAATAAACTGGGTAACGTCTGCTGCTCAAAACTCTTCGGTGACTTCCTATAGACTGCAATGAAATCTAATAAAATCTGTCATGGCTTACAAGGCCAGGGGTAAGTTCCTCCAGACCAATGCTCAACTTGCCTTCTTGTTCACTGTGCTTTACACTTATCCTTTCCCTTCTTCCAGTGCTGCAGAAGGGGAGTGAGTTCACTCCTGCGGGGCATGACCATCCACAGTGATATAGGAAGAAGACAGTCTTAGGAGTTTCACTTTATTTTTCACCTCATCCTTTAACATTTCTATTTTTGAATGTCTTATAATGGAAATCATGAGTATAACAACACACATATATAATTTATAAGTAAATAAATATAAACATTGAGGATGCTTGCTCAGAATTTTTTTTCTGGTGGGATGTGGGATTTAAATTCGGAGGAGAATGCTCTAACATGCCAAGGCATTGCCTCGCTTTTCTTATTCTTTCTCTCTTTCTGTTTTTTGCTGTCAAGGCCTTTGTACAAAACATTCTCTTTGTCAGGAAAACTCATCAGATACCATCTCAGAGAAGCCTTCCTTGACCATCCAACAAATGCTTCTGTCCTTCATTACTTCCTTCGGCATTTTATATTTTTATAGTCTCTATCATGGTGGAGTTGCGTATTTGTTTACTTGTATATTGCTGTCTCCATCTGGGCAGGGCATTATTGCTTATGTCTGGTCCCTGCACGTTGCTTGGCCTGCTGCTGCAGGCATTCCTCCAAATATTTTTAACTGAATGAATGAACTTTGAGTCAGATGTACCATGACTTCACTGTGATCTTTTGTCTCTTCCATGTTACTGCTGATGTCATTCTCTTTACATGGAACCATTTTCCTCGTTCTTTAAAAACCTCAGACTTTGTATTTTAATGCCCATTATTCTCCCAGCTAGCTAGCTCCCTCTGCGCAAGGAGTATCTCAGACCTTTCTATCTGCACCCAAATGCCACCTTCAATCTGCCCTCTGAACCCCCTTGCCTCTAGTTTCCTATCGTGATTTGCATTTTCATGGAGTTTCCCCCTTAATCACTGGATTTACCCCGTGGCCTGGCTTCTTCGGATAGACTCTTATTCATATCTTCTTTTTTTTCTCTTTTCCTCACCTTTGCTTCTTAGATACTGCCTATCAGATGTTCCGAGCTCATAGCCCAGGAGCCCTTACCCCATTCTAGGCTTCTAAATTCCAAACCTAATTCCCATCTACTCCATTCCCATCTAGCTTGCTCTGAAAAGGAGGTTCAACAAAGCTAACCTCTCTCAAACACCGCGTTTCATACTGCTCTCCCATGAGGCTGGCCGATAACACTTGTCACTCATATCACATGTGTAGACTTAAATTTCTCATAAGAATTTGAATAGTTAACAGCTTATATATAAGAAGCCCATTCCTTATTTCCTTCCTTATACATTTATTTATTCAAGCACTGTATTAACAGTGTAACTCAAAACACTAGATCTAAGCCTTGGGAGCATCAGGAGGTTTCCTTTTGTTCTACCCAGAATTGGTGCTTTAGTTTTATTTATGCTTTGACACTCCTGCCAGTTACCCTGGGAACTGTCAAGTGTGTTTGTAGCAATGTGGACTGAAAACAAATCTCCAAATGTTAGCCAGATGGGGCACATTTTATTTCGGCAGCAAATTTAATTTTTTTTTGTTTTGTTTTGTTTCCATAATTGGCATAGTTTTGAGACCTCATTTCTATGGCATATGGAATTTCTCCATGCTTTGGGAACTGGAGCATGTGTGTCAATGAAGGAGATTTCTCTCTTAAATTCTAGTCTTTATGAATCCTCCAGACAACTTTGTCAGGTGTCTGGTCTTCCCATGGTCATAGCACCTCATTTTCTCAAGGGCAGGGCGCACATGTACTGGAATGGAATTATCAATTGTATCTCTAGTTACTCCACAGACGCCATTCTCCTCATTTATGAAATAAATCAGTGGATTTTCTACCTTCTTTCTAACATTCTTATTTTATAGTGAAAATTGATTATCTTAAAATGGAATTTTCTTTATTTAAGTAAGCTACTCATTTACATTTACTTAAATAAAGCAATATAACTAAAAGTGGTACTTACGTAATATTTTTTTCTTTCATTATAAAAGAAATACATACATAGAGAAAATTTAGAAAATGCTAGTTCCAT
The DNA here is from genome assembly GCF_000325575.1 of Pteropus alecto. Classification (NCBI taxonomy): domain Eukaryota; kingdom Metazoa; phylum Chordata; class Mammalia; order Chiroptera; family Pteropodidae; genus Pteropus; species Pteropus alecto. Next base: position 6,154,787 of record NW_006433378.1, on the reverse strand, counting down.
CAACTAGAGCTTACCATTGCTAACATTTTGGTATATTTCCTTTCTGTTGTTTTAATGAGCAATCCTCTAAATAATCTTTATATAAATAATTTTCTATTCTGCGATGTGGTATTTAACTTAAGTATTGTTTCATGTCATTAAACATTTGTCATAAACATGATTAGGTTTAATACTCTTCCATATGAATAAATATATATATTATTTTAATTCTCCCATCTCTGGATATATCTCTATCTCTATATTTATATCTATATATCTATATATAATACTCTTATTCTCCCATCTTTAGACATTGAGGCTATTTACAAATCACTCCACAACACTTTTTTGGTATGTATATCTTAAGTTTTATACATATTTCAGATTATTTCTTTAGAACGGATTCCTAGAAGTGGAATCATTGTGTTAATGGAGAGGAATATTTTTAAGACCCTTGACTTGCATCGCTAAATTGTTTTTTAGAAATGTTGAAATAATTTACACTTCAAGTAGAAATGTGTGAGAGTGTCTAAATGCCCTTACTCTAGCCAGCACTGATTATTGTCTTTTAAAAAAATGAATTAAAGAGGGTCATATTATTTTAATTTCAACTTTTATATCTTGACTACTAATAAGGCTGAATACTTTTTCCGAAATTAGTCTCATTTGCTCATGTCCTTGGCCCATTGATTATTAATTTCCATGAACTTATAGTACCTTGGATATTAAACTTTGTCTTTTATGCTTGTTCCACGGATTTTTATTTTGTTATTACGTGGACAATTTTTGCTTTTTATAAACTTTTTTTTTATGTAGTCAAAACTCTCAATCCTCTACTCTTAGACATTACTTATAGGTTTAATTAAATTAAAAAAAGAAAAAGAAAATCACATACAAAGTATAATATAATAAATACCCATGTACTTGCTGGCCGAACTTATCAAATACTCCTATTTTGCTTCTGATTTTAAAAAAGAAATAAAGTTACAGATGAAATTAAGATCTTAATCTCCTTCCCAGGAATGCTTCCCTCCCTCCTTTCCCATTTCCTCGTTGTCCAGAGGTGATGCCATCCTGAATTTGGTGTGCTTCTAAATATGGTTTTATATTTTTATCACAAGTATATGTACTCATAAATAATGCATAGTACTGCCTAGTGTATTTTAAAAATTTATGCAAGCTATCATACTATTCACATCATACTCTTGTAACTTGCTTATTAAAACTCAATATTATGTTTTTCAAGATTTATCCCCTATTACTACATATAGGTCTAATGAATTCCCTTTCACTGACTGTACAGAATGACTGTATCATAATGTTTTTCTTCATTCTTCTACTGATGCCCTTTGCATTGATCCTGATTTTTTGATGCAAACAATGCTCAGTTAACACCTGTACATGTCTCTTTGTACAGGTATGTGAGTGTTTTACCTAGAAATGGAATCGCAAATTAATAAGGTATGATGAATTTATAATATAATCAGCTATTACCAGATTGCTCTTTAAAAAAGGTTGTAAAGGGAAATTTGTCTTAAACCTTGTCTAGGACAGAACATTTTTGTATGTTATAATACAAAACCTCCTCGTGAAAAGAAATGAGCTTTTCTGATAAAATGCTTAAGTTCCACTAAGAGAGAATGTAAATGTTCTCACAACGCAGAGATAAATATGTGTGGTAGTGAATCTGTTAATTAACTAGATAGGGGAATTCTTATCTAGGGACGCTTAGGCAGTTTTTAAAATTTTTACTTATTTATTTTTATTATTAGTTTCAAGTATACAATACATTGGTTAGACGTTTATATAGTTTATAAAATGATCCTCCTAATTGCTCTTTCTCTCCTCTGGCTCTCCATCTAGCCATTACGTTACTGTTAACTGCATTCCCTATGCAGTGCTCCCCATCCCTGTGACCATCTATCAACTACTAATTTGAACTTCTTTAATCCTTCACCCCTTTCTCCCAGGCCCCAAAGTCCCCTCCCCCCTGTAAGCATTTTTTAAATAAGCTTTAAGTGAAATTAAGACTTCTGGAAAGCTAATTACTCACCCATGTTGACTGTCAGCTAGCTGTCTAATTTAATATATTAAATACATGTATTTATATATTTTTTATATTTGAGTCTAATTTAATTATTATATATTTTTTTCTCAAATGCTTTTTCCTAAGCAGGTAAACCTGTTTTATTCTCATCTGTTGTGTATAAACATTCTCATTTTTTCATGGTTTTGCCAAAACTTGTAGTGTCATAATTCTTTATTCTTGACAGTCTGATTGTTGTAAAATGGTGCATTATTTTTAAAAATTTAAACCAATTATTTCAATGACTTTTAGTGAGTCTAAATATCTTACATTTTTTGGTCATTTGAATTTCCTGTTCATTGACTTTTCTGTTCATATTCTTTGCTGAGTTTTCTCATAGGTTGTTTGTCTCTTCCTTGCTGATTTGTAGGAGATTTTTGCATGTGTTATATATATTTCAAATACTTTCTCACAGTTTGTACTTGATTTTAACTTTGTTACGGTGTGTTTTGTCATACAAAAATTGGAAGTTTTTATGCAGTCAAATCTATTCATATTTTTTTCATGATTTCTATTCACTTATGTCTTAAGAAGTTCTTAGCCTAAAGTTGGTTATAAAGACAACTTTTGATATTTTCCTCTAGTTGTAAAGTTTCATTGATTACATTTAGACCTCTAATCTATCTGGACTTAATTTAGCTATATAGTGTCTGGGAGTTATCTAATTTTACCTTTAACAGTATGAGGAAAGTCACATGTCCCCATACTATTTAAAAATATTTTATTTTCTCCTCACTGATTTGAAATCCCCCCTTTTCATCAACCAAGCATCTATATATGCTTGAGGCTACCTCTGGACTCTTTATTCTTTACCATTAATTTATCCCTGTAGCAATAATTATGCTTTCATCTTATCATAGTTTTAGAATAAGTTTTCTTTCCATATTAGAAAACTTTTCTATGTTCTTTTTCAGAATTGTTTTGGTTATTCTACAATTAGTTGTTAAACTCCATGAAGAAATTCTGTTGCTATTATGATTAAAAATGAAATCGTATTTATATTTTAATTTGGAAGAAATTTTCAGTTGTGTGATAATGAGTATTCCTAGCTATGAGAAAGGCATATCTTTCCATTAATTCAGGTTTAAAAAATGTTTTAATTAATATTTAGAAATTTTTCTTCATTAAAGAATTTCTCATCTTTTCTTACATTTATTCCTAGATTCCTTATAATTTTTGTTGCTATTATAAATGGTATATTTTTGTTGCATTTTCTAATAGTTAATACTCATATTTAGGTTTACTATTGATTTTATATGTTGATCTTATATCAAAGTTATGATTAACTTCATCAATCCCCCTTAAAAGTTCTAAAGGTTAGATTCTCTTGAATATTCATATAAATAATTTTATTGTTTGTAAATAATTTCTCTCTCCCCCTCTCCTGTTTCTTTTCTTTCAATCTTCATGTCTCTTATTTGCTTTTCTTGACTTTCTGCATTGGGTACTGCAATAAAATGTTAAAATATTGAGGGTGATATATAGCAGGCATTCTTGTCTAATTTCTAACTATAGAAAATGCCTGTACTTTTTTTATACATATAAAGTTAACTCTAGGATTTTCATGACTGGTTTATTTTTTTCTAGTTTAAAAACATTTACTTCTTTGAAATTTTATTTTATTCTGGGAAGAACACAACATAAAATTTACCTTAACAAATTTCCATGTGTACAATACATTATCACTGAGTATAGGTAGGATGTTTCACAGCAGAGCTCTAGAGCTAGTTTATCTTGCTTGACTAATCTAGTTTTTTTTAAGGCTTTAACTTGTTTTATATGTAGTTAAACAATTATATATTAATTGAT
>NW_006433378.1:6146811-6150837 GCF_000325575.1 Pteropus alecto | reverse complement strand
TTATATAAATATTAATTGATTATATGTACATAATTGAGTCAGTTTCTGGACTATGTAGTCTGTTCCATTTGTCTGCATGTTAATCCTTGCCATAAAAGTGGAATGATTTAATGATTATAGCATGTGTTAATATTTAGGGAAGTTCTCTTATTTTTTTTCCCCCAATTTAAAAACTAGTCTCACCTGTTTATTCTTTTGCTTATGTTTTACCATCATTTCATAAAGTATCAAAAATCATTCTGCTAGAATTTAAATTGGAGCTTAGTTAATGTTATTTGACTTAGAAGTATTAACACCTTTGCAATGTTCATTATTCCCAGCCAGGAATCTGATATGTCACTATGTTTTTTCAAGCCTCATTTCTCTCTATTGCTCTGTGACTTTGAGAAAATTAATCTCTCTTCTACTTAGTTTGCTCTTTGTAAAATGTGAATAATAATATTATCTATCTCACAGGGTTGTTGTTGGAATTAAGTGAAATAATTGATATTAAATGCACAGCGGAATGATTGGCATATTCTAAATGCCCAGTAAAAGTTAATTATGATGATGATGATGATAAGATTATTAATTCTAATAGTTTTTTTGATTCTCAGAATATCTCAGTAATGTTGATTTTATTTCCTTCTTTCAAGTAGTATAATCCTTACTTCTGTCTTGTATTCTATTTATTCAACATATTACTATTATTTTAACGCCTACTATGAGCCAGGCATGTTCTTTAGACACCCAAGATTCTGTATGAACAAGACAGACAAGGTCCCTGCTCTCATGGAGCTGACATTCTTATGTTGGCCAATGCTTTAGAACAATACTAAATAAAAAAGATTATAATGGGTATTCTGGTTTTATTTCTGCATGTAATAAAAACATCTCCAATAATTCACCCCTAAGTATAATTTTTCTTATAAGACAAATATTTATCATGCTAAGGAACATCTTTCCATTTTTAGTTATTAACTATGCTCATTCATTTTATTCAGTCAACACATGTCACTGAGTGCTATTATATGCTAGGTGATGCTCTGGGTACTGAGTGTACAATGACAAACATATATTCTCACAGAAAACCAGTCTTATTAGGCGACAGACATTAATAAAGTTTTTATACAAAATGTTTGGTTATTAAAAGCAGATGTTGAATTTTATCAAATGCCATTTAAATACTTAGAGATGATAATATTTTTATTTGAATTATTGAACTGATACATTATATTTATATTAAAATTTTCTTATATTTTTATAACTTAAAAAAATTATAACATTACATTTCATAAGGATTTTCACATTTCTACTCCTGTGTGAGAATAGTAAATAGTTCGCAAATTATAATTTGAATTTTATACTGCAAATTCCTGTTTGACATTTGGAGAGTGTTTTCTGGTAATATTGGTCTGATCAAATCAGAAAAGTACAATCCTTCAGGTTCATCTTTCAGGTTGTCCTTCAGGTTTATCTTTCTACCTCTACTCTGAACCTCTCTTAATGCATCTGAGACAGATTTGAATTTTCTTGAGGGATGGAGGGAGGTAAGAGGAGAGAGAGAGAAAAAGAGAAGACAGGAGGGAGGGGATGAGGAGGAGAGAGAGACAGAGAGACAGAGAGACAGAGAGAGAACGAGAGAGAAACACTGGCTCAGAGCAGAGTATTAGCTAACATTTATTGAGAAATCACAATGGTGGTTATTGTTTTCAGAGCTCTCTATGTATTAACTTATTAAATCCTCAAACAGCTCTATGAGGTAGCTACTGATATTTATCCACTTTGTAAAGAAACTGCAGCGCAGACTCAAAGGCCTCAGAATTGGAAAGTGGCAGAGCCAGATTTTAAACCCAGGTAATCTGGCTTCAGAGTCAACATGCTTGACTACTCTGGTAGGTGTGAGTTAAGATAGGTAGGTTATCTGACATCATGAACATAAAACTTTAGTTTTTCACAAAACAAAAGATTGTTTCTTCCCTATGCAAAGTGTGTGGTGCAATCCCTGCCTTCAGGCCTTTTGCAAGTTAATAGATATCTTGCTGTTGATTTTCAGTTCTAAAATTCCAAGATACTACAAAAAGCAACCACAATAACCAGCCCTCCAGTGCTTTACATTCTACAGACTCAGGAATTATCTAAGGAGTTTCTTCCTTCTTTGCCTAATCCTGAACCACTTGGCTTTAGTGTTAACTCGGTCACAGCAGCAGATAAACATGTGCTCATCACTTTAAAAACACTGGTGTATGTATACACTGTTCATACGGTAAAAATAAAGCAGTCTTTGGACCTTTTTCACAGCTATTTTGAATTTAGTGTGCAGAACACTTTATAAAAAATAGAAGACAATCAATTTGATTGAGAAATACCGAGGCAGATAACATTGTCACATAATGTATATTCTATAGATCAAAGTTTTTTCTATTATCCAGGCATAAACCAAATTATGAAACTTTAAAAATTTTGAAACAGTTTGGTTTACAGTTAATTTTTCCCTAGAGGAACATTTATTGGTATAAAACAGAAGAAATAAGTGTACAGGTTTGCCAACTTTTTAAAAAAAATCTCTTAGGACTTGACGCTGCCTGCCAAGTTTTAATTTACTAGTCGCCTCTACTTAAAATACAGTTTATAATACAAAATTTATAAGAATTTGAGGCATTGTCTTTAAACGTGATGCAACAGTTTAAAATTTGAATGAAATATGCAAAGAATCCCCTTCTACTTTGCATTGATGCAATTGTGGCATTTCCTTTGCTCTTTAATACAGCACGTCTAATTCTTAAACCAAAGCTAGCAAATAATGATGCAATAGTTGAATGTGTCCTCAATGTCTCACTCTAAATAAACTGATTAATCATACCCATTTCTCATCCCTTTACAATCCTTCAGCACTTAAAAGGTATTGAGTTAGCTTCGCAGTAAAAGTTTTTGATGAATTTGCTACTTGTTTGTACTTTGATTTTATTTAATATTAGTATGTTTGTTCTCCTTCTCTATAGTAAAACAAGGATGGAGACCATGATCATATACTCTTAGAACCTCTGATTTGCTCAGTAAGCATCTAATGCTTAATCCTGAGTTTTCTTGAAGAAAAATAATAATCAGGATCTTTGAGTATGGGAAGGGCTTAGAGAAGTTGTTATTTGCTAAGGAGATATCAATAACCATCTCTGTCCTCACTGCACATATTCTCCGAGTGATCCAATCTACTGTCATGACGTTAAGTACTACCTTAATGTCACCCAAATTCATATCTCCAGTTATAGTCTTCTTCCCGAGGTCCATAATGGCATTCCAACTACCATCACCACCTGGTTACCTACACAAACAAGTCAAACTCAAATATATAAACCAAAATGCTTTATCTTCTTTCTCTACGTCAGCTCCCTTTGTGGTCTGTCTTCTTCAGGCTGGCACCATCATCAATCTGCCCATACAATGCACTAGTGTCATCCTTGGTTCTTTCATTTTCCTTATCAGGTACCAGGTCCTGCTGATTCTACTTCTTTCGTAGCTCTTGAATCCATCCTCTTCCTACAACTTCCAGCTTTAGTTCCAGCCTTCATTTCTTACCTGATGATAGTAAGAGCTTTCTGATAGTCTTCCTGTCTCCAGTCTGGTTTCCTCTAATCATTCTTTCCATACCCAGGTCTGTGGCTTTCCTCATATGCAAATCTGACTACATCAGTGTACATTCTCTTTCCATTTCACTCTATAGACTGGATGGGGATATTTCCACATTCTGGCCTTTTCCTAGTTGAGGGACCTGCTCAGGAGGTCTCAGCCAACCTTGTTCTGAGAGCTATGCCCCTATTTCCACACTTTTAAAATGCTCTGTGTCTCAAATCATACTTGCCTGCATCAGCAGAGCTAGCGCATGCGCGCGTGCTCTCTCTCTTTTTTTTCTCACCCCCTTCCCCCCACCCTGCCCTCTGCCCTCTCTCTCCTCTGGCCCACCTTGTCTTCATTTTCTTGCTTTGTGGTAATTGCAGAGGACAAAGGGATGAGAAGAAGGAAGTATGGAGGGAAGAAATGAAAAGAACT
>NW_006433378.1:6140702-6146766 GCF_000325575.1 Pteropus alecto | reverse complement strand
TAGAGTCATTTTCTTCATGTCTCAAACATTTTCTATTCTATACCATGCATGTAGTTTTTGAGTAGCTCTGAGTGTAGTTTTTGTGGGCTCCGAGTGGGCTGTATCAAGTCACCGTGTGAGCTTCAAATGGAAGTGTCGAGAATTTAGCTAAGCTACTCCATGATATTCCTGCCTTGGCATTCATTTTGTTTGGCCAAGTCACCTATGGGGGTCTTAAACTGACACCAGCCCCCCAATGCGAGTGAATGCCCCCCAATGCGAGTGAATAGCCTGCAGAGTTATAAGCAAATGTTAAGTTTCCGATATGACTTCCCCAACTGCCCTTGTAATGAAGTCTCTCCCGCTTCCCAGGCCCTTCCCCTTGTGAGTCCTTTAGAGAAGGCTCCATGGGGCTCACCAAAGCCCTGTTCATTTTTGGTTTAAATTGACTAATCTGGCCTTAGCTTGGGAACCACAAAGCACTTTATCCACAGACCCAAATACAGGCATGTGCCCCAGGTCCTGCTCTCTCTCTCTGTCTGCACCTTGCTTGGACCCCCTCACATGTCCCCTCCGGCCTGTTGTGTATTTCCTCTAGGACCTGTGAGTAATCAACTCTATTTTGATTTCTCTTGTGGTCTTTATAGAACTTGGGCTCACCCTCTGGCACTCTGTGCACCACTTAACAAATGTTAATTTAACAAAGTCACAACAGACCATTAATGACCTTGTCTGCTGATAGCACTTTGTCTTTAGTCCACTGTAGAATCACCTGAAAATCATTACTTATGAAGTGTTTTTTTTGATAATGATAAAAGAAGGTAAAGAAGGAAAACATTGAGCTATTGAGAAAAAGGCAAACTGTTTCAATATAATCTTGAATCTTAGTTTAAAATAACATGTCCAAGGAAATAAGCATTTACCTTCTCCTGCAGAAATGTGGACTCCATCATGGCCGTTTCAAAGCTGTGAGCACCCTCTGCCTGTGTCTTCTCCCACAGAGATCTGAGAAATTGCACAGAACGACTTTGTATGGACAGGGGCTCCGGAAATAGGCTCTGAAAAGGAATTAATGAGAAAAACAACACTTTTTTTCTGGTCTCAACAATATTGTTTGATTGACTACAAGACACTATTTGGTTTAGTTTGATCTTTAACATGATTTAAATTTAAATAAAACAACAAAGAAATCTATCTTGAAGATCAAACATATAATACATTTTAGGTTTTTCATTTTTAACAGAAAATTAAAATTGTTGAATAGGATTTTCAAGGCAGTCGCTATTGATCTCTATAAATATGCCTAAGTTTTGTAATGTAGTATTTATCTCAGTCATTTCCCAAGCATGTTTCCAAACTGGAAAATAGTTAATATAAATATTCATATTTATTTTTACAAAGATCTGAAAATTAAGGTATAAAGTTAAAGCTAGAGTACAAATATCAGAATAGATGATGAAGACTAGAAATTAAATAACTAATTGTTTGTTATGCAACTACTCAAAAATGAACAGTGTGAGTGGGCATGCGAGGGAACAAAAACATTTTTAATCCTAAAATGTAAAATGGATGAATATTCCAAGAGCTTTAAGATACTCTAAGTTTTATATAATAAGATTGTTAGTGTAAAAAAAAAATCATGTTTATATATATTTCATTAAAACTAATGAAAATAAAAATTTCAAAGAAAGATTTAGAGTGTGTTTGTATATTTACTCATCAATTATGTTTTTAATAGTCACTTACATGTTGTGATGTTATACCTATAAATGTGAGAAGGTTTCAATACAAGGGCGCCATTTTATAAAAATATACAGAACATCAACTAAGGGCATGAAATATTATTTATATACATATAATGCCATGAGTATTATACTTTATGTATAATAAAATATTGATATTGGCTTATAAAATCCTATTTTCTATGTCAATGACATTCAAGCATTAACTTATGAGACTCTCTAGGTTGTTTGTGTATATAAAGTTTCTATTTAGTAAATAAAAATCAGTAAATTTTCTTCCAGTAACGATCTCATTATTATCATCAAGATTATCTGTTTCTTATACTGAGTGGGGAAAGGTGGAGAATTTTATAGCCTGTGTAAGTGGCCCACAGATTAAAAAAGCTAAGAGCCAGTAACAGATAAATTGATTATGCAACCATAATGTAGACATAACTGGAAATTTCTTAATTATTATCAGAAACTTATATAGTACATGATTTTTTCATTTAAAGAGGAGCAGAACTGGGTTTAATTCATTATCAGTCCAAAGAGGAGCATTTAGACTGGAATCAGTGAATTTAAGAGCTCCACAAATGTGTTAAATTCTAGAAGAGAAACAGTCTGGCCCACCATATAAGGCTAGTACTAGGCTTGTAATCATCAAGTCAAAGAATTGATTTTTATTCAAATCTTTTATTGATATTGTGAAGTCCGGGCTCATCCAGACCACTCAATATCAAAGGTGTGGAAAAGAAGAAAAAGCAACATAGACAGATGCTTTTTGGCCATTTTGCCTAAAAGAAAGGCAAAGGATCAGACTAGGTAAATAAAATGAGACCCAGGAACAAAAATAAAAGCATGTTTTCTTGGTTTGTTTTCAGAAAACTGACAACTGTTAAGAAGAAAGGCAAAGATGAAGCCAAATACAAAATCACCCATGAAAACTATTTGAAAAATATAAGTAAAGTAGAAGAAAAATAGGTCTTCATTTCAAGAAAATGAAGAAAGAGCAATGCTGTTTTTCATATTCCAGTACAATTTGATTCACATCAAAATGTGAGTTGTTCTCTATGAGGTGTTAATAAGTCTTCTTAAGAAATTTAATACGGGAAAAGATGATAGTCTTAAAACATCTCTAAGTAGTCTCTTTTCTTAATTACTATAGTTACATCTATGATTACGATATATTCAGCATTAATCTGCCTTTATAAAGAAATATAACTATCTGGTTGGTGACTTTTGTAGAGGCTATTATAGAAATGTTTTATTAATACAAGTAAGTAAACTATCTTATCACTTGGCCTAATTTTTAACCATTTTAAAACATTTGCATTCTGTTTTTTCTGCCTCCTTCCTTCCTGCACCCACCTGCATTTTTATTTTTCAACACAAAGGCAACAGCGAAAAGGCCACTGGACCAGGAGTCAGGTGGCCTGAGTTCAGCCCTTTAATTTTCTTATCTATAAAAATAATATCTAAGATCCCTTCTACTGCTAACATTTTATAATCTATATTCAAAATTTTTATGAAAGTTTAATGCATTCAAGATAAGTATTTCCAAATAAGAATCTCTTTTGATGCTAAAATCTTTGCATCAAATTTTCATTGTTAAGTTCAAAGTTCCTCTTTATGCAATTTTACCTGTACATATATTCCATGGGAAAGGTAGCATTCTAGTTTTTTAACAAAGTTGAAAAGAATATGTTGACACAAAAATTAACTGGAGATTGAAAGACCGTAAATAAAGGCTCGCTCTACACAAGGGAAGTTATTCCTCCATATCAGCTGGGATTTGTCGTTGTTGCCCTTGTTTAACCAAAAGCATTTTCCCTTTTGTTCTTCTTTTTTAAAAGTAAGGATATCAAGATATTAATAGGTTTGGCTTCCTGATTAGTAATCCAGGGCCTTTTATAAGGAAACTATCCTAAAATATAGAAAATCCTTATTTAAAAATTAGTAATGAAATGTATATATATATATTGCTGTTATCTACATATCTACTTTGGTCAAAGAATAATTCAGTAAAAATGATTATAAATGCATAGCCCACTGACTCATTAAGGAGCCATGATGAACACGAATTATACGCACCTGCTGAAATAGAAACATGATCTGGATCCACAGCTGAGGTTCTTGGCTGATGAGAATAAAACTGGATTTACTGTATAGGCAGTAATGACCCTTCAAGGAGCAGGTGAAGAACAACTTGGCTACACAACTTTTAACAGAGTCTATAAACAAATACACATAGCATTAAACATTAGATTCTTCCTAGAGTTACATTTTATTCTTCAACACACAAACACCTTTAGAAATGCATACTTAGTTTTCAGTTTGTCAACTAATAACTTCAAACAACTTTGTATTTGGGAGTGGACTCAATTCATAGAATGTAGATTTAAATACAGATGCTTTAAACAAGCTATATTTTATCCATCTTTCTCTTGTTTTAATTAACAATGCATGAGGAATCTCCAAATGACTCACATGGAAGAAAAAAAACTTCTTTCCAATAAAGAAGGAGATATCATGTGATATCTGATTTCTGTCTGATTTGGGCACCTTGAAATGATAACCTAGAAAGAATAAGCAACCAGATCAAGGAAACCCAGGCTTTTCCTGGGCAGTGGATGGTGTGCATGAACCAGGGGCACTGTTCTCTTGGTTGTGCAGGACCCACACTGACAGCCTCCAGAATACCTCTCTCCAGAAGTGTAGCTTCCTATGAACTGTCCTGGTCTGGTTCCAAAAGGTCATTTTATCTTGAAGAGCTTCAGCAGAGAAGCTTAGTTAATATTGTCCTTCAGAGACAAGAAAGTAGGGGATGGTGGAGGTGGCAGCAGATAGCAAAGGTGGTGAGAAGCCATATGTTGGAGGAGCCATTCAACATTTACGATCCTACAAGACGGGGCTTATTATTTCTATTTTAAAGATGAGGAAACTTAGCCCATTTGAGGGTCAGCTTAGTGGACCACTCTCACTGCCTTGTTCACCCTATGACCTTGGCATGTGACACACAATAGATGTTCCACAGAGAGTATCTGGACAGATGAATAATGCTCAGGGGTTCAGAAAAAAATTGCTCAAGCCTGCCTAATCTGTGGCAGAGCCAGGATTTGAACTCAGCTGAGCCGATAACCATGTTGGAATGCTTTAGACACTGGGGATATACCATACTGGGAATTTTAAAATCTGTAGTCAAATTAACAGTTCATGGGGGGATTTATTGTTTCAGAATTAATCTGACATTTTAAGTGGAATATTTTGAAATTTAATAGATTCACTGTGCCGTAGTATTAAAAATGAAATGTAATAGACTTTGTTAAAAGTCAATGGGGACCCTAATAAGGTGCCAGAGTCAGTCCCTACCTACGAGGATGCGTTGGATTCCTTTGGAAGGTGAGGAGGCTTCTCTGTGCACCATCGGGGATCAGGTGTGAAGGCATAACAGGTTTTTCAGGAAGAGTTCGGAAGAGTTAAGGGAGACTGGCCAGTGACAGATTAGAGGCGAAGGCACTGGAAACAGAACAATAAAGTCATAGGGCCATTTAGAAATATATACTGAAATCTTAATAATATTAACAGCTTCCTGTGATTCTGAAATATTGGTATGAGAGAGAACTAGTTCTCATGAAATTAATTGTTTGGGGGAACTAAACAAAGATTGGGGTTGGGCATTCAGTATCTGCATATAAAATCAGAAATTATTTCTACATTCTGTGGGTGAATGGATCATAAGATGTAAAGAGGGCTTGAAGGTTGGAAAGACCCCAGAATAGAACAGAGCACACTATCAGCTTAAAATGGCCTTATGAGAAATTGTTTGACAATGGTAGTTAGAAATATTATTTTGGGCACTGATGCTCCGAAAAATGGAATTTAAATTAATCTATGCTAAAGAAATAGCAAACCAAGTCTACCATAAAAGCACACACACAAAAACAGTATTTGCAATAAATCTAATATATGTATACATTGAGACAGCAACATGTTTTGCTTTAGCAGAAAGTTTCAAAAGGAAACAAAATTCTTTTCTAAGAACACATGCAGGGACCTGAGAGTCGCAAGTCGGATTTCAGGCCTCTGCCCCGAAAAAACAGGTTTTGTCTATTTCCTTGCCCTAAATTCTTGCTGCTCATTCATGTTTTCTTTTGAAAATGAACTTCGTTTGGATTTATTTTACTCACCCGGGGCCTACTAGCTTTCTACACACAAACTGCAGGGGTCCCAGAGCGCATAAAAGGGGCAAAGTGGTAGAAGAGAGATATCTAACTTAGAAGCATATACACTGGCTGGAAAAATAAATCAGTGCTGTGATAGAAAGTTTTGTTAATGCTTTCAGTAAGGCTGACCTGTATCAA
>NW_006433378.1:6097201-6140650 GCF_000325575.1 Pteropus alecto | reverse complement strand
CCTACAACATTAACATTTAGTTGTTCGTTTTTCTCTGTAATTTTCCTCCTCCTGTTCATTCGATGATATTGAATGGTAGACATGTGGTAAATGGTTGTTGAACAAATGAATGAATGTCAGACACTGTGTGGAGAGGAAGAGTGGTTATGATATGGACCCTACTCTTAAGACTCTTATAGCCAAATGGGAGAAACAGCTATAAACAACAGCTATAAAAAACGTTGCTTATAAACATCTATAAACAACATCTATGAAAAATTGTTTTAAGTCCATGAGATGACGGAGAAACACACTATTATGACCACTCAGAGAAATGAGCAGTTTGTTCTCACTAGGGAGGAGATATTTGAGGTGAACCATGAAAGATGATCAAGACTTTGAACTTAGAAAAAAATGTGAGGGAGACAGGCATTTTAGGTGTAGGAAGCATCTTGGAAAAAAATTACACAAGGCATGAATGTTCAGTGTAATTCCAGGTAGTAATGTTAGTGTATCTGGCTCATTAAGAAATGTTTTACTCATCAATTGATGCCCAAAGGCTTATTTATTTTTCTAGACTTATGTTGGAGAGGAGGTCATGCTTTGCTAAATATATAATTTTTCCCATAATCCACTGAATCTGATTGTTATTCCTTTACTTTTGGTAGATTGTGGCTTATTTTTCTAAAACTCAAAGGATTTGGTTTGGTCTTTATAAAGACAGAAGTTAACAATACTTCTGTCACAATACTTATAGAATATATATTGTAAGCCGAATGCCCAAAATATATACATAATACACATGGATAAATTTAAAGACATGATACAAAATACAAAAACATTTGGTCTGCCTTTTGAGTCAAGATCTTTAAGAATCATTTTGGAATTTTTTTCCTCTGTCACTTTTCTCCCACAGTTCATATGTCTTTATTCCTGCACTACATTCCCTATACTATATTAAAATATTGTTAGTATATTTAAACAAACTTTTATTTTAGAACATTTTTAAATTAACAGAAAAATTATGAATATAGTGTAGAGAGTTCTTATATAGTTTCCCCTAATATTAACATTGTAAGTTAGTATTAATGACCAGTAATGAACCAATATTTATACATTATAATGAACTTAAGTCCACAGTTTACTCAGATTTTTTTAGTTTGTACTTAGTGTTTAGTGTTCTTTTTCTGTTCCATGAAGTCATTCAGGATACCACATGACATTTATTCATTATGTATCCTTAGGCTCCTCTTGGCTTTGACAATTTCTCAGACCTTCTCTGCTTTTGATGACCTTGATAGTTTTGAGAAGCATTTTTGTTAGATATTTTGTAGAATGTCCCTCAGTTGGAACGTGTCTGTTTTTCTCACGATTAGACTAAGACTTCAAGTTTTGGGGAGGAAGACCACAGGTAAAATGCCATTTTCATCATATTATACCAAGAGTACATTTGATCAACAATGTCTAATGGATTTGAACCTGCCTCCCCAGCTGAGCTACCTATTATTTCTGCAGGGACAGGATGGACAATTCAAAATAAATTGCCTATATCTTTAATAAGACCACATACATTGTCCAGCCCTAGAATTGTAACTTAAGGCATTACTTTTTATGCAATTACTATGTAGTCAACAAAATTCACTAACCTGGGGGTAGGACAAATCTTTTCATGAGTCTAAAGAGCCTTGGAAAATCTACAAAGAGAAGTTCTTTATGGACCTGTGTAAAATGGGAATAATTTGTTTCTTTTATTCTTAAATACAATAGGAGGAAGTAGGAGAGGGTTCTGAACCCAGAGGAAATAATCAAAATGACTAGGCTCAGAGTTCCTTAGAACTGGAGAAGGCTGTGGAATGAGTTAAAAGGAGGGCTGGGTGGTACCTTTAATGATGCTCTGCTATTTGTTGATAAGTGCGTCTGTTTTTCCAATTGTCTATATTATATCTGGGAAACACACCATTCTTGGGAGAATAGGCACTTATAACTTATCTTGCAGGGTGGTCACATATATAATCACGCCATTATATACTTTTTATTTAGAGATCAGTGCTTTTTAAGAACTTAAATAGAATAAAAATAGAATATGGCTTTGGTTTTTTAATAGCTAGTAGAAATATCAAATAATTGGCTTTATGTTTTGGAAAAAGAAATAAATAAGCTCTTGTTTTGAATTTTTTATCAAATTTACACTGTGAAAGTTCTCTTCCAGCTAAATAAGGGTCAAATATTTGGCTTGTTTCCCAGGTTTTTCAACTGAGCCATTCTTCTCCAAACTGTATTTCTAGAATGATTTATAAAAACTCAAAACACAGGGATATTTTGCTGAAATTGTTAGGTTGAAAGTATTCAATAAATATAATTCATTGAATATAAGTATTCAATGAATATAATTTATAAATAAGCAACAAATTCAAAGAAGGCATTCGAGGGGCTAGCAGGAAGGGAGCTAATTTTCATCAACTTCCTATGTTGTACATAGGTGTCAGTGTAACAAATTACATTGAACTGTTGTAAAGCAGGTTTCGTTATCCCCATTTTACCAAGAAGAAAATCGCAATTTCCAACTTCCAGGAAGCAAATAAGCTGGAATTTGAATCCAGCCTATTCTCCTTCCAATATATTATTGAAAGGCTCAGAAAATAGAGGTAATAGAAGTATCTCAAAAAAGGAAGTATAGTTCAGTAGAAAAATCCTTGGCCCGGAAGTCAGACAACCAAGGCCTTTGTTGGTAGATTCATCTTTTCTCTCTGTCCTCTTGCTTCTTATCTATAAAATGGGGTAGGCCAAAAACTGATCTAGCATGTACTTTAAAAAATTTTACATTTTTACTTGCTTATTATCTCTCTCTCTCTCGATTGTAAGCTGCACGAGGGTAAGGATTTTTTAGTGTGGTAAAATAAATATAACATGAATTTTAACCATTTACGGAATACAATTCAGTAGCATTAAGTACATTTACATTGTTGTACAATCATCGTCACCATCCATCTCCAGAACTTTTTCGTCTTCCCCAGCTGAAACTCTGTGCCTATTAAAGTATAACTCTCCAATTCTCTCTCCCTCCCAGTCCCTAGCAACCACTAATCTATTTTCTATCTATGAATTTGACCACTCTAAGTATCTTATGTAAGTAGAACAATACAATATTTATTCTTCTGTGTCTGGCTTATTTCATTCAGCATGTCTTCAAGGTTCATTTATGTTACAGGGTTCATCAGAATTTCATTCCTCTTTAAGACTGAATAATTTTCTATTGTATGTATATGCCACATTTTGTTTGTCCATTCATCTGTTGATGAATGTTTGGGTCATTTCCACCTTTGGCTACTGTGAATAATATTGCTATGAACATGGGCTATGAAGATGTCTTTGAGGCCCTGACCTCAATTCCTTTGGGTGTAAACCCAGAAGTGGGATTGCCAGCTCATATGGTAATTACTTTTTTGAGGAACTGCCACACCAGAGTGTATTTTTTTAGCTCTGAAATTTTATGATTTGATGAGGGGCTATAGAGGGACTATAGTGTCTGTGATGACTGCTCAAAGTGGGTTGGATGTTTTCCCAAGGTTACCAGCACTTGGTCTCAGCACTCAATACAGGACAGATGGCAACAGGGTCTGTTAGAACAGAATTCCTCTTCCTGCTTGACATTAGTCAGACAGGAACCACAGAAGGCATTTCTTCCATCTTCCATTTAATTCTCTTTTGATGTATTTCAAAGACATGGAATTCAAAATACTGACCCAGAATGAATAAATATCCTAAATTGACAGAAAAAAGTAGAAAGAAATGAAACTAGTAATTTTCCAAAGTAGGTAAAAAAACAAAACAAAACGTGTTTTTGAACTCAACATAGATTATAATTTTGGGGAAAAATGTAGAACTAACTTACCACTTTAATATACTTTTGATTTTACCTGAAAAATAAAAAAAAATGGAAGAAGGCATCACAAGCCAGTGAGGACCACTTATTAAGCTTTAATTACATATGATTTGCAAAATATATTTTTGTCTTAGACTAAAGCTGTACTCTCTGTCTCTCCCAAATTAAACTTTAGAATTTTGAACAGAATAATAATTATCTCACAACTTTGATGTAGAAAATAGAAAAGACATTCCAATGTAAAAAATAATTCGATTCTCAGAAGTGAAGATGAATTTCTGAAACGACTGAAATGATATCAAATAATTTTTAAAGAGTAGACATTGCTTTAATCATCTTGATATTTTCAGGGCTTGTTTTTGTAGTAGGTTCCCAGAAATGTGAGTTGTTGAACTGATGTGTGCTTAAGGAAAAACTAACAAATTTCTCATTTGATGAAGAAACTAGAACAGGAAAGTGATGAGAAAGAATACCTCATCTCGTTTTCACTAAGCACTATTTACAACATTATTGATTGAGAAATACATGGTCCCTTCTCAGCAGCTGGTTGGCCATTGGCCATGTCACACGCCCATGTGTACAGCATCTCACCCAGAGCAAAAAGTACTATGCTCATTTTCCCAACTGTGGCAAAAATCCCAGCCAGTTGTCAAACAAGCATGACAAATGCTTTTGTTCTGAATCATCAGAAAAATGAAATAAAGTTCTTTTGCAAGTGATTGCTTTATTAATACAAATAAAATTCAGAGAAGCAAAGGGAAATTTGGAAATTGTATACTCAGGAATGTACAAACCCATAGGTGTATAACATCCTAGTCTTTGGCCCTGATTTTGAAAAAAATGTCAAAATTCTGTATTGGTATACTAACACATATATTTATATAAGTGTATAGAAGAAAAATTTGTAAGGCTCTAAATCGATCACTGACAGTGATTATTCTGGGTTGAGAAGTGAGATTGGGTATGGGGAGCATACAATTTTTATTCTATATATTTCTGTATTATTATAATTCTCTCTTTAAGGGTTTATATTCATGTGTTACCTGTATAATTTTAAAAGTAAAAATCATATAAAGAGAAAAAATTGATATTGCTTCAATCAGGTAATTTAAATAATGTCTCACTTAACTACCATGGAATGGGGCTAACGTTTATGGTTTTAAATATATTTTTCTCTTTTGCCTTTCTGGGTTCATAACCTTCGCTCTAATGCACTTGAGCCTCCGCTGACCTGGCAGTTGGGTGGGCACAGGAGTGGTGGTAGGGTGGACATTGACAGTTTTAGGAGTAAAAAGGTAAGATAGAATTTAACTGCCAAAGTTGGATTATGCAGCATGGCAATAGGCTTGCAAGCAAAACTTTTGTCTTGAGGAAGGATATTCTAAATTTCCTCATCTCCTTTTAGATTATCAATCCCTGAACATGAAAGATTTACATCATAGATCTGTGGTGTGGAGAGGATGACAGCCAGGTCGGTTCCAAGGTTGGTAGGGAGAAGAGCATAACATAGAAGACGTAAAAGGGAAGACTTTTCAGCTCAGGGATGATTGTGGAGTAGAGAGAGACAAGTGTGAAACCGTTAGAAGTGGGTCCTGATTTGCCCATCCTTGGACTTCAGCCTGGGAAAGGGGGAGCATATTAGACAAGCTGTAATAACACTGAGGGCAGTGATGATCGTCAGGAAGGAGATCCATTCCCAGGTACCAGTACAGGGCAGCCAATTTAATTAAAGATCATAGAGCCAGGCACAGGAGGTCTGAGGTTCAGCCTTGCCTCTGTTATGGAGTGGAAAGGAGGAAGAAGAAACTGAGATTCTTGCTGAACAGTTTTTTCTGAGAAATCACTACAGGGGTGAGGGAGGTCTGCAGAGTGGACTATAGAGAGAACAGTCCAAGCCAGGCCTCAGAGGGGACCACAGCTCAGTGAGTGTGAGGTGAGGTCAGACTGGCCAGGTAGAGCTATGGGCCTGCTCATGTGCACAGTGCCTGGATGTTAAGTCACACCATCCTGGACTTCACCTGTGTGTGCCAGCTGGGAGAGGGTGATCAGACAAAGGACATTATCTTTTAGGGAAGAAGAAACCCCTCCCTTCCTCCCACACCCAGGCACAATGCTTTTCCACCACAAGGAAACAGAAGATGTTAAGTAATGTATTATGCTTAAATTAAATAGCAATTTCTAACAGTTGATGCCAAAGAGTGGTTTAATTTATAGCCAAGTATTTTTAATTATGTAAATTCTATTATAAATTACATGTCACTTTCATTTACACAGTATTTAGGGCTTTGTTGATAGTTTGTTTTGCTTTTGATTGCAGTTTTGATCATTATAGTACAATTGGATGAGTTATGTGGCACATTCCCATTCATACTCAAACTTCTCTTGATGGAAGCCCATGTGAGTGACCCATGAAATCTCAGCTCTCGGTATTACTGTTATTCAGTGGGAATCACCTGAACTGGAAGTATAGCAATCAGGGAAATAAGTCAAAGAAATAAATTGCCTCTGTCAAGTTAGCTTTGGAGACTAGAAAGTCTATAGTAGAAGCAAATATCATAATCTTAAAATTATTTTTCTATAAATGAATGTTACACATGACAGAGGTCAATATACCTTTGAAAGCCTTAGTTTTATCCATTGTTTCTTTCAAGTTGTATTCAAGTGTAACTCGTTTCATTCTTAGGTAACTTACAATCTGGAGATGATGACATTAATCATCATAATTAACATTAAAGAGAGCCAACTTTTTACTCTTTCTGGTTTACTATTTCTACCTTCATTTTCTTATTGCTGCCCAAAGTTATATCATAAAACAGAGTAACAATGTTATTCAGCTTCTAGAAACTCAATCTTCTAGTTGTAAATTTGAAACAGCTGTTTATATATTTTGTCCCATAGAGGAAGACAGAAAGATCTATTAAAGAACTAACATCAGAGTTAATAGAGTCGAATTATCATTCTTGCCTTAATTATTTATTTCCCAGTGGTCCGCGCTGTAGCATGAACTTTGGGGTGAGACTACAATCAACATTCATTCAACAGAGGCTACAGTAGTGGCCTACTGCCCCCCAGAAACTCTGGCATCTCAAATATTTGCCTTGTGTGGGAAATCTGATGCCAGGTGCCAGTTAAAAGGGACTCTCTCTATAAGACAGGATTGCAGTGGAACCAGCTCAGAAAACTATTGTATTCTTTAAAATCTTGAGATTCAAATGCACTTGAAAGCATGGTGAAGCTCACAATTCAATATCCCCCATGTATTTAGATCATAATGGCTTCATTTTAAAATTAAAGAAAATGTATCTGCCTTGGTAAGGCCTTTATTGTTAATTTTTCTGCTTTACTGAAAGCCCTCTCTGGTGAAGAGGAATCTGAGAATCAGAAAGTCAAGATGTATTTATGACCCATAATACAGGAGGTGCTTATGACCCCTCTGCAAGAGCCTGCTTAAAAATGATTGAGATATTTAATTCCTATCTATATGTCGTGATAGCAACCCGCTCAAAGGAACTCTCTTAGCACAAAACCGTTGGGCTGGTGCCCTCAGGAGAGAACTTTCCACATTCACGAATTCACAATTATCTGAGCAACCAGTTACACCATACCTGGTATTATTCTGCATGAAAATATATAAGGAAACAGTTATTACCGAGTCCTGGCCTGGTCTCCTGGATTGAAAGAATGGCAGCAAAAAGAGCAGGTGAGATAAGGGTTGAGGAGTCTTTCCTAAGATGGCCATGTGCTCCAAGAACAAATACCACAGAACCCACCTTTGCCTATGCTAGCCCTGGCCACCCATCAAGAGCAACAATCTTCCATGGCAGGCTTTGACTGAGCCACCTCCAGAACCAAAAAGGGCAGACCTGGAGGTTAACCAGGGGCTCTGTCACCACTGGGCTGGAGATAGCCTGGGTTGGGATGAACAGAGATGGAGATACATGAACAGCAAGCCATTAGTCCTCACTTTCTCCTACTAGTGGGACCCATCCCATCTCCTATTTGGAATGCAAGCTGGCTCCGAATCTTGCCTTGCTGCTACCAGAGCCCTCCCACGTGGAGACTGGCCCTATTCATGGATCTCCCTGTGGCCACTTGAATGGACATGCTGGAAACATGCCTTTGGCATTCATTTGCTGCCAAGAATTGCATCTGTCCAAGAGCTCTGGGTGCCCTGTAAACAGCGTCCTTTTAGACATGACTTTAGGCCTTTTCTGCAGGGCCACTGCTTATAGCCACATAGGCTTCCCACTGCATGAGTACAGCAGGTGTCATTCCCATAGGCCATAGTGTAAATGGTGCCCTTCTGGAATAGCCAATGCAGAGGACCTGCCCATCCAACACAAGTTGCCACACTCCTTGGACAGTGTGACTTGAGATGTATGGAGATCCATGGAGGAGGCTGACTTCCTATTCTAGTTAATTTTTTCTCATCCATGACATCTTACTCCCATTCTCTGGGCTTATGATAGTTTTTCTTCTTTCAACTGCCTGCATACCTCATGGCCAAGACCCTGCTTTGTGATTCCACCAATTCTCATTTAGCTAAGTCTAGCCCCAGGAATGAAAGACGGGGAGGGAGAGATACATTTGAGAAACTGCCCATAACTCTTGTTCCAACAGGAGAAGACTGCAGAGAGCACAAGATGTCTCTGACCACAGTCAGTAGCTTATAGAGCATAGTGAATTTGCACTGAAAGAGAACTGTACTTCTTGTGGCTCATTCATGGCATATGTATGTCAAAGGCGACTAGGCAAATCAATAATAAAGGCACTCAAAATATATGCCTGTACTTTGCCGATTTGAATAAAAATAGCCTGTTCTTTAAAAACCTGAAACTTCATCAACATTGTTCTAAGAACCTGAGAACATGCTTCCATAAGCAGGTCAACTTCATTATCACAGGACAAGGTGGGCTCAGCCTACAGCACAGCAGCTAACAGTACAGATTCTGCTCCTGGACAACCGGGCATTAAATCTCAGGTCTACCATCTATCTGCCAATTTGGGGCAGATTTTTATCTATATTTCAGTTTTTGCGCTTATAATTTAGGAATAACAATGTTTTACTCAGGGTAGAGTAAAGCATTTAAAGTGGCACTTAGCACATCGTGCTTGCTGCTTCTAGTAGCCCAGAAGGGTTCACCCAGAACCATGCTTATAATTATGCTTATAATGTTTATTTATGGAGTACTCGATGCTTATTAAGTATGGAGTTTGTCATAGGATGTGTGGTCATATATTTTTATTATAGCATACACAACATAAAATTTACCATTTAAACCATTTTTAAGTGTACAATTTGGTGGCATTAAGTACATTCATGATGTTGTGCAGCCATCACCTCTACCTAGTTCCATAACTTCACTACTCCAAATGGAAACCCATACCCATTAAGCGGTTACATTCCCTTCCCTCCAGCCGCTGACAACCACAAATCTGCATTTTGCTCCTACGGAGTTGCCTATTCTGGATATTTCATATAACATGTGGCCTTTTGTGTCTGGCTTCTTTCATTTACCATAATGTTTTCAAGGTTCATCCACGTTGTAGCACGTATTGTTACTTCATTTCTTTTGATGAGTGAATAATATCCCATTGTTAGATATGCTACATTTCATTTATCTATTCATTCATTGATGGACATGTGGGTTGTTTCTACCTTTTGGTTTTTGTGAATAGAGCTTCTATGAACATTTATATACATATTATTGTTTGAACACTTGTTTTCAATTCTTTCAGGTTTATACCCAGGAATGGAATTGCTGAGCCATAAGGTAATTCTATGCTTAACTTGTTGAGAAATGGTCATATATATTTAAACAATTATTTCCATGTCCTTATAATGTCCAAATTTAAAAATAAAACCATCGTATTAATTGTGGAGGAGATGTACCTGGATAGTGACATCTGTAGTCACTTTCCTGGTCCCCTGATTGCACAGACAGTGAGGAGCAACCCTTACTAATGGCATTCAAATAAGGATCATTTGTGATAGGGTGACTGACAACTTATAATTACAGAGAAGGGTTATTGTGAGTAACACTGTTCATATTTTTGTGTTAATTTCAATGTTGTTTCTAATATTTCCAGGAATTTAGCCAATACTCTCCTCCAAATAAGTATAACCAAAACATACATTATGACACTAATTTAAAATTGAACTTATTTTTAAATGACTATATTGATGTTTTATTACTTCTCCAGTGAACTTTTGGTCATCACTAGAAAGAATGTGCCCTGCAATAGCAGTGATGAGTCCGACTCAGTTCCCGAAAGAGAAATGCGAAGACTCAGTCAATCATAAAATCTTCAGGGGAAGTTCATCTGGAAGAAGTCAACTTTTTCCTATCACACACTCTTGATGGCTGCCAAATACAAGCTAGATGTCCAAACAGTAAGGATACAAAGTAGTCAGTATCAATATAATCAGAAATAAATTTGGGACACTTTTTTAGGAGCTAGCACGATTTGCGAATGCAAAATTAATTTTAGAATTTCTATGAATTTTAAATCAAATACATACATATGTATATATATTTATACAAATATGTATGTTTCTGCATGATGCTAATGTAGTTGATTTCTGGCAATGATACAGAGTCACTTTGTGGTCACACTAAGTCAGGGGAAGCCCATGTGTTATAAATAAACATTTGGCTCTACCAAGCAGAGATTTATTAAAAGTTGTACAGAGGCAAACCAAGGAGGCATGCCGCGATCCCCTGCAGGTACCATTCCATGTGCTACCAATTACTTTACAATTCTGCAAAATGCATAACAGCAACCAGATTTAGGGTACAGAAAATTTTAGTAAATTTTATTATTAAACTCCACTAAAATGAGTCTGTTTACATTTTCCCCCCCGAGCAAAGAGGGAAGGGTCTAAGATTATCTATATGTGAATCATGTATCTCATTGCTCTCTCTAGTTGTCAGTTCTGAATGAAGACCTTCTGGCCCAGCCACTAGCCAACAGCCTCAAGAGAACATTCTTGGGAGAGGGATATATTTTTATCAAAAGGTTTGATTATGCACAGGACCTCCACACAGTATGTATCAGCTGTCTCAAATTCTTTGAAGCTCTTGCACGAAGTGGCCTTTAGCAACTTCTAACCAAACCTGGCTTTCCAGGATATCCACTGGAGATCTGTTATAAGCTGATTTCATAATCATGTGTCAGACGTTGGAAAACTAGGGAGCATCTTGTTTCATTCACTACCACTAAATTGAGGTTTCACCGAATAGAAAGCAACTAATTTCATGCAGCCAGTTCTGAGGATCTACCATGAAGTTGGAAGCTAATTTTAGAACATAATTTTAGTCTTAAGGGAAATTCAATACTGCAGACTACGAGTATGAGTTAAAAACCTCTGAGGAGGGTATTTTCATATGAACTGTACTCTTAGAGCATAAATTTTGAAAGATGATACAGGTTACTTTTCATTGATGCTGTTGCTATAACAATATGGATAATTGTAAAGCTTGAAGAAGCTTGATTTCATTTGTTATCCTGTACCACGGAAACATCTAATATCGTCATCATCATTAACAAATATTTTGGGGATTTATCAAGTCTGGGGCATTGGGCTGGGTACGGAAACTATAAAAAGACTGGTTGAGAGTCTCACAATTTAAAAAGAAATATTAGGAACACATGAACATAACAAAATAGCAATCCAAGGTTAAGTGCGAGATGAGTGGTAACTAGAATCACTGAGGATGTGAGACTTGATCTAGAGGAAGTAAGACTTGACCTAAACTTGATGAATGGTAGATCTAGATAAATGGAGCAGAAGGCACCTAGAAGAGCTATAGATGATCGAAAACATGGATGTGGGGATGAAAATGGCACACTCATAAAGGCAGTGTGGGATAGACAGGCAGTGACAAGGCTATGAATCAAGGGTCAAATTCTGACTCTGCCACCTATTGGCTATATTAACTTGGACAGGCTATTTGACTTCTTGAAATTTTTTGTCCATAAAATGAGGACAATGATAACTAGACTGCCGGCTTTTCATCAGGATTATATAAAGTAATTTATTCGGTTATTCTTTTAGTCAATAAATATTCATAAGCACCATAAAGATTCTTAGTAAAGTTAGCTATTCTTACAAATAATAAGTTGACCCATTTAGAAAGAGCAAGTCTGTGTGGGAAATTACTAGAACCTGAAACCAGAAGGATAAGCCATATCCAAATACAAATAATAGTCACCATCTATTTATAGCCTCTCGATAACAGAACTGATACAAAGACAAACCAATAACAGAAACCAAATGATGGTCTATTTCTAGTATTCATAATATATATATATATATATTATGAATATATATATGTGTGTGTGTGTGTGTATACATATATATATATAATTTGTTCAATAATTTACAAGTAATTCCCTATTTTCTTGTTTGTTTGTTTTTAAAGGGTAAGGGAAGAAGGTAATCAAAACATAAAATAAAAAATAAAATAAAAAAATATCCAGACATACAAAGGTTAAATTGGGCAAACAGAGCCCCTTATAAAAATCTGCTTTTTCTAAGCAGTAAAACAAAAATTATTAAAAGGATTTAATATAACATAGACATAGACTTTAAAGTTCTTTCATTCAACACCATTTACTGAGTTCCTACAGGATAGACATCGGATATGCAGTAGAAAATAAAAGATGTGCTACCTGTTTGGTTTAACAGGGGAGACAAACAATAAAGAATAATATATAAAAATACAAATGTGATAAGTGCTATGAAGGAAAAAAACAAACAGGAGAATGCCCCCCTCCGCCCCCGCTGAAACAATATGAGAACTGCTAATTTAGAATGGGGTGGGGGTCAGAGAGGGCTGTTCTAAGGACACGATGTCTGTGCTCAGACCTAAAGAACAGGCAGGAGTGAGTGAGGTGAGAGGTGAGGATAAAGCCGTCCAGGTCTGAGCCCTGTGGTGGGAAGGAACCTAGGCAACGGGGCAACATACATAGTCCTCAGAGAACTCACCAGACCTGGTAGCCTATGTTTTTCTTTTTAAATCTGTATAAATCTTGACCATAATAGATGACATCCAAGCCAACTTAGCAAGGGTGACCACTAAGACCCATTGGCAACTCTTGGAATAGAACTTCAAAAACTATTTCTGGCAGCGGGGCTAGTCTATTTCTCCAGCATACGTAGAAGGATGACTGGCAAAAGGTCTCCCAGCTTCGCATTCACACAAAGCAACTCATATTAGGCTCAGTGATTTATAGGAAATCATGTGACTACACTGTGTTCCGAGAATAAAATAATAATAAAGAGTGTAACAAAAGGTGGTAGGGTTAATTTTATTTTCTTTTTAAGATTATAACTCCTCCTCCCTGCTTGAACTAGGTGAGATGGCCAAAGCTTTTCCTGCAGGACCAACTTGGCAAATGCCCACTATTGACCTCTCTCTGGTCTTGCCGAGTCGGCCTTTACCCAAATACAACTCCCACTTAGCATAAATCCAAGGTTAATCAATTACAAGATGCCTGCAGATGTCTTCGCAGGAGATCCTGGGCACACAGGTGCTGTAGGTATCCACATTTACGTAAAATCCAGGAGGCTTGAGAACCCGATTCCACTATGAGCAGACAGCGTCTAGTGGGGAATGGTGGCAGAGATAATGCTCCACACCCAGGAGAGGTTCATGGTCCCTGAAAGAAAAGTTTCATTCTTTTCCTAATCCACATGGGGCAGGGGAGGGGACTGCTTAATTTGATTTTATTTTAATCTTACTTTCTGTCAAAACTGAAAATCAGTAGCCAGCCATCTCCCTTAATCACCTTATTGATATTGATATTGTGATGCTCTATGCCCAGTGAAACACTCTCTGAGAAGATGCTGTTGAAAAGCCCAAACTCTGTGAGTGTGAGATATTAGGAGGTGTTTTTACTTTGACATCCTCAAACAGAGTAGACCAAATTTAAAGGCCAAAAGGAATATGTATGGGATAAGGAAATGCAAATACAATGAACTGAGGACAAGAGACAGAACATCAAGAAGAGAGTAGCCAGGAAGATTTATTATGAGGAAAGGAAGTCAAATCAGAGAGAAAACAACAAGGCGACAGTGGTGGCCCCAACCCAAGGAGTCCGACGCTTTTCCCGACTGAGTAGAGCACACAGGACCTGAATATAACTAGCGTCTGCTTTGGGACAAAAGAGAGAGCAGAGCACACAAAGAGTCTGTCTCAAAAAAATCAGTCAACTTTGCATTTTTTTTTTTTCTCTTCAATTTTTCAAATACTCTGCTGGGAAAAAGAGGTGGGAGTTATTGGCTCAGAGTTAGTGAAGCCTGCTCTATATGACCTCAGTGACCCTTGAAGTGTGCATCTGTCACAACAGAGCGCACAGCTTCCTAACACCCTGACTTTGTCTACTGGACTCACACGAGGCCATGGGGTGAAATGCCCAAACAGCCCACCCGGCACCATAGCTACCAGCCTCTCTCCTTCTGTGGACAGAGGCCCAGACATGCAAATCAGCATCCCAGAAGCCTTCTTTCTGCCATTCTTTGGCTTCTGATTTTGTACTTCTTGAGATTCTATATAGAATCTCATCAATGGGGGTGACGATGCAAATATGAGCAAATGTTCCCTTGGATCTTAGAACACTGGAGGGAAAGGGTTTCAGAATAGCTCAATAGCAGCAAAAGCACTGGGTGTTAAACTGCTAATTCTTGTTGGCACAAAAGCTCATTGAATGCCAAAATGTTTAGTTAGAGTCAGGTCCCCACCCCCACCCCATTCACTTACTGGAGTTTTACAAATTAGCTAAGTGTGGCAGCTCAGACAGTGGCTGGTCAGGTTAGGACCCAGCTTCCCTGAGCAGCAGTTTGAGGCCCCTCCAACATCAGGTAACTAGATCTCAGCAGAACTGTACAAAATCCTTCTCACGTGGTGCCTTTCTTGGACCACAAATGGTTTTACCCAGTCACTGTTTACCTCCAGGTTCGCATCTCCTTTATACTTCCAAACATTTTGTTGACGTTCTCTGTCTTCTCCATTCTGATAAGCTTATACCTTTTAATTCTTTTATTATCATTTAAGTGAAATTTTAGTGGTAGTGGAGATAAACATGCGTCTGACTAGCCATATTTATTGGACGTCTTGTGTGTAAGTGGGGGAGTGGGGAGGGAAGGAAGGAGAGGAAGGGAGGGGGAGAGAGAGAGAGAGAGAGAGAGAGAGAGAGAGAGAGAGAGAGAGTTAGGAAGGGTGTCAGAAATCCTTAAATACCATCTAATATAAAACTCTAGGTGAATGTGGCAGTCGGTAAAAACTGTCTAGAACAAGGCTTGATAAACTACGGCTATGGGCATAGTCTGACTCACCGCTTGTTTGTGTAAATAAAGTTGTACTGGAATACAGTCATGCCCATCCATTTATGTATTACTATGGATGCTTTTACACTACAATGACAGAATTGAGTAGTTGAAACAGAGACTGCATGGCCTGTCTCTGTCCAAATATATTTACTTTCTGGGCTTTTACAGAAAAAGTTTGCCAACCTCTGGTCTAGAATATAAGCTGATAACAATGATTAATATTGCAGGACTTGAGATAAATATTTGTCTGTATTTAAAACTTATTTGAAGAATGTTAATATTTTTGGAATTATTACATTTAATCTTGGTGTCAAAGTAAATGCCATGGGCAGGAAAAAAATATTTTATCAAGATATGGCAAAAGGATATCCTTTTAAAGAAAGTTACTGATCCAAATTCAATATCTTGTATCCAATATAGCTGTTAGATAAATGTTACTCACAGAGGGAAATCTGGCAACTCTTCACATATTAAATTAATGTTAATTGACTGGCAGATTTGTTGTTTCCAGTGCTTCGACAAAAGTATTCCATTTAGAATATTATCCTGCTAATACTTGGTAATAAAAGGCAGCTATAATTTCATACTACTGGCTTAAGTCCTTAAATTGTACTTCTAAACTAGTCCACATTTTTCAAACTCAAATTTCATCGTCATGATTAAAAAGTGAAGTATCTTGGAAAAACATCCCTTTCCTAAAAGGTCAAAATATTTTTCAACATAGGAAAAGTCCTGGAAGGAAATACATAAAATTTCTAAAGTGGTAAAAAGGTAAAATTAAAGATAATTTTCTTTATTCTTTTCTCTATTTTTCAAATTTTACAGTGAACGTCATACTCTCATAATTGTAAAAAAAAAAAATTTTAACTTCACGAGGAAAATTTTTCCACTGGGAAATGTATTAACATTGGGCTGTGTTAGTTGATAAATTCAATTACTCTGTCAGCTGCCACCAAGTTTTTATCACAGTGGGCTAGCCTTCTGAGGGATAAGTGCTGAGCTAAGTTTGTTTTGTATATAAAGTGATTTCAGGCAATACCAGCTATAGAGACATAAAATACTCAGAATCTAAGAATCGTGTCTGAAAGCCATTGGATATAAATAAATTGGCACTTAGCTTTGGTTTTTTTCCCTCCAGCTTCCATGTTCCATTTTGAGTTTGGAGAATAAGATCATTCTCCCCACAGGTGACACAGCCTTTGGAACTGTCCTGGGGAGGAGAAGTTTTTGTCTCGTCCACCCTCAGCCCATGTTTTTCCTAGATATGGAAGGTGGGGGTTCTGGAGAGTTATACTGTGCCCTCGTCCCCCACCCCATATTCTCCTACAGATAAAAAAAAAATCCATATGCAATTAATGTCCTTAGTAGCTGAAGCCTATGACATGGATACTGATTGAATTTCAGGTCAAAAATATGAAAAGCTCTTAGAAGTAATATTAGAAGTAATATTTTGGGGGGATGCTTGTCTCATTTAATTCTTGAATATGCAATGAATTGGCCATTATTGTAGAAGAGCCACTCTGGCTTCCACCCTGGCTGATCCTGACCACCCACCCAACTTCCTCACTCTCACTTCTCCTCCAAGTTCATGAATAACTATGACGAAGCTCCTTTACTGAAAAAGAACTAGCACTTACCAATTTCCACTAATTCAGTGTTTTCTTCAGTATATCAAATGTTTTGAAAAATCCCATGCACGTATTCCCAGACAATGATTAACGATTTTGTCTCATTTTTAATGTTTTAAGATATAATTTCTTTATTTGTGGTAGTTTCTGTGGGTTTTCAACTTTTTATGTTGAAAATAAGAAGAAATAAGAAGACAATTAATTTTTCTTTTTCTAATTAAATAAAGGCTGTCAGCCTAACCATAAATGAAAGGTCACATGCAATATTCAAGTCCACTTGACAGAAGGATGCAGATCAGTCACACATTCATGGAATACACACCGTCTACTAGGTCAGGTTCTGGGCAAGCCTGCTCCTTACTCATCATTTGTTGGTTTGTTTGTCCATTCATTCATTCAACTGTGTGTGTTGAGCACTTGCTTTGTGCTCAGCACGGTGCCAGGCACTGGGGATAGAGAAGGTCCAGGGCCTGCAGAGAGCAGAGATGTCTCAGGGATACCAGCTCAGAGCCTTGGTGCTGACTGCGTTTGTCTTAGTTGCTGTGGTCAGGATGCTCCCTCTAACTCTGGCTCTGGGAATCCAAACCCAACACTCTTGTCCCACCCTGGGCCTGGTCGAGGGCCCCAGGAGCTGAGGAGACCATATTTGGTGCCCTGGGCTTCTACTTGCCCAGTGGGGAACTTCATATGAGGAGAGTGAAGGGCTCCAAGAAGCCCCTTTCTAGGGCACAAAGAAGTATTTTGGGAAGGTCGTTAGTCTGATGAGGCAGTGACCTGTGACTTGGGAAGGCCTAAGCTGCCTGCCAGGGCTGACTCTGGCCAGACTTACTGTGGCATGGATTTCTCTGCTCTAGTTAACTGGACACCAAAGATGTCTCCCCTGTTCTTCCTCCTGGGATGTCAGTGTCCAGCCCAGGGCAAGTGGGTGCAAAGGCAGCTGCCTGCTATGATTGCTCTTATGATACTGGCCTATTCAGTGGGCACACCCCACCCCCACATTCTGCCTTTTGAGTTCTTGTGTCTCCAGACCCTTATCTGTCTGGAGAACTTCAGCCCCTTCTGTCCTGAGGCAAGGGAGAAAGGGTGAGAACACACAGGAATGCATTGCCAATAGAGATTAAATGAGGCTCCTGCCCAACAAGGTGGTAGAGGTATAGACTTTAGATTGAAAAAGAGAAGAGAAATTCTTCTCAGACTCTTTATGGTCCCTAACTCCCATCACTGCTTCATCTTGGGGATGGTACCAAGCCGCCCTTACCTAATGT
Source organism: Pteropus alecto (assembly GCF_000325575.1). Taxonomy (NCBI): domain Eukaryota; kingdom Metazoa; phylum Chordata; class Mammalia; order Chiroptera; family Pteropodidae; genus Pteropus; species Pteropus alecto. Next base: position 6,122,560 of record NW_006433378.1, on the reverse strand, counting down.
GAATGAGTTGAGAAGCCTATCCACATCTCCCTGTACAAACCTTACGCATAACCAGCTGATTGCATGATTCCATGTCAGTTAGGTTTTGTTTTGTTTCTAATAATATCTGAGGTGAAGGAAAAGAGTGTGACTAAAATCAGAAAAAGACTGATTTTCTTCAAAAGTCAGTAGGGCCATCATTACAGCATTCTGGTACAGGTCTCTTAATGCCAGCAAAGGTCATTTTTTGATGAGTATTCCATTATCAGTAAAACGCCTTATGGGGATCAGAAGAGTTTGCCAAACCATATCGCTATGGGTAAAGTGAAAATGAATTTGAAACATGTGAATTACATTTCTTTAAAATGTACATGAGTTCAAAAGTTAACAATAGCAATGCTTGACTAAAAGCTTTTGGGAATTTTTAAACCCCAACTATTTGAAAAATCAGTTTCTAATTTAAACTTAGATGGGTTCCTTTATTCATTATGGCACTAGAATTTACATTAAGGGTATTCACAGATAACATTCTAACAAATCAAGAATGGCAATATGCTATTGCTTTATTCTTTGCTTTGGAGATTTTCTCATGTTTTAGTGCTTTAAATTCTCAAATAAACCCTTTAATTTATATAGTTACTGAATTTTATAAAGACAGAATATTCTTCTTACCGTTGCACATAAATTAAAAATATACAATAGTTCAGGGAATGCAAAATTTAACATGACAAAATTTTTGGAAACATTAACAAACATCTTAAGTGTTTAATATACATTTGACATTGGAATTACAGAGAGATTGTATAATATCAATGTTGTAAGAACACAAAGGATGTCTATGCTCATCTTGATTTTTTTTCTGTAGATTCAATTGTTTATAAGAGTTCAAAGCCTTTGCTAAAAAAACAAATGAAAGAAAAAACCCAGTGTATAATTGAATGGTAAACTGATATGACTATAAAATAAAAATTCAGTTGAAAGACATGATAGGGATGTAGGAAGTCTTAACTGTTCACATTTACTGGAAAAGATAGCTTTTATTTAAATATTTTCAAGGTTCTTTTTAAAAGAACTTAGAAAAAATCATGTAGATTCAGTAGAGAAAAGATGGCCCCAAATACAATGAATTCAGTTCCTTTTAAAAGAAACGAGGGCCAATTAGGTTAATCTTTAAATATCAATGATAGGTGAATTCAGATATAGATGCTCGTTTCAACCCACCTTTCAATGTTTTGGGTTCAAAATATAGGAAAACATATTTTTTGCTTAATTCTAATTCTCTGCATATTTTAAGGGTAATGTAATCCATATGTTGCAAATTCATTTACTCAATGTGGCTAAACATAATTGAAACATATTTGATACTTGTAGGTCTTTTAAAGCTGTTAAAACTACCATGTTTATTATAAAAAGTTAGAAGGTTACACACTAAAAATTCAAACACATATCAAGTAGAATTTCCTGTCTTTGAAGCCAATTTATCTTTTCCTATGAGATGAATCTAAGGACAATGGGAACCGCAAATTGAGTATCACGAACAGTCCAGATAACTGAGTTTGGTATCTTTGAGTGTCTGTGAGAAAAAAAACAACTCATCTCTTCAATTACGAGGTGAGGATTAAATTGAGTCAGTTAATTAAACCACAAATTCAGTATAAAAAAGAAAATTCTTTTCTTTACTATTGGGACATGCTAGAATGTCTCATTCCTATAATAGTAGTGCTTCTACTATTAATGTACACATGAATCACCTGAAGGATCTTGTTAAATTATAGATGCTGATTCAGCAGGCCCAGGATGGGCCTAAGAATCTGAATTTCTAACAGGTACTCAGGTGATGTCAATGCTGCTGCTCCCTGGACCACATTTTGAGAAACAAGGATCTGTTGCAGGGTTTCTCAACCATAACTGATATTTTGGAGGGCTCTTCTCTTCATTATAAGATGTTTAGCAGTATCCACTAGATGCCAATAGCACCTGCCTCTTTTCTCCCTGTTACGGCAACCAACTATGTCTCTAGACATTACCAAAAGTCCCCAACCCTGGGACAAAATTGCCCCTGGTTGAGAACCACTGCTCTATTGTTATATTTAGTGGTTACATGTTTGTTGCATAACATCAACACCCTTTTTTTTTTTTTTTTTTTGATGAACTAGCTTCAGTGAGTACAGCAGTCATCAACCAAATAAACGGCTTTTATTTTTCTCTCATAAATTATCATCCTTATATTTATGGACACTGGATTTTCACGAGGGTGCTCAGAAGTAAATCTGCAAACCACATTTAACAATTGTGAGAATTTTCAGGTATAAATATCTGAAAAATAACTCAACTACTGGATTTATTTTATTTCTGTTTGTTTTTTCTCCCTTACATTCAGTGACTTGTCTTTTTGTTTCATATATTTTATAGGCGCTCATACACAATTTGAAGTAAAATTGGTTTCCATTAAGTAAGGTAAATAAAACAATTTGAATAAAAATAGACCAGCCAGGGTAGGCACAATGCATTAATTTGCTGATCATAATTGGCTCTTCAATAGATATTAATATATTTGGGCAGAAAGTGAGACAATCCTCAAAAATATTGAACAATTTGGCCATTTTTTCCCCCAACAAACTGAAATAAATTGATAAATACAGAAGTCTAGAGAAAGGACAGGAAATTAATATACAAAAGCAATGGTTTTTTTTTTTTTTAAACTTTATATTGGAGTTATAAAATTAGCAGTAAAGTTGAGGCTGGTAAAAGAACTCAGCCAAAAAAACAAACGTTTCACATTTTGTTGGCTCAGACATAAGGCAGTTAGAAATAATTAACTTAGAGCATAAAGGACCTTTAAAAGGACCTCAAAAATGATCCACCTGAGTGTTTTTCAAGTTTCTTTAAGCCATAGAATTCTTGGTTTAAACAGGAATCTATCGGGAAGGCCAGTGTGTAAACCCAGACAACTCAGAGCTGCTCTGTTTGCAGGGTAGTGTGGGGAGGAGGTCTGGGGCCCTTTGAAGGGGCCTCTGAAGCTCTTTAAGGAGACATGTTGAACATCCATGACCCTGTAATACACTCTTAGCATAAGGAGGAGGAAGTGGTGGCACAAGGAGATGAAGTCACCTGTTTTAGCAATTGAAAACTGCCCAACAGCAGAGTTGGGACTGAATCCCCATTCTACAGACTCTGGTTAGACAGGATGCTGGAGAGTCTGGAGTTATCACTTGGGTCAAGTTACCAGTATCTCTCTCTATTACTGAAGCCAAATACTCTTGTTAAAAAATTTCTAAACCTTGCAGAGAGGCATATTTCAAAATGTGCAAGTTTCTCCTTCCCACTCCCCTTTTCCTCAACTCCCATCCCCAAAAGAATATATATTCTTTCCCCTGTCCTGGTTCTTCTTAGCCAGCTCTATTTTCCCTTTTATCGTAGCGTTAACACTTTCCAATATCCTACATACTTTACTCATTTATCATTTCTATTGTTTATGTTATGCCTTTTCCCTCTAGAACAGCCTCTGTGAAGGCAAGGACATTTACCTGTTTCATTCACCGATGTTTCTCAAGTTCCTAGAATAATGCTGGCATGTAGCAGGCACTCAGAAATATTTGTAAAACAAATGAATAAATGAAAAACGAATAGTCAGGATGAACAGGCACAGCACAGAGAACTTTTATGGCAGTGATGACCCTCTTCTGTGCGATACCACAGTGGTGGATGCATCCATACAATGTTATATTATTCAGAGCTAAAAGGAAATTAGCTACCAAGTTATGTAGAGACATGAAAGAACCTTAAATCCATATTACTAGTGAAAGAAGCCAATCTGGAAAGCCTGCTTAGAAATTAGGAGGTTTGATGTGACAAGCAGAATCGCACTCAGAGTTTCTGCAGTGGTATTACATTTCCCACATTTGTGGCTTGTTTTAATGGTGGCATAATATTTTAATGGCTGTTGGATAACTGATGTGAATATTTTATCTGAAAAATGATGATTTTCTGTAAAACGATTTATTTTTTTAAAGACCACTGATTTGGGTGGTAAACACACAATAGAATATACAGATGTCAAATTATAATGTACACTTGAAGATTATGTAATAGTATTAACCAATGTTACCTCAATAAGCTTAATTTTTAAAAAGAAAACAAATTAAAGTCCACTGAAGCTCTTTTTCAATTTGCATTTTGTAATTTCTTACTTGTCTCTAATGTGGCCGGGGCAACAACGTGGACAGAGAAAATCCAGGAATTCGGTATCCTTTATTTAACTTGTTTTAACTCACTCCAACTGAGTCCGCCAACACAACACGAGGCTCTGTCTGCTTTAGATAGACTCATTTGCAGTTTATAAACATGCTCCTCTCTGAAAATGGACCATCACACCAATAAGTGCCTGCTAAATTATCAAATATCTGGACCCCTGATTGCCAACTATGTAATTGCCTGTGTTTCGGGAAAAATAGTTAAAAATACTTCGTCACCTAGAGTTTGATGTTTCTTGTGGAGCAAATGAAGAAATTACCTTTTTTTCTGGTTGTCTTTGTTTTTCCTTTTCCTCTGTCACAATAAAACCCTTTTCTCAGTCATATAATCTCTTTTTCGTTTTCTGGCTACCAGCTAGCTCTTCATCACCAACATTGCTCAGAAATATGGATTTGCTCAGGTTTTAAATGAGATTTGATAATATCCAGGGACCATTTTTTTTTTCCCCTACAGGGCATATACTGCCAGTTTCACAAAGGAAGTAAATGGGAAAATAACATTCACTTTCTTGAAATTTGGTTTGTGGCAAGCCGGATCTGAATGTAGTCTTCTGCTGGGGACCATCAGTGGCTCAGAAGCATTTTGTACAGCACTGTATCCTTGGAGTGAAGACAGTCTCCAAACAACAACAATGGATGACTGATGATAGTCTCTGAGTACCAGCTTCTCTAAAAATAGCTAAAAATACTCCTATATATATGAGTATAATGCCATATAATCTTCTATTTTAAAAATAATACATTTAGAAGAAAATATTTAAAAATATGAAATATGTCACAGCAAATTACTTCTGCTCCTAAACCGCTTCTTCCTTGTCTCCTTCTCCTGTTAATGTGGCACCTTTAGGCGAGATATACTCACCCAAAAATGTACTCCTGTGCATTTTTGCTCCATTTATGTATTTACTTTTGCTTCTGTTTATTTATTAGCAAAGTCCCTTTAAACTTACTAGGGACATACTCAAGGTGGACACTATATTAGGGAAACTGACTATTTCAAAGGGCATGGACAACTTAATTCATCTGCAGGCGGATAATTTCCCCTGGATTTCTATACAAAATGGCCCCAGAGTGTACATGTGTTTACCAGTCTTACTTGGAGCTGTTTCCTAGTGGGATGGACATACATTTTATTCATAGATAAACATTAGATAAACCAAGTTGCAGAGAAGCAATGTATCCCTTTGTCCAATAGCATGGTTAGAGCATTTTTTCTCTAGTTATTTGAACAGTCAAAGAAAATTAAACTTTTTTTTAAGAAGGAGGAGCTTTTAAAAATATAATTAATGAGAAATAAAGTTATTTGATGTCCTCTAGTGAGACTTTGCAACATGTTACATTGTGGATTTAAGTGTATAATGTCCTTACTGGTGATGCGATTGTCTGCCTGGGCTTTGAAACTCCTCTTGGCTGGGGATGAACAGTAACCTGGTGTTAGTAGAGAAGTTTGGAGGGGAGTCTATAGATCTCCCTTTAGCCTTATTATCTGGATGTTTCTCATGGGCCATTGCAGCTGACCGGAACCAGGATATAGGTGGCAAGAGAAAGTAAAGGGGAGAAACTAACTGCCATTATATCTATCTGCTTTTGACTTAAATCCACTCTTTGGAGAAAAGGGAACTGGAGAGTAAGGTTATCCAAGATAAATTCCAAAGTACCAAGAAAAATTCTCTGGAAAAGTTTTTCCTAACAAGTGTTAAAGAGGGGGCCGAAGGGATCACTTCAGTAAAATGAGGCTTCAGAAAAATTGTAACACCTTTCTATTGGCTGTTTTTCCCTCTTGAATTGTGAGAAAAAGCGTTAGGATTTTTGTCTGCCTCCAAATCTTACAACTCTCCCCATGGATAAATGATGCTAGTCCCAGAAGGAAACTAATCTATTTTTAAAAAGAAATAAAACTAATCTATTTTTAAAAACCTCCACCAGAACCATTAAGTGGATGAGTATTATCATTATCATTCCCCAGATCAGACCAACTGAGCAGACAGAGGTCAGGACTACTGTTGCGTTTGCCCGCTCTGTCATCCCAACATGAGGCTAGACTTGACTACAAGCAAAATTTCAAAAAGGAAGCTTCATTTGTAATTAATTATGAAAAAAAGCACCTGCTTCTTGATAGTTACAATAAATTTTATTTTATTTTATTTTTGTATATTCTCCTATCTGTTCAAGTCAAGAAAAATCAACTCATGTGGGTCTATTAGAAAAAGGGATATTACTGGCTTTAAAATTATCTTTCTGCAAGTCAGGCTTGCTGATATTTTCTACAGATGGGATGTATTTTCACCCAATCAGGAAATACTTCAAAGCTAACCAAAGCAGCATTGATGGGTTCTTGTAAGCTTTTATATCATCCTTTATGGAACTCCAGTGATGGGCCAGATTTTTAAGGATGTATTTCAATATCATGCATTTTTTTTTAAACCTCTAATCATTTTTGTTCACATAAATGAATACCAGTGATTCAGATTTTTAACATGCCTTTTGGCAGATGAACTAAATTCCGTTGGTCTTGTATGTAAATATTATCAGGCAGTGATGTTAGACCATCACTCTGCATATGAATACATAATTTGCAGTGGTTGGCAAACCTGCACCAGTGCCAGAAATCTCTAAGGCCCAGGAGAGAATTACTGACTTAGGAATAACAGGCTCTTTCATACCTAAAATGATACTGCTGACCCAACCTCAATAAGACCTGGGGTTTGACAATTTTCCCAGACATGATGATAGGTTTGTGCTGATCTCTTTCTTTATACCCCATTGTCTGTCCCCACTGTGATCAATATCATGCAATAATAATAAAATAGCTGACTGGGAATAAAAAAGCTATTTGTGACCTTGATTCACCACATACTAAATTCTCTATATAGTGACTAGTTAGGTACTTGTTCCTTCAACAAAGTTTATTACTGAAGTGTTGAACCACATGAAAGTGACGTCAAAATAAGAAAGTTGAATATGAATTTTTTGCATATGATTCAAACCAATACCAAAAGAACTTCTTTAAAAGGTTTTGTCATATTTTTATAAATGGAACTTATAACATCAGTCTAAAATTATTACTAACACTTTGGTTTTTTTGTTCCCTGCTGACTATCTGTCTTTTTTAACTTTAATGTTGTGGAAGTCTTTTTTATGTTTCTTCCCTTTGTTTCTTAATTACTTTGTGTAATTTAGCAAGAAAGACCAAATACCAACAACCCATTAAACATAACATGATTTCTAAGCCTAATTTTTTCTTCAGTAAATTTTTAAGGAAAGAAACGTGATATTGTTGAGCCGAGTGAACTCATCGGAACAAGCAAACTTGTGTCAGCCAGATGACTGCTGGCATTTTGCTGAATGGTTTACACCATCTCTGAAATAATAACAATGTGTCCCCTGCAGTCAGCATGAGGCCTTTCTTGGTGGATGTATTTACAGTGAGTCATATAAATCTTCTATCCCTCACACACATATCTGTGCAAGGAATTTCCCAGAAACATCCAGGAAATTACAAAAGTATGAATGAATTCCAAAGTGTCAACTTAAAAAAAATACATATTCAGTTTTAGGTCATTCCTGGTAGGTAACATGAAGAGAAAATACTTTTTTTTTTTTTTAGTGAAGATGATAGATTTAATATTTTGAAAAAATCCCCAACTCACCTAGTTAACTCTCAAACTCTCAAAATAATTCAAGGCAATAAGAAATAGCATGTATTTTTGACTACTAGATGCTTGAAGTAATTCTGCAGGACTTCTTCACATTTTCACAAGATTATAACTTACTATATAGCATATCTTTAATGCTTTAGGCTAAACTTAAAACAAACAAACAAACAAAAAACCCCACAAAAAGCAGAAACTGTTCTAGTAGATAAAAATGTAGCTAACTTTATATTTGCTACAGACTTTCTTTGTCAAACTGGGAAACTCACTTAACCTCTCTTATTTAAATTCTCTAATCTGTGTATTAAATACATCGATTATTAATGAAATGGGCAATTGTAAAGAATTTGTATTAGTCGAGTTTTATTGATTTTAGCTATTCTCAAGTTCTTGTATACTCAATTATCCAAAACTTATATTGACTATGAGTAATATCACTTTTACTGTTACTATTTAAAAAAAAGTTTTAACTATGGCCATGCTGCCCTGAACAAGCCCGATCCCGTCTGATCATGGAAGCTAAGCAGGGTTGGGCCTGGTTAGTACTTGGATGGGAGACCACCTAGGAAGACCAGGTGCTATAGGCGTAAAAAATAAAAAATCAGGGATTGTAAGCTGACAAGGTCCTTGCAATTTGTGAGGTCAACCAAGAGTTGCCTCGCCTACAAAAAAGTTTTAGGAAGGCTAATAAATAAATTAATGTAAACACCTTTGAAAATGTCAGATTCTATACAGACATGCTAAATGATCATATTATCAAATCTTCAAATCTTCCCTTTCCCTTTGTTATCATGAGAATATTTCTTCTGACTTGGAGTGAGAGACAGAACAGACAGTAAAGTAGAAAAAACTCTCCCAGTTTCTAAACAAGGGGATGATAGTAGGTGGTGAATATGGATTGGATTCCCTATCCTTCAGCTGTGTTTCCTTCTGGAAGATGAGCTGCTCAGCTTTTTCAGTGAGGCTTGTAGCCTATGAAAAGACGTCATGTCCAAGGAGAGGGCCAGGACCTTCATCTAAATCTCAATGGAAGAACATGGTTGCTACCTGAGAATGACTGTAAGAAAGACATAATTGGTCTGACAATGCCTTCGGGTAATTCAAACTCGTTTAACCCACTACGAGAAAGGTGAGCCTGCACAGGGCACTCTGCCATGTTTAATACCTGTGCCTCAAACCCATCATCTTTCCCAGAACCAGGACTAGGGTGCAAAATGTAAGGAAGCATCAGAAAATTTACTACTCAAGATAAATAATATTTTAAAAAATCAAAATGCAAAAAGTCCACGATGAACGAAATATCAAAACTGAAACTAAAGATATGATCAGTATTACTACTTACTTATTTTGCCTCATCTTCAACATGGCTCAGCAAGAGATTGCTACTGATCCCATCATAGCTTAACATTGTACCGAGCTTTTGCGGCACCTCCTTAAAATGCGAATCCAACGGAAATCTCAGCCCCTGACATCCTTTTCTTATTTTGTCCTTTGTTTTCTGACTAGCTCAAACTCTCACTGTCTCCTGACCTGTATCACATCCTGATTATGGTTTCGCTCTTTTCTTTCTATATTCTAATCTCCAGGAAGTCAAGGATTGTGTCTGGGCCATAGATGAATCTCATACAAAGCTGAATAGATTACACAGCACCGGGCACACAGTAGCAGCTTTATAAGTGATCGCTGAATGAATGCGGAAAAAAATCTCTTGGAGCTCAATGTTGCGCATGGCTTCCTTGCATGATTAGATGGATGGAAAAATGCCTCTGGCTGAACTCCTACCCCAGAGCCTGTTTCGGAGGCCACAGATCCCTTTCCAGGATTTCCCCAAACACTAGTGTCAGAGAACCAGGAGCAAGATATCTTAAGGTTTAAAAAAATCAGATTTGGTGGAATAAAGCACCTAAGTACGTTCAAATGGGAATCAAAGAGATGGTTGACCTCAATGGAATAAGAAAACAATTAAAATAATGTAAAGATGTTTTCAAAATGATCTATTTTGCAAGCGATCAAGAAAATAGCTTGGCAATTTATATCATTTGGGCATTTTTTTTTTTTTTTTAAGCGATGTCTGAAGTTTCGCAAGTTTGGGGAGTTCAGAGCACTTACCTTCAATGGTGCACTGATCGGGAGCTGGGATCTTCTTTCCGATTTCCACAGCATATGCTTTCACTTGACTGAGGTTCTCCTTTAAGTGCAAGTAGAGCTTATCTTGGTATTCTACAGGACTTGGAGTTGTCTCTGGAGTTTCTTTCTGGTAGTTTTCTTTTACTGTTTCTGGCAAATTCTCTGATTCTATATGTATAATACCTGGGTGTGAAACCGAAGAATTCCCCAGGTGTGATCCATCAGTGTCTGCTTTAAAGGGTGACTTGTCATTTCCTTGGTTAAGTGGGTCTGTTTCTGAAAGAGAGATGCTGGCTGGTAGGTCTCCACTCTCAGCAACTTCCCCATCATCTGAGCTTATGTTCTTTGTTGGCACAGTGTGCAGAGCCAAACTCTTTGACCTACAACACAAGCAAAGGGAAGGCTGAGACAGTAAAGGTATTGAGCTACCATTTACTGACGAGGAAAAGAAACAACAATAACACTGGGGCAAAAATTACTTCCTGTAGAGTGTGAAACTGATCATTGGTACTATTTGATAAATTAGATCTGATAAAACACAGACCACCAAGTTAAGGCCAAGCCAGACCTTTGAAGATCTAGGCCACCTCCCAAAACAAAGATTTAGGAATCAGTTACATAGCAAAACTGGCTGGGAAAAGGTGGACTTACATATTTATATTATTTTTTCCTACTTTTGCTTTAACTTTTTCATCAGAAATCAAGAGACGCTTTTGTAAATATCATTCTCAATATTAGCATAGAATTTTAAGTGTTTTTAAAAAACCACACTTTTTTTTTTTTCCATTCAGATTCTCCTTTTAAAAAAAGTGAGATTGTTTGGATAATGAAAGCATTGTGAATGACATTTCATTTGTGAAAGGATGGCATTTTAGGTGGCCGTAGATAAAAGAGACTTAATAATCACCCCAAAGAGTGTGATAACAAAACTAATAGCAAACATGAATTATATACTTTAAAAAACTAGCTTAGCAATATTTATACCTGTTAAATCTAATGTCTTTTTTTTCTTCCTTGGAAACTTGGCCCAAACTATATCTTCCGACAGAGCCAGGAGTATTGCTCTCAGAATTTATTTTGTCTTCGAAAGCCTGTATCTTAACTTGGAGTGTTTCATGGTCTTCATTTTCAGCTATGCTGAGCTTGGGTCCTTCTAGCTTCTCAGGGAATTCGATTTCAGTGCTGGTTTTTCTCCTAAAGGAATAAAAACCATCGTATTAGATGCTGGTCATATATAATGCTTTGGAATAGCATGACTTTCTAACTGCTTTTTATTCAGAACTAAAAACTTTACTTGATAATTTTTTATTAATCGTTTAACAAATATTTATTGAGTGACAATTATGAACATAGGTCTTTGAAATTGTTTTTATAACATATTCTGTCTGAAATTTAGAAGCATTAGTGTTTAAGTCAACTTTGTATTAGAAATACATGAAAGGATTTAGAGACTAAAAAGCAGTTTTCATGGTCATCTACCATATTCTTATCTAGTGCTCCAAAAGCATGGCTTACATATAAAATTCATGCCAGATATTTTCTAAAACATTTACTGAAATTGATAGAATAAGAGCATTTCAAATGGACCATGTAAACTCATGGTTTTGTTAATTTTATGGAAATCAGTGTGTCTCTTTCATCTTACAAAGCAAAAAACATCTTTCTGAATTTTATTGTTGGATGAAAGAGATTTTCCATGAATGATATTAATAGTTCCAAATATCTTTTATAGCAGAATGTATAAAACACTCAAAAGGCTATTTAAATTACCTCCTTTAAGGCAGGGGCTATTTGTGGAATAACTTTGGATCCCCTCTAAGGGCTTTAGATAGAGTAAGAGCTGAAGATAAGCTGCAGAAATAGCTCACTGATGCTAAGGCATTGAATGATTACAGAAAATAAGTCTGCATTTATCTTCCCTAACCTGCCTTCTAATACGAGCCAGCCTAGATCTACTTTTATTTTTATTTAACAGTCACTATCAATCATATCATGTGGAGTTAGTATTAAATCTTTCCTTTTAAATACAAAGGTTAATAATCCCTAGAAATCCATTCACCAAGATGGCTTAATGATTCTGTTGATTTGTGTGTATTTACTTGATTTTCTTTAACATTTTTCATAGAGTTTGAGGAAAGGTCCTCAAGCTTATAGAAATATCCTGACTTTTGCAAACATAAGGCTACTTTCCCCTAAGGGCCAAAGTAAACCTGGCATAGTATTTAGGTGAGGGTGAGAAAATACATTTTTTAATGGCACTGCTTTATTTTATTTTATTTTATTTTATTTTATTTTATTTTATTTTATTTTATTTTATTTATTTTATTTTATTTTATTTCCACCTAGTCATTACATTAATGCTGACTGCATTCCCAGTGCTGTGCTCCCCATTCCTGTGACCATCTATCAACTACTAATTTGTACTTCTTTAACCCTTCACCCCATTCTCCCAGCTCCCCCAACCCCCTCTCCTCTTGCCGTGACCAGATTATTCTCTATATTCGTGAGTCTGTTCTTGATTAGTTTGTTCTTTTTGTTTCTTAGATTCTGCATATAAGTGAAATCATATGGTATTTATCTTTATCTGTCTGACTTATTTCACTCAGCATAATAACTTCTAGGTTCATTCATGTCATTGCAAATGGTAGGATTTCATTTTTTTTAATGGTTGAGTAATATTCCATTGTATATATGAACCATAACTTCTTACTTTTCTTACTTATGGAGATCTTTTTTTTAAATTATTATTTGTACTCTTCATATCAATTTCTCTATCTATAGAATGGAGAACACAACTGTATTTAACTCATAGGCTGGTTGGGAAGATGAAATGACAGGACTAGAATGAAAAATTGCTCCTAGCACATAACAGGCAGTCAATAGATGTTAGATTGTATTGTTATTGTTATTAATTGTATTATTATTGTTCCTTTGGAAACTTACTCTGCCCTGTCTATACTTTGTGTTAATGTGTAGAGAAAACATCAGTGGTGTAGACACAGGCTGATCAATATTCCACATTTTGGAGGGAACTGGTGTCCCTGGAGAATGTGATGGTATCAGACTTTAGGAGAGGGCAGTCACTAAGGTCCCTTTCTCTGCCACATTTCCAGTTACCAGGTATCAGTTAGTAAGCACTGTGGCCTTAGTGAGCGAGGGTGCTTGGAGCTGGGCGTAGACCGTCCTTCTCCCTCAGATCGTATATAGCATCCCTCTGAGGGGACTTTGGGCATGCAAGAAGTTAAGAGTTATCCTTGGACATCTGCTGACCCCACGAGGGGCAGGGCAGGTGTCTCTGGGGTAGGGTTGCCAGGTAAAATGCAGGACACCCAGTCAAATTTAAATTTCAGATAAAAAATTTTTTAAGTATAGGCATGTCTCTAATGGGATATACTAAAAATGTGTTATACTATACTAAAGTAATTACACTTATGCTGAAAAATTATTTGTTCTTTATCTGAAAATGAACTAGGTGTCCTGTATTTCTATTTGTTAAATCTGGAAACCCTATTCTTGGGTAAACCCTGATGCTTGGAATACAGGGTCCTGTACTGCACATTTTTGTTCCCCCGTGCCTGGCACAGTGCTTGGCACACACAGGTACCTGAAGTGTTTGTGGAATAAATGAACTGAGACTATCTTGATTTCTGATGCCAGCTTGTTCTCCCCTGGCCCCAACCTTCCGAGGTCTACCAGATATCCACGAGGCACTGGTCACTTCTCTTAGTCCTTGGGGTTAGTGTCATTTGATAAATATTGAATGTGGAAAGAAGCAAGGAGCAAGAGTGGGAGTAAAAAGATTTGTGAAAGGCCAAATAAGAAGAATGAAGAAGGAACAATCAGATAAAGCTCTGGACCAGAAAAATGATCTCTAGATATGAGGCCGATGAGTAGGATTCTTACCACAAAGACTTTCTCTTATATACAATCTTTCTTGTTTTCATGATTTGAAGATTTATATAACAAGGAGTCAGGATAAGGCATGGTAATAAAGAGTCACCAAGGCAACCAAAGCTGCAAGATGGACTAAAGGGCCCTTTCTGTCACTGACCATCAATTCACCAGGGCTTGTCATGCAGTTTTGCTAGCAGGAAGTTAAGAAAGGTTTTGGTTCCAATAGGTCGAAAGGTCAGGAAATGGTAGGTAGATGTTCAAGTTTAAAATAAACATTCGCTGCCCCTTCACCTCTCCACTTGGTTTTTAAATTGAATATAAAAAGATAGGAGAGAATTTGTTCAAAAACAAAGAACTTTTCCAGAGGTAAACTGCATTCCTTCTAGAGCAAGGAAAGGCATCCCAAATGTGAAGCCACTGGTCCTGTGTGCCTTTACTTGTGGGGGATGGTGGAGGTGAGGGCCAGTGGGCTGGGGTTGCTATTTCTTTTCTATTTGTCACTTTTAACTCCAGAGGTAATGTTACAGAAATCTTTGTCAGAGTTCTGTAATCCCCTAAATATTAACTTGGCTTTCACTCAACACACCACATTACAAGAGGCTCAGATGATTTCCAGTCTGAATGATTTCTGGTCTCTGTTGCCAAAGTAAAGTTTTAAAAAATACCTCTAGGCATGCCGGGGAGGCCTAATTACCTCCCTCTGTGTGAGCGGGACTCCCCTTGGAAACAAATTGGCCCTTGAGTAGCTCTCTGCTCTCACTAAGCTGAGAGATGAGACTATAAAGCTGGCAGGCGTCAAGAGATTGGCAGCCTCTCTTCCTGGCTCCTTAAATCAAAGAAAAATAATATTAGTTAATGTTTGACGAGCTTGGCTTACGATCCCATGTCCAGGATATGTACTCTTGCAGAGTTGAGCTTGTTAGAGAGGTAGGACAACATAATGGATCGAGTCCATATGGGAGCTCTAAATTCTTAGGATGCTATATATTCCTTACTCTTCAGCAATTTCTTGGGTCATTAGTCATCATAAGGATGACAGAGATGATCCCCCAGCTCCACGGTGCTATCATCTGTTTTGGAACCGCAGTGAGTAATACTGCTGGACCACTGCACCCGAACACTAAGGGCAAGGCTTGAGAAGCCTAGGTTCTTGGTACTCTGTTCTGCCTCAGACCTGCTTCGTGGGGAAGAGCAGAGACCAGCAGAGGCCCTGTGATACGGGGACCCAAATGTGGTCATGCCATTGAGAGAACTTTGCTGAAATGAAATGACTCCATGGTTTATTTTAGTCACACAAGATTTTAAAAGTGGTTTCAAAAGGAGATAGTTGTGGGCATATGGACTGAACATGGCCTTATAGGGAAATGTCCTAGGCTCATGACTCCAGTATCCTGTTTATTAGGAATGTGGCAAACCTCTTTCTGACTCTACATCTCATTATTGTCATATAAAATGGGATGATTGATACGACATCACCAGATCTCTGGAAGCATTATGTAAGATAATACGTTTGACTGTGTAGTCCATACAGAATGGGCATGAAAAAGTCAAATAGTAAAATGGGAGTGGCTGCTGCCCAGTGTGGGCATTTGATACTGAAAAAAGGTGGCTTGTGCAGGTGATGCCAAACTTGGAAGATAAGCTTCTCCTGCTCAAAGCCAGAGAAGACCACATAGTCCTCCCAACCACCACGGCAGCATCCTACAGAGTATAGGCTAAAGGAGAGGGACCTTCCCTGCTTTGTGAGCTGGAATATGGAAATATTGTACTGCATATATGAATTCTGAGCTATTACAAACAGAGAGAGAATTCCTTGCAATTAGAATAAAAGTTTAAAAGCCCTGATACAGGGAAGTGATCACTGTAATGCAAATGCTCAGTCATTTGTTCACTTTTCTTTCAGCTGACATGAGGAAGAATAGGACATGGAAAAAGGATGAACAAAGTGCAAAGCCCCTGCCCTTGCTGCTCAAAGTGGAGGCACTGGACCGGCAGTACCAGCATCACCTTGTAGGTTGTTGGAGATGCAGAATCTCAGGCTTCACCCAAGACCTACCAAATCAGAATGTGCATCTTAACTCAATCCCCAGTTGCCCTACTGACACATGCAAGTTGGAGAAGCACCTGCCCATATGATGACATAACAGAAGATGAAGCAAACAGGGGCATTTTCCCTTGATCAAGAAAGGCTGCTAAGGGTTTCCCTAATTCTGCAGGGAGATGAGATTTAAAACAACGTGCGCCTTATTTGAATTGGTGCGTAGTAAACAGAATGCAGTTCCTGTTTCGTAGTTTCCCCACCCGTAAGCCTTCCAAGGCCTTTACCAATTCTGAGGTAAAACTACCTTGTCAGTTTTTGCCACTGATAAATACTGGTTCACATGTCCCCCAGGTCTTCAGTCAAAGTTCCTGAGACTAGAATGGGCAGACTGGATGAGCAGCAACTTGAACAGAAGCTGCTGCATCCTAACGAATTGCCATCTAGATGTGGCACAAGTTACAAAAGCACTTGTAAGCCATCAAGGGCTATAAAAATGTAAAGTAGTAATGTCATCAGAGCACCATGAATCAGGGATAAGAACTGTGAAAACATGCTCCTCTTTTCTAGGCTAACTTTATAGTCTGGGAACATAAGCAGGTCACAGGGTCTGGCAGTTAGGATTAAGGTGAGGGTATCTGCCATGAAAATGCAACCGCTCGGCCTGAAGAGGAAAAAAGTTAACACGTGGTCACTCGTCAGCTTGATGAGCAAGAAGATGGTTAAGCTTTCCTTTCTGATACATCTTTTGATAGGCTCCACCCCAAATATCATACCTTACCCTATTTTTAATAGGTAAAAACATAACTGCCCAGAAATAGAGGAATATAGTTAGTCAAACACACTGATGACTGAGCTGGGGCTGGAATTCTATACACAATCCTGTGATTCAATTCCTAGTCCACCCAGAATTCAGCATTTACCTCCAGCAAAGTCTAGTTGACAGCCTTCAGGCTGCCAACTAATAAAAAGTCCACCTTTGGCCTGATGGCAAATATGAATACCATTAAGAACTGTTTTTCCTCAGCTGAGCCATTCCACAATAGCTGTATCTCAGTTGTGGCTGACGTGTTGTGTGTTCATGACCTTTCATGTATTAAATCTCTTTTATTTTTAGGTCCCAAAGGAAAGTTTAGGGAGCAACATAATCGTGATTAAAGAGAGTTCTGAGATTTGTCCAGGCTCAGCTGCATCGAGGATTTAAGGCAATGCTTTTCTATCATCCGCGTTTTGGTTTTTTTAATTTTCATGTGTCACAGACCACTATTTTTGTAAAATACAGTAAAAATAAATTACCAGAGTAATAAAATGAATAAAACAAAGACATACACAGTATAAGCCCACCGATCATACATTTGGGTATTGTAGCAATGTTAAATTGCTATAAAAGTTCTAAACGCTTATTTTCGATCTATATAATAACCTTGGTGCAAGCTGGTAAAGAACAGTTTGCAGATGAATGCTGGTTCATGAGCTACGCTTTGAGTAGCTCTGGTCTAATGGACGTGCTAAGTGAGATCACCTGCTATTTTGCCACCTGAACAGAGCGCTGATGCTGTTAATATTTACTGAGGGCTTTCTATGTACTAGGCAGTCTCTATTCTAGTCCGCTACATGTATTATTCCTCACATAATTCAGTAGCGCAGGCCCTATTACCCTCTCCACCTACAAATGGAGAAACTGAGACATAGATGTTGAGTAACTTACTGAAGGTCAACTAGTAAATCCAACATTAAACTTCACCTCCAGAGCTCACCCACTTCACAGCCCTTCCCTACCGTCTCTCAGTAGGTGTTTGGTTCAGGTGGCATCTGAATTTACCCCAGGAATAAGTAATTCATATTATGGGTTTTGTGATAGTCACAAGAATTATTGTACCCTAATATCGCTGAATGGCATTCCGTGGGAAGACATCAGAACAGAAATGACATCTAATCACTGAGCAACCCTTCATGGTGAGCCGAAAGATAAATTTTGGCATCCCCTTTAACCAAAACTGGAAAGGCGTTCAAAACTCAGGAAATGTCATGCAAATAGCAACTTCAGAGTTCAATTATGATTAATACCTAAAAAGAAGAGGGAGCATTTGGGGAACCGAACCAGCATATACCAGATCATCAGGGTCAAGTAAGAACTGTTTTAGCCTCAGCTGTCACTTTCCCACAAGGCCTGTAGGGGTCAAGTCCTTCTCACTTCTCCCTCGGCCCATTTTTTCCTTCCCTCCAGGTTAAAGCTTTGGTATTTGGTCTTGTTTGAAATGGGAAACCAAGCCATAGGAGCTCGATGAAAAGCTCTTTTCCTCTTCGGTGTGTCTTGTGTTTTGAACACCACTGTGTTACAGGAAAGGGGCCTGGTTCCCCTGGCAAGGCTGTGTTTGCGCTGCTCACACGCCTCGGCGGGGCTGCCCTGCCCGCACCCCAGCCCTCTTGCGCACACTTGCAGTCAGCCCCTCTGGGCCTCGCACTCCCTTGCTTGCTTCATTGTCTCCAAAGCCGATAAGGATGTCTCCCACCTACATCTCTTGCCGATAAAGAAATTCCTGAAATACCTTTACAGACCTTCACATTACCATAAATGCTGCTTTAAGGAAGGACAAATGGTGGAGTAAATGAACAACAGATGGAACATAAATGGTACCACATGTCAGACTTAACCTCTTCGGTGAGAAGAGGGGCAAAGAACCAAAACCATTCCTTCCTTCCCTACGCAAGGAATAACGATAGCCATGGCTACTGCCACAGACGGCTCTTATGATATTCTTTTTATACAAGTGACCAGCATAGACCTCTCTAGATTGAAAAGAGACTCTTTTTTTTTTTTTTGTTAAATTAAAACTCTGGTTACCTTGGTGGGGCGAAATCACATTTGGCTTTTTCTAAGCAGGGGGCAAGGCTGACCAGAACATCACATGTTTTTAATTACGGTCCTGAACCTCCTCGTGTATATTCCCTGAGCCAACAGCTGCTCTCAAAGAATCAATTTCTCTTTGTATAAACATGTCTTGCCTGAAATACTGGGAATTCTTGTTAGTATTTTTAAGACTATTTTCTTTCCATTGAGAAAAGGCTCTGAATATTACCTCGCTCAAGTTTGGGGGAGACCAGAGGGCAGAGGGGCGCACAGAAAGATACCTAACGCTTCAGGGCAAGACTGCGATTATGGAGGGGTGGAGAGGCAGTCTGAGCTGTAGTACGTCGGTGAGAAAATGTCGCCATGGGCAGGGATGGGGAGGGAAGTCATCATGAGAAAGTGGTAGCACATCAGAGTCTTGGAGGAGGGCAGCCTTCAATGGGAAGAGAGGCACAGAAAAGGCATTCCAGAAAGCGATGATAAAGGTCAGTGGGGTACCACTTTTGGGAGGAAAAGGCAAAAGTCACCCTTGACATTTCTTTAAAATTCCTTTGAATGGTCCATGATGAACTGTGAACACTATAAATCTCATCGACATTCAAATTTGAGATCCACTGGACTAGACTGAAAGAAGAAATGAAAAGAAACTCTGTGAGCTCATGTCTGGGTATTTACACCATTTCCCCCCAAGTACTGCATGGACTGGATAGAGAATTTCATTTCGTTCTTGCCTGTCCTTAAGGTTTACTCCATTATGCTTTAACACGAAGCCTCTGCAATCCTTGCACGTATTTAAAGACTTTATTATCATGAAGATTAAATGCTATAACATAGTAAAAGTCCCTAGCATGGAATTTGTCATGTGGTAGGAGCTAATGAAGAGCTTGATCAGACCTACAGACACAGTCTTCTTTGCAAAGTCGTAGAGAAGAACTTCGCTCCCAGGTCTCTGCAATTTCTGTTGTGGACTCAGCAAAGAGGCATCACTCTCGAGCTCTTGGGCAGTGCCCTTAGGGACTGTATACGACCCCAGGGTTAGGTTCTGATGTGATTCCCAGGATGTCAAGATGGGAACTCCGGAAGGACAGGTGTTAAGGGGTCTCATCGTTTGAAAAGGGTATTTGCAGGCCATATTGCTTGGCTACACATTAGGCCACACGTTGACGCAAACCACTCGCTCTCCCCTGTAGTCTATCTCTGTCTGATGTTCATTGCGTGAAATTTAGGATTAACTGAAAGTCAGGGGCTCCTCTAAGGAGGGCAGATTTTCTGGAGCCATTCTCCTATGAAAATGATCTCCTTATTATATTTTCCATTTATTCTTCCCTGCACATTGTTTATTTCCTTCCCTCCATGTGTAATCTCTTTCCATTTATACCGAATTCAGATTTACACCTATCTAGTTGGTTTTGACTATAATTTACCTTTCATTCTCCTTCCCACGGCCCCCGCACCCCCCGCCCATAGGCCTGATTCTTAAAAACAAAAACAAAAACAAAAACCACAAAATTTCACCACTACTATCACCATTACCACCGAAACAACAAAAGAACATACCAACCACTTATGTGAGCCAGAGGTTTGGGAAAGCTTTAATCACACGCTTTGTTTTAAAACTTTCCTTAAGAGCAACTCTTTTCCCCACGACTTTGATGGCTTTGGCTAGGGTTCAAAACCTGGATCTGAAGCAACTGTGACCCATGGCCTTGAAGTCCCATCGTGGCCTGGGACGTGGAGCTGTGCAGATGCCCTTCCTCCTTTCCCTCTGCTTTCCTCTCGTGCCCTTTCCTATTGCCATCTTTCCTCCCTACGTGTTCTCATTTCTTCTATTTACATCCCACCCCCTACTTTCTTTCCATAATTTCCATCCCTCAAAGTTTCTATTCCCAACTGGGGCCTGAGCTTAACCTCCTACAGAGACCACCTGTGGCAAATTGTCCCCAACCTCAATGGGGCCTGATTAGAGCAGCCTCCCTAGCACCACGTGCATCTGGCAAAGGCACCTTCTAGTTTACTGATCACTGCATGCTCAGCCAACACACAGTTGCTGGAGGTCACCTTCTCCTTCCCCAGCGTCCCCTGGGTCATGGCAGACCAACAGTGCAATGGATAGTGGTTGCCCAGAAAACTATGTAAGGCTCACCGTTTCAAACTCTGTCAACCTTTCCCCCTATCTTGACATCTTCTCTTTTTCAGTCCACAATTGCTGTTATCCCTCTCTTGCTTCTCCAGAATCGATTTCAAAATCCAAATGCTTTGCTTGGCTGTCCTGTTCTTTAGCCTCTGTTGGTTTGTTATTTAGATATAAACATTCTTTCTAAAACACAGGAACAAGAAAAGTACAAATGTGCTTACCTGGTGCATCTAACAAAGCTCACCCAGTTAATTCAGAGTCATTGGGCACAAAGACATCTCCTGTCTGCTTTAGTTTTTCCTTCTTTCTAAGAGGCTAATTGATTTTCTTTTGATAATCTTGTAGTTTTGGCTTGAAGTCTAAAATCTGGCCTGCTGGGCTATGTGTCAGATTTGTAAATTAGATGACATCTGTTTTGAATTTTATCATCTTTAATTTTCTTTCAAGCTCTCTTCACTTATTCATTTCCCTCCAATTGTAAGGATCAGACTTTGCTGGACGCGTTAGACAAAAGTGTCGACCTTTCTACTTTGGAGGGCACAGATTAAAATTACTGAAGCTAAATGGTACAATGAAGGCTATTCAGGGAAAAGATGTTGGGGGAGAAGCCTTAGCAACCATCCCGGGGAGGATGAGCAGCTAATACAAAAGGCTGGCTCTCCACACCAGCATTTTGAAGTTCTCACCGAATAATTATAATCGATTAAAGGAGATTGACAGTGAGGGTTGAACTGGGTGAAGTATTTTGAATCGAGAGAGGTTGAGGTGGTGGCGATGGCAGTGGTGGTAGTATGTGAGGTGACTGGTGACCTTTGATCTCTTCATATCTAATTTTTCTCTTTCTTTTTGGCCAGGAAAAGAGTAAAAGGATGAGAAACTCAAATACTTTCTCCTACATGAAGACTCATATTTTAATAGTGAGACCTTATTTTTTTCCTCCTCTCTATATGTCTCCTAAGTTCTTTACATGGGGAAATTATTTATTGCTTATTGGATTGGGCTTCTCATTAAGGATCAGTTTTCCTGTTAGACTGCCTAATGAAATACCCTTGTATAACATGTTTTTCCTTTATATAAACCTTTTCACACATATAATCTCACAGATGTCAGTCAGCCTCTTTCAATGCTGCATTTGTAGAGGCAAAATAGAACGGATGAACTGCTGGCCAGAACACGTGCCTAAGCTGTCACATCTGATCCACATGTCAGTCATCACTGGAAGGAGAAATTAGCAGGCTGGCTGTGTGAAGAATACAAAAGGGCTCTCCTAAACACCAGCTATAAAAGCTCTAAACAAAATTTCTGAAACTACATCATGGAAATTGGCCAACTGTGACTTTTTGCTTGCATATAAATGACAAATCATCCCTTCCTGATGCTGGCTTGGATTTCTTGGATGCTGCAGTGTTTGGGCTGGTGCGAAGCAGGTCATAGGACTGTGAAAATGCTGTTTTTGAATGGAATAAGTATATAACAGTGGTTCTCAACTAGAGGCCATTTGGCAATGTCCAGAGACGTTTTTGAGGAAGAGGGTTGCTGCTAGCATCTAGTGAGTAGAGGTCAGAGATGCTGGTAAATATTCTATAGTGCACAGGACAGCCTCACAACCAAGAATTATCTAGCCCAAATTTTAATAGTACCAAAGTTAGAAACCCTGGTATATAGGCATCTATACATTGAACCAACAGATTTTTATACGCTCAATCAAAACTGTGGTGTTGAGAGCAAAGGGCACTTGCAATCTGTCTTTCTCTGGTGAATAGTGATTGTTGACTTTGATAACCATATTGGCCAGATAATATTCTCTGTATAGAGTGGGCTAGAGACCCTCTCAGGTGGGCTCCCTCCTGTTACCTCTTTTCTTGGTTATCAGCATCGTCTCCCAGGTGTATGCCATCACTCAAGTTGGATATCTCTGGGTTTTCATCCATTCTCCTCAGCACACCTTCCACTGGTGATCAATTCCTCATAATCCTGAGCTCTCTCACTGTAATCATCTGCCTTGATTTCTTAAGTTCCCCACCACTGACCATAATCGAGGGAGCCTGTTGTTAAATCCGCAAGGACAGCCTCCCGGCCACGCCCTCTCTTGCCGCCTGCTCTTCCTGCCAAATCCATTCCGTGCTCCACATCACTAGCCCCTTCTTCATTCATTCAGTCCTTTGCTGAAGGAATATTTATTGAGTGCCTGCTATCTGCTAATTACCGTGCTAAGATTTGTGATCATTCTCTGGATTAAAAACTTTCTAGCCTCCATGTGGTTTACAGGACAAACTCCTTGCTTCCTGACACAGCATGTAAGGCCTCTGAATATCTGTCTCTGACTTAACTTTTCAGCTTACTCTCTCAACTACACTGATGTGCTTGTTTCAGCCGCATAGAACTAATTGCTTTTCCTTAGTCTGGGTCATACACTCCTAAGCTCTTTTATCTTTGCATGTGAGGAGTGCCCTTTCTATTTGAAGTATTTTTTTCTACCCGTATCTGGGGTACTCATTCATCCTCTGCAACTTACCGTGGTACCTAAACGGATGTCTGGCACATGGAATCAACTCAATAAATAGAGAATGAACTTCAATTTCACCTTCTCTGTGGAACACTCTTCAATTCCCCACTGTCGGTTAGTACATCTCTCAAGCTCCATAGCCCATTTTATGCATTTCTATTAAACCCCTTTTATGTCTTTGTTTTGTTTTCTGTCTCTTGAGACCTCTAGGCTCTGCCCTGTGCTGGGCATAAAGTGGACCCTTGTGACTAAAATGCTCACTATTTTCTCAAGATGGCTTCTCATGTTTTTGGAATCCTTGTTCCATACTAGAAACAGTATGCATCCTTTGTTATCCCCCAAACCCCCCAAATTTGAAGCGAGTTTCAAATCGGCCCTGTGCGTACTCCAGAAGTGAATACTTTTGAATGCATAGGATCTGAAGTTTGACTCCGTCCTCTATACTTAGTTACTGTGCAAACTTGGGAAAACACTTAAGCAATCTCTGAGCCTTCGTTTCTTCTTCTGTAAAATAGGAATAATGATCTCTGCCCTTCTCATCTTGTGGGGAGGTCATGAGGATCCAGTGAGTTTATGAGTTTGAAAGTATTTTGTAACTTCTAATTTTCCAAGTATCATCCTATTCAAAATATAACAAATCAAAATAACTGCCCCCCCCCTCCGCATCTTGCATGATCTTCTTAATTTTTTCCACAAACTTCTTGAAAGGGCCAGTTCTGTGCACTATGTCCACTTGCTCCCTCCAACCCCAGGCATCCTATTTTCTGCTCAGTCATACCCCTGGCAGCTCGCTCACCACAATCATCAATAACTTCCTCATGGCCAAAACCCATGGACACTCCTCTATCCTTCCTTCACTTGACCTGACTCCCATCTATCTTTTGCTGAGATGTTTTCTGCACTGGGACCAGAGTAAACTTCCTGAAACACGAATTTAGATTATATCCTGCCATGTACAAAACCCCTCAGTGACTTCTCAGTGACCACAGGGTAAAATTCAGGGTAAAATTCTTTAGGCAGGTACGTCAGGCCCTTCGTCGTCTGCTCCCTGCCTACCACTTCATCAGCATTGCCTAACGCTGCTCTCCTTGTCACACACATCCTAGTCATACGAAATGACTTCTGTTTCCAGGCAGTGTCATATTCTTTCACATGATGCCCAAAAGACAGCCTGGTGCGTCCGGTCGCCTTTCAAGACTCGGTTCAAGATATTACCTCTTCAGGGAAGCGTTTCCGGATCTCAGCTTCCCACTCCTCTCCATTTCATGCAGAAATAGATACCCCCATTTCTGTGCTCCTAAAACCCTTGACACCACTGTGATTAGCATAACCTTCCCACTATTTTCTAATTACCGCTTGAATAGTTACCTCCTCTACTAGAAAGTGAGCTTTTTGGGTGCAAAGAACATGTTTTATTTCTCTATATATCTAGCATGTGGTAGAGTTTCTGGTACAGAGTTAGCAATTGTTAAATATTTGTTGCATAAATAAAATATTATATAAAACATTATTTGTACTATATTCTTATTCTTTTACCATATTTTGTACACTTTTCAGAAAAATTTTTGTTACATTCTGGTTTTCACAGATTTAGAAAAAATTGTGGCAAGTGTGATCATTTATTCAGAAGCTACTTTATGCTGAGATAGTGGGTTTGGCTTTCTTTGGGAAGTTTCACGCCTACAAGAGAAAGTATAGCTATCTATGCAATGCCTCCATGGGTTGACGACAGATTCTTGAGTACACAGGAATTCCTGCTCACCTGCCACTTCGGGGCTTGGTGGCTTCCAGTTGTCGGGTGAGGAGCTTGGCAATGGCAGTGAAGCTGTTGCTCATGCGGAAGATGTCTCTGCTCTGAGGGCCCAGGATGGAGGAGAATGTGTCCGTGATGCTCTTAATCTCCAGCAGGAGAATATGGTGGAAA
>NW_006433378.1:6076089-6097172 GCF_000325575.1 Pteropus alecto | reverse complement strand
GGAATGGCAGGCAGCTCCTGGCTCTCTCCTGCCAAGAATAATGAAGAAAAATGTACAGCTGTTGATGGGAATGTAAACTAGTGCTGCCACCATGAAAAACTGTGTGGAAGTTCCTCAAGAAATTAAAAATAGAACTATCAGATGATCCAGCAATCCCACTTCTGGGAATATATTCAGTGGAAATAAAATCATTATTTTGAAGAGATATTTGTACTCCCATGTTCATTGTAGCATTATTCGCAAGAGCCAAGACATGGAAACAACCTACGTGTTCTCTGGGAATATATTCAGTGGAAATAAAATCATTATCTTGAAGAGATATTTGTACTCCCGTGTTCATTGTAGCATTATTCACAAGAGCCAAGACATGGAAACAACCTACGTGTCCAATGATAGAAGAATCGTTAAAGAAAATGTGGTATACACATACAATGGTATATTACTCGGCCATAAAAAAGAATGAAATCCTGCCATTTGAATTAACATGGATGAATCTGGAGGGCATTATGCTAAGTGAAATAAGCCAGACAGAGAAAGAAAAATACTCCATGGTATCACTTATATGTAGAATCTTAAAACAAACAAACAAACAAACAAAAAACTTATACAAACAGACTGAAAAGTGATTGGAGAAATAAGGAGAGTTAAAAGATATAAACTTTTAGTTATAAGATGAAGAAGGTCTGAGGATCTAATGTATAACCTGGTAACTATAGTAGATAACATTATATTGTGTAATTTGAAATCTGCTAAAATGTGTCAAGTGATGGACTGAGTTAATTAACTCAATGAGGAGAATCCTTTCACAACATATATGTATATGAAATCATCAGATTGTACACTTTAAACATGTTGTCATTTAACTTATCAGTTATACCTTAATAAAGCCAGGAAAAAAAATAACAATGAAGAACAAAGATCCATATTTTCAAAGAAAATCAGAGCCCCATGATGAACAGATGATAATTCTATGGGAGTTTACTAAAACAGCTAGCTGGAGCTAAACAATGTTTCATTCATAGTGCCTCTCGATCAGCTTCTTTGAGTTTTTTTTTTTTCCTGATTTCTAGGATTCCTGTTACTCCTTTTTATAAATATGTAAATAGTCTCATTAACCTATCTCGCCAGGTTCAAATCTCTCAACCACCATTAATGATCTTACCCCACACATCTACCTTTCCCAACTTTGTGTCCTTCTCTGGCCAGTCTCCACACCTGTGACTCCCTAACTCCACCTACACAGGGAGGCCTGGTCAGTGGCACCCTCCGTCCATCCATCTGTCAGATAATGCTATGTATCACACTGGTGTCCAAAATTGACCTCCTCTCTACATGACAAGCTCACTCATTTGTTCACTTTTAGCACCTTTCAACATGTTCCAGAGCGTATGTGCCTGGTCAAATGAGTAGATTGTATTACCTAGCTTTAATCTTAGTTAACTCTCACAAGTGACTGAATAGGTTTCTTCAAAGAAACTGAAGATGAAGGGCAATATGAAACATGCAGGCATGAATGAATAACATGAAAATGGCTTAGCTGACATCTCCTATACCCATCATAACTCCTCATGAACTGCATTATTTAAGCATGATGAGGAGTTATCCAAAAAACATTTGTAATTATCAAGAACATTATTGGAAATGTAGATTTGAGCGCCAATATAAATGATAATATACCATTAATAAATAAATATGGCTTATTTCATCTTTAACTCTTTTAAAGTCTTATTTTTTATATATATATAAATTGTTCACAATATTAGTGTAACAGAAAATATGTATAATTATAAGTAACTATATATTGGAAGTTGATACTCAAAATCCTTTTAAGTGCTAGATGTACAGTTTGAAATTGTTCTTCTAGCTAGGAATTCCTTTTTACCTTTCATTATGACATGTGAAGACTTAATCCCTTTCCAGATGTAATTCCTGTCCTGGCTTCTCTGCAAAGCCATCCCCAGTGACCTCTTCTGCCTGAATTTTCACCACATTAAAGATTCTTTTTAAAAGTCTTATTTTGCACTCGATTGCACTCGATCATTTGTTTACTCATGCTTTTATTCAGTCAACAAATAGTTATTTCATCCTATGATATGCCTGCGCTAGACTCTAGATGACAAAGGTGAATGAGAAGTGGTTTTTGCCTTTAAGGGACCTGCAATTCCCCTTTCATTTATAATTCTCTAATGGTTACATGTACCAGTCAAATCTCCTAAAGGGGCTACTTCTCATACATCAATCATCCTCCTGGCACAGAACTGAGCCTGTAGAGCCTACACCCAATGTGTATGTCTCTGTTCACTGATTTAAGCAAACCTTATGTGCCAAAATACGACCTGACAAATAGAGCATGTAGTTGCAAAGGAATCTGTGCTTTACAGAAATATTTATTACAGGACAGATTTAAGTAGTGAAGTTTTCTACTCTTTAATACTTAACTTGATTTTCAAAGATTCCATATACAGTTGACTGGAGCACATCTCTTGGGGCAGTAGAGTACACAGTTTGACAGCTAATTGAAGAGATATTTATCCATTAAAGGATAAAAATATTAGATGGATGAAAAATAAAGACCATTGGAACAAGTTCTAGATAGCCCATTTTATACGTTGGCTCATACAATTGGCAGGTTACAGAAGGATACTTAAATACTCTTAAGTCTAATATATATATTAATATATATATTACAACATAGATGCTTTCATTCATGCAAGGGCTCCATATGTCGACTCACAGTATGCAATGCATCACAAGGACATTTTCCATCCCCAATTTAAAGGAAAAAAGCTGGATGTGGGGTCCCTACCATGTGCCAGGCACTGTTGCAGAAGCTAGGAACACAGCACTAAAGAAAAAAGATAAAAATTCCTGCCATGATAATGAGGCAACAGATTAATAA
This sequence comes from Pteropus alecto, assembly GCF_000325575.1. Taxonomy (NCBI): domain Eukaryota; kingdom Metazoa; phylum Chordata; class Mammalia; order Chiroptera; family Pteropodidae; genus Pteropus; species Pteropus alecto. The sequence continues at coordinate 6,094,273 of NW_006433378.1, read as the reverse complement.
ACAAAATGTGTGTGCAAAATACATAGTGTGTTGGATGGAGAAGTGTACCCCAAAGAGAGATAGAGCTGTACATGGAGTCCCAGGGAGGGAGTCAATGTTGAATAGTGTAGTTGGGCCAGATCTCACAGAAAAGGTGAATTCAACAAGATTTTAGACTCTAAACCCAACATTCTCAGGAACATAGAAAATAATTACAGTAAAAGTTGTTCTGTTTGATACACAGGGAGGTCAGAAGATGTAAGAACTGGGACACGGGAGATATAACATTTTACTGATGAGAATGTAATTTTAAATTTCAAGTAACTTCCTCAGCTTCTGATTCAGACTCCTCTTTAGCAGTTTTTTTTTTTTTCTGTGTCCCAAACATTTCATTTGCCTTTCTAAGTGTCCCTGTGGTTTCATTATTAATTCTTCTTCCCATAAAAATTAACATGCCCTTTCTTTAAAGCATTTTTTTCTTAAAGGTGAAGATGGCTGTGTGGGTATTTGCTGAAATCAACTTAATTCTGGATGATCTTATGGCAGCCAAATGGAGCTGAAGGAAAAATTAATCGCAGAGCAGAAACAAGAAAAGTTATAACTGCTCTGAAACTAAAATGCAAAACCAAGCCAAACTCACATGGTTTGTTCTGAAACCTTGGAGCACATCCATGTGCCTCTCAAGGGTAACAGATATAATTTTGTATTAGAAAGTGTAATATTAGGGTAAGAAGGGTTAGTCTGATTTCTTTCTCATTTCCATGATATTTTGTCTCTGGGGGCCAGTGACTGCAGTTTTCTTCTTTCAGTCATCCCTCTGTGGGGACAGGGTCAGCGCCACCTGTAAGCCTTAATTGCGGGCCTGACTTCATCCCTTCTGACATAAACTGATTATTATTAAAATAATAATAGCTGACCCACAGAAAGCACTTAATCTAAGTACCAAGTGTATTCTACATGCTTTTAATGTATTTATTCATGTATTTCTCCCAGTAATACTATGAGTTAAGTCCTGTGATCACTGTCATTTTATAAGAAGGAAACTGAGGAACAGATAGAAGACTAACTTGCTCAAGGTCATACTGCCCTCTCCGTCTCTACAGCTGGGTCTTCATTGGTTATATCCCAGCCCCTCTCATCAAAAATCCCAAACCCACTCAAGCACATAATTTTCCATTCCCTTTTCTTCCTATTTCTTGTTCATTATCAGTTATGTGCTCCTTTTTATTTAATTGTTTTTGATTTAGTGATATAAACATCATAAATACTCTGTAAATACAAAACAGACCAGCAGGTCTTAAAACTTCTGGTCACAGGATCCCTTTACTTTCCTAAAAATTATAGAAGACCCCAAAGAGTTTTTGTTTCTCTGAATTATACCTATTGATATTTAACATATATTAAGTTAAAATTGAAAAATTAAAACAAAACAAAACAAAACAAAAACTTCTGGAGATATTTTCAGTTGTTCCAGCTGGGGAATGGAACGAAGACCAAGCAGTGGGAATCTAGTGGGTAGAGGCCAGAGAAGCTGTTCAACACCCTACAATGTACAGGACAGCCCCCAACAACCAAGAATTATCTGGCTCAAATGTTAATAGTGCCAAGGCTGAGAAAACCCGAGTTAGGTGAAACTGGCTATCCCCCTCGCCCCGCTCCCTGAAAGTACGTGGTGGTAAAGAGTACGGCTGTGAGTACGTTTTGGTGCCACTCTCTTGATGTGTGCTCAAGCACTAGCAATTTTACCCATCATTGCTTTTGCCCTTTCAGTGCAAATGTTAACACAGTGATGTATGAGGTCAATGATGTATAAGTGTTATTGTGAAAATAGCTTTGACCTCACAGATTCCCTGGAAGGGCCTCAGGAGTCCATGATCACACTGAGAATTGATGAACTCAAGTCAAGCGTCTGCAAACTTTTTCTATAAAGGCCAGACAGTAAGTATTTTTGGCTTTATGGGCCATATGGGCTTTGCTGTGAGAGGACAGCTACAGACAACAAGTAAATGAATGGGCGTGGCTGGAGTTGGCTCAAAGGCAGTAATTTGCTGACCCCTCAACTAGATCGGATGCTTGCAAAATTGCTTTGGCCATTCTATTCATTTTTATCAGTGTTATTTTGTTTTTTAAATACTGCTACTCCTATCTCGTAAAGCTCCTCTGGTATTCTTTGTCAGGATAATAGACTGGAACTCGGAAAGTGGCCAAAAATGAAAATGCGGGTGCCTGGTTATGATGTTGCTAGTTTCCCTTTATTAAGCATCCACGACGTGCCAGGTACTTGGCATATGCTTCCTCACTTAATCCTCACAACAACCTTGCAAAACGGGTATCAGAATGAGGATACTGATGTTAAGAGAGCCAATCACTTGACCAAGGTTACACAGATAGAGAATAGTCACAGTGACACAGCAAGATTGCATCAAGATCTGCCTGATTCCAGAGTTCGAATATTTCCATTTTGTCCAGGCTGAAAAACATCGTTTAGTGCCTTGTATGCTGCAACCTTCCTCTCTCTTTCACCCATAGAAGCATCACCAGCTGATCACAGTGCTCTTCTCTGCTGATCCCGAGATCCTTTCTCTCCACTACCCTCCTATGAGTGGTCCTCGTCCCTGGCTGCACATTAGAAACAGCTGAGAAGCGTTTAGAATAATTCTAATGCCCTTTATTAAGCATCTACTATGTAACCTCCCACCCCCATTCCTATTTAATTTCATTGTAATGGGTGGGGTCCAGGCCTAGAACTTTTTCAAACCTCCCAGATAATTCTAATGTGCAACCAGAGTTGAGAATTGCTAGTCTGTAAGAGTCCCAAATCTCGGAAAATTTGATAATTAGCTGATTTAGGAAGTGTGAATTTGGTCCTGAAATCTATACTTTTCTCTCCTCTATTTTTTATCAATTTACAAAAGAGTAAGAGAAAATAATATATTTGGCTGCCTACATGAAAATATTTTACTATTGGGCATCTGTTATTTTTGCTTTATTTTACTGTTATTTATTTTTTTTATTTTATAATGAAGAAATTATTATTTTTCATCACAGCTCAACTCTGAAGTCTCTATGCACGAAAGAAACACTTACTATGGCCATTAGAAATGTAAAATCAAATGAGCTTATTGTTAGTGCTTTCTCAATGAAGCTTTGCCAGGGAGATCCCAGGCTTTCTTGGGAGTCCTCTGAAGTCTAAGTGGAGCCAGAGGTGCTTAACTGCTTGGGGGTATGTATATTCCATGAGTCTCTTAGCTCCAGACAGTTGGAGGTTTTGTATTGGTCCCTCCCCTCACTCCAATTCTTTGGCTTCAAGAAACTCTGGAGGATGGAGACCAATTCTTTCTGATTTGTCTTGGGGTTTCCCCAATTTTAGCACTGAAAGTTCCTCACCCTGGGAAACCTCTACCTCCTTGTTTCGACCCTCTTACTATACACAGGTGGTCTATTTGGTGCCACATTTTTCTCATCTTTATGCTTTTTGTTGATAATTTCACTGTTTAACTGGTGAGTAACTGATAGATAAGGTTCTCCTCCCAAATAAAAAGAGACATATGGCTTTTCTATAACCAGACATTGCTCTGTGTACATTAGGTACTGCCTGGATCTGTGGCAGCCATCGTACAAGCATGAGGGGGCATGCTTTTGGAAACAAGTCAATATACTGAGGATGGTGAGGCTTGTCATCAACATTGCAGAACTTTTGAATACAGCTTAGAACCACATCTTCCAGACTTCTTGTTATATGAGATAAAGATTCTCATTATTGAAGCCAGCTTTAGTTGGATATGGTATTACCAAACTCATCTTAGCTGACACAAATACTTCATGACATTGTTGCAAGAAATAATGAAATAATATCTATAAAGGGCCTGGCATGAAGCAAATAATATTTAAAAATATTAGCAATCAATTGTCATTATATTATTTTTAATAAGATCTGATGATACCAGAAATATCAGTGAGTTAAAAAACAAGCCACTTGGTAGGGCCCTAGTGTTTTATTATAAATATTACTATTTTCCATGCCAGGCATACTTTTTGGCATATAGTAAATGTTAAGTGGTTTTGAATTTATTTGACATTATGCAATATATGCTGCATATGAAAGAATGTATATAAATATATTTAAGTAATGAAATATAACTTTAGCAATACCATTGAAGGCATCTCTGTACCCCTCCCCTGCGCCTCTCCCTTCCTCTGAGTACCTTCATTGTAGGTATTCTTGGTTCTTTGTCCTGTTCAACTGGAAGACTTTTGGTACCCCTTATTCTGTTGTCTGTGTAGAGTTTGAGGTATTAAACTTTAAAATAACATTTCAAATATTCTATTGACTGATGAGTTTATAGTCACTCTTTTTAGAAAATCCAAACAATGACCGAGTCAGAGTTGTTGTTACAAACCTGTTAACGCTGCTTTTCTGTTAGATTCAGCGGGTCTGTCAGAACAGTGTGTTAATGTTTCTCCATCCCAACCACTGCTATACTCAGGCCTCCCTGCTCTGCATTCATCCAGAGACACCTTCTAGCAATAGCCTAAATCGTTCTACTGCCTACAATCTCCCCTTGAAAAATAGGAATGGTTGAGGCTTTCCAAAGCCTCTCTTTACTGCAGGTAATATAGAATAGGGAAGTAAGAGACTAGCAAGGCAAATAAGAGTATTGGTTCTTCAAACTGACAGTAAATGTGCAAGAATTTCTTTGGTTAAATATTCGCAGAGGAAATTCCACCCTCAGAGATCAGAGAAGTGGCAGTACCATGTAAACCCTCACAGCTGAGTCTCTTGGCCGAGCAGGCGTGGGCAGTAGTGTGGTAGTAACTAACAGTGTAGACTCAGAACTTCCTTTGTGAGTTTGAATCCTGGCACTGCGACTGGCCAATTGTGGACCTTGGGCACGTTACTTATCTCCAGGAATCAGTTTGTAAAATGGGTTAATAACAGTGCCTGCTTTCTAGAGTGGCTGTGAGGATTCAGTAAGTTAAAAACAAAGCATTCAGAACAATGCCTGGTACATGGAAAAGCTAAATAGATGTTAGCTCTTATTGCTTGAGTGTCAAAAATCCTAAATGCAAATGCAAACATATTTAAATTATCACAAAAAATAAAACAAGGTGTCTCAGAAACAACATATCCTTAATTTTTTCCAAGTAAGTTATTTTATAAATTAGTAAAGGTTTGGAAGTTCTAGAAATGTCTGAAACCCCCAAACCAGCTCTGTATAAGCAAATATGGGCCAGTGTTTTAATAAACTGCCAAAAGGTTTACCCTGAAGTGAAAAATGCTCATTTACTGAGAAAGCCTGTTTCCTTTTTTAAAAAGGTTACACGATTAAGTCAAAACACTATACAATTTAAGATTTTCTTAGTGACTTGAATCTAATTTTAGCTTATTGTCTGTACATAGCTAGATCTTTTTTCTCATTACAATCATTTCCCAATCTTTTCAATCTTTTCTTGTGTCTGAAGTAAAAATATTCTACTATTATAACATTTTCAATCCCACAAAAAAGTTGCTCTTATTGGAGTAGGCAAGACAGTAATGGTCAAGCTATTCAGTAATCCACATATTCCAAGATAATCGTATAATTAATAAATATTATTCTTCAAAAAGGACAAGCATAAATACTTCTAGTCTTAAAATATTAGTATAAAAATATATACAAAATGCTTGCATGGTAAGTAGGCATTAAATATTGTTAGTTTGCCATATTCAAAAGCTAAGATTCAATAATTTTTTAAAAGAACATTGAGAGGACAAGCTCCTTGAAATTCTTTTTTATAAATAGAGAAAAAAAAAACATTGTTAATGTCTTTCTTAGGCAGATATACCTCTAATTTTAAGCTTGTTTTAAAAATAGCACTCCAAAAAATCATATTCCACCATTCTTTAATTCTCTAATCATATCTCATTTTTTTATACTGTGGCTTGGAATAATTGAACATATTTTTCTTCTTATTAATAAGCAAAACTCTATTAGAATTTAAATATATTTACGTATTCTAAATGACTATTTAATCCAATGTATATGGAATAAGTTCCCCTTCTTTCCTTATTATTTTTGATTCCGTTTGCATGATTTCAGGAACTCATAGTTTCTGTGGGCAAATGTGAGAGTAATAAATCATGCCAAGTAAAACAATACTGTCTAGGCAAAACAAATTTTTAAAAATAAGTCCCATAATAGTCAAGAAACAGCTGATGAAAACGGATGTATCTTTTGTTTTGAATGAACCTTAAATTTTATAACGTGGCAAAAATTAAGGATCAACTGGACTCAGTTCAACTTTATACATTTGGCACAGATTGCTAAAATAAACCCCACCCTTGTAAAAAAAAAAAGTATAACTTTTGTATTTGTAAAGTAAAAATGGTTTTTATTTAAATATGGAGCTTACTATGTCTTCCTAAAAAAAGATGTTTGAAATAAACTGACTTTGATTTAAGATAGAAATTAGAGAATGTGATAGATAGCTTATCTTCATACTTTGCTATTTGAGACAATAATATAATCAAATAAATTATGTTTTTAGTATGATTTTTTTTTAAAGGTCAGAAAACTGGTCTGCTGTCATATAAATTTTTCCAATTTATTTTTCACAAAACAGCATTTTGTGTTGCTACGTTTACCTTTGAAAACCCAAACCTCTCTTCATTTGTGCTGAGTTTATTTCCCAGCATCTTTTCTTTGCATTGACCTCTAAATACTTGCAGACTGTAAGCTTGTAGAAGTCCATCTAATTTGAACTTCGAACATAATGTTATTTTGTGGATTGATAAAAGATTTAGAAGTTCTATAGTTCAGATTTACTCTCTAAAATCTGGGGGCTTGGGAACTTAGCCTTTTAAAGGTAAGTTTTTTTGTGTGTGGGCTCAAGAGACTCAGAATGAATAATACGGAGCCAGAATTTCTTCTCCCACCAGACTATGGTCCCCTCATGTAAATGACCTCTCATTGATTATCCCGGACAATGGTTCCACTATTTCTTTTGCTTCAATTAAGCAAACTTTTGAAAGATTAGTAGGGGCTTTAGCATTGAAACATTTCTAGAGAACTCAAAGCAGCGGCACATCCTTAATGACACGATATCTGTTTAGCAAATGTGGTGTAATCACAGAATGATAGAAAAAAGTAACCACAGAGCTTCTGGCCCAGTCATGGAAACCATTTTGAAGAAAGATGCTTATTATGGGTCCAGAAAGAAAGAAAAGAAATAGAAAAAAAGAAAGGAAGAAATTGTGTTTGAACCTTTTGCCAGGAAAAAGAAGTGTTTCGTGCTCATTAACAATATGGTAAGATTTAACTCAGTCCAATTATACAGCAGCTACCACTGAAATTTTTATAATTTCTTCATTACGTTACATAATTCACTCAGTATATAATTAAATACAAGATGCCTATCTTTCTTTGCACCTACTTATTTTTTAAAAATAGCCAGATTTTTTTCTTAGTAGCTAAGATATTACTCCCAAAATACAAGTTAAACAGAAATATTTTGGATAAGCATTAGTTCATTACTAATAGGAGATAATGAAATAGAAAAATGTAGTTTGCAAAAGTGTAAAATTTGTCTGAGATTAGAGATTTCCTTAGCTAAGAGAGTTTGATATAGTTTTTTGTTTTTGTTTTTGTTTCGGTCCTAGAGAAACTATATTTTCACAGTGAACTGCCTTAACTGCTTATTGGAAGTAAGTAGGACATAAAAAAATAAGTAAATTAAAATATGCAAACAAATTGTAGGATGGCATTTTGAAGGTAAGTCTGGCCAAGGTATGTCCCCCCTCCCTACCTCAAAAAAAAAAGTTTAAAATATACTAGTACAGAGAAAACAATTACTTTTCAAATTGCTTTCTGCTCATTTGTGAGTTTACCTTGATGCAAACAGCGGAAGTAAAACAACTTTTTAGGATTTTTAGATAGGGTTGCATTGAGATCTTAAATGGACTCATGGTTTGTCTTAGTCCATTCAGGATGCTATCACAAAATATCACACACTAGGTAGCTTATAAACAACAAACATTTATTTCTCACAGCTCTGGAGGCTGGGAAGTCCAAGATCATGATCTGGTAGATTTGGTGCTTAGTTTCTTGGAGGAAGGGAGGCAAGGTAGCTTTCTTGGGCCTCTTGTATAAGGCCACAATCTCATAAAGGCTCCACCCTTATGACCTAATTACTTTCAAAGGCTCCACCTGCTACTAACATCACCTTGGGGGTTAGGTTTCAACATTTGAATGGCGGGGGGCATTCAGATCATACCAGTATTTAATCTTGCCATTTCTCAACAGAATGACAGAAGGGTTACCTCACTGTATCTACTGTTTCCACTGTATCAACTATATAGGAGCATAACATATGTGCTTCTTGCCTTCAAGGTCATTCTCACTTTCTAAGGTAGAAGAAGGTAGTCTATTTCCTTCAGGAAATCTTTGTAACTTCTACTATTTCCTCCCATCATCCTCTATCCCTGCTGTGAGTCCCATGTCTGGCTGTGATCCATGTTCTCAGCTAGGGATAGGACTCTGGATTTAGAATGTTACATTAATGTAGTAGGGTGCCTGTGCTTAACTTATGTAAATAAGATTCAGCTTATTGTATCACACATGTGTGGCAGAATGCCACTATTGTTCTGCCATATATAAAGCCCATGCGGTCCCCTAGCACAAAAGCGTACACTCCCTGCAATCAAGTTTCATTCTCATGTCGGCTCCTTGTGCATTCGTTCAACTGGGCATCTCACCACCAAAACCTTCCCTTCTTGATCAGCTTGGCGCTGACGTCTGCCAGTTTAATTTGTACCTACCAGTCTTAAGGAGAAGTTGGTAAACAAACAGAGCTTTAGGAATGTGGAGCTGTCATAAAGAAGATGGGCTCTGAAAAGTGTTTTGAATGAGGAAAGGGGCATTTGAATGAGATAAGGACTATCAGGGAGAATGCTATCTACTGCCTGAAGGAAGCTTGCCCTCCACAGAGGAAGGCAGTAGAAGAGCCTGAGAGAATGGTGAGGATGGTAAGAGCTTAGCATAACCCAGGGATTTCCGAAACCAACTATACTTAGCACATAAAGATTTCAATAATGTGAAGTCGTTAGGAAAGTTCTCCACTTTTCTGGGGAACGGCCAGCTATTTGAAACTCTATGGGATCCACATAGCACTAAAGTTAGTAAATATTACTTAGATCATTTTCATTTATTCTTGTTCTGGGAACACTTATTTTTTAGTCGTCACGAATATATTAATCTTAAATAGCAAAAACTATTCCTTTATAAGCTTTAGATTTATTACTTAAGAAGAAAATAATGATGTAAAGATACCCTTCTCAGTGTAATTTCTAATGTGTTATCTACATGTATTCATATAGATGGCAAGAATCATTCTGGTTAATGCTGAGAACTGTAATGAACGTATCAGCAGGAGTCTACTACACATCAGCCAACTGTCAGATGCATCTTTTCTTAGAAGCTTTAGCTTAGTTCATGTGAACCAGTACCAAGTTCCCAACTCTAACTCACTACAAAATAAATGTAGACTTAAATTTTTTTGATAAATCTCTGGGGGTTTCTATAGCAGATAAACCCTGCAGGGCCTGGGTCCTTGAGACAAGTGTCTCTAACACTTTCATGTGCATACATATCACCTGGGGATCTTGCTAAATTGTAGATTCTGATTCAAGTTCCCAGGTGATGCCCAATGCTGCTAGTCTGGCGACCACACACATTTGTCAGCAAGTATACTGATAAACTCTGAAAACCAGTAACCATCACCCATGACTGGAATCTGTTGCCTGTAGTTTTCCTGGTCCTCCTTGAACACAACCTGCCTTGTTGTCAGCTGTCATTTACTAGTATAAGACGCCGATGCTCGGTTAAGTTCCAATCTCTACGGAACAGCTGGTTGGCAAATATCTGTGGGCCACTTGCTATATATAAGCTCCTTACCGGGATGAGTGGTGCAGGGAGCGTGAGGAAGTGTAAGGCATGGTTCTTTCCTTGTGAATGTTTAGAGTGGGTTGGGAGTGTATGTATTCATACACTGAATAAGTGAATGAATGAATGAATGAATGAATGAATGAAAGCGAATGTGACTAGAAGAAAATCAGGTGCTGAACTCCAGGTTACAGACGTACACTATCAAAGGGTCAGAGCAGAGGAGATTGTCATGGCCTGGGGAGGTATGGAAATGCTTCCTCATTGGATTAGACTCTCCAGAAACAGACACACTCTGAGATGATTTAAGTGCAAATCGTCTATTTGGAAACTGCAGGAGACCATTGGGGGAGCAGAAGAGTTTGGTAGCGAAGGAAAGTGGCTCAGAAAGGGTGCCTGGAAATTCTGGGGAAACGTTATCTCATAAATCCCCCATCGCTGGTGGAGGGCTGCTGGCATCTATCCTGCTATGACTGTTATGAGAGTGGCTTGTGAAGTTGGGGAAAGTCGTAGGCAAAGAAATGGTGGTGCTGGAAGTTGGAAGTAGCAGACTTATACCAAGTGATTTAAGTCTGAGGGCCATGGTGGTGATGGTGGGGGTGGGCATGCATTGCTGCTGTCCTTGTGAGAGAGCAGCAGGATTTGAGCTGGAATTAGCAACTACTTCACCCTCTCAATCTCCCTGTAGCCAATGGCCAATTGTCCTGGATTCATTCACTTCTTGAGCCCAAGGCTGGAAGGGGGCAGTCACTATGCAGAAACGTTCTGCTTTTCTTGGGGCAAGCACACACTTCCCTCACGGATTTTGCTGTAAGAAAGTCAGATGGTGCCCCTTTGAAGAAAAAAAGATCAGATCTGTGGGGACAATCTGACTGGGAAGCCCGCCAGGCAGAGGCCTCAGCCTGCTCACAGAGGACCTGATTTGGATTTGGTTAGTTAGCCTCAATTATAGTTGATAATTACAAGACATTGCTGAAAATTGTTGCAACATCTAACTTTTATAACCATTATTTACGACTCTATGTTTGCAACTATTTGTGGAGACTGTTTGTCCTTTTCCCAGGCTTGGTGTCTTGGGAACGGAAGTACATAGTATTCATTTACTTTTCTCCATCATGAAGAGAAACAAGATACTGTTCCCAGGTCACCTGGGCTCTGGCAGTGAATAAATTTAGAGAGAGAAGGAAGAAGGTAGGAAGTGTCTATTACTCAGTGAGGAGTTTTTGTAATCTGTACCCAGTCTACCTTCCAGCTTCATCTTTCTCCCTTGCCATTCAATACTCCAGGCGCTTGAAACTCTTCAATATCCAGAAGACTCTGGGTCCTTCCCCAACTGCTTGCCCTTGCTCTCATGGATTCCTTCTCATCCTCCCATGACATAATCCCATCATCTGACAAGCCCACTTTATACCACATTCCCCGACTCCCCTATGCAGGGTTATGTGCTTCCTTCTTGATCCAGTCCAGAAATCATGAGTAACAGGCACCAAATTAAATTTGAATCACTTGCTTATACATCTCCCTCATCCTCATTCACTGTGAGTTTTTCTAGGACAAGGACCATGTCTTTCTCCTCTCAGTGTCCCCATCACAGTGTCCCCATCTCCTCTTAGTGTCTCCAGCTCTGGTCTTGCACCCAAAAAGAATTAGCAGTTCAACCCTATGTCATTGAAGAAGGGAGGATATAGAATATCAGCAGTTATTTGAAAGCATATTATGTATATATTCAAAGATTTTCTGTTTTTGTTGTCTTTACTCTGTGCAAGAGATTTATTTATAGTATTATTTATGATTGGCATGTAACCTTACAATATAAAAACAATAAAGCTATTTTAATTTTGGGATTAAAAAATCATCCCTAATTGATAACAATTCTTTCTGTAGGATTAAGTAGCAGTCGACTGGCACCAACTAAGGTTTGAGCAAACAAATCGCCAAAGTCATGGAGCCTATCAAAGTTTTAACTAACTTTACCATTTTGGGGGAAATTGTGGTTCTTAAGTCACAGATCCTTCCTGTTGTAGAACTGCTCCCAAATTCTTTAGTCTTGATTTACACGTTAAAGGCACAAACCGTTGACCCGGCCCCAATTTCTCAGGATGTTTTCCACAGTCAGGATGAGGACGGTCGTGTGGTCCTCAGTCGCCTTTGTCATTCTTTTCCTTTTCCTCCTGTAAGTGATTTTGTGGAAGGCCTGCCGGATGTCACAGAAACGCGACCTGCACAAGATGTGTGTCACTTCTAAACGTGAAAAGTGTCCATGACTCTGAGCCCAGAAAGGATGTAATAAAATACGCCCCGGTGTTTGGCCAGCATATCCCAGCTAGTTAGGAAAACAAGGCAGAGGGCACAGGATTTCACAGCCACCCTGGCAGCGGCTGCACTCAGAGGGCACGCCATTTGATTCTTCACAGGTGCAGACTGTGGGTCTCCAGCTGAGGAAAACAACCAGCCATAGCATCCTTCCACCTGCTATGAGATCATTTGTAAAGAGCAATTCAAAGCATCATCTGTCAGTTTCCACCGCATAGGTCTGCTGCCTTGCAGATCTGGAATAGGGGGGAAAACATGGCTACAAAGTATGTGCTGCTAACCAGTGGTGCCTTCTAATGAGACTAGGTCCCAGTGAGGATTTGACTATTAAACTAAAATTGTTTCAATTTGCTTGAGACTTAACTAGATGAACAGAACACATAAATTCAAAGCCACGTCTAAAAGAGTCTCTTTGCCATGTTAGGAAAAAGAGCTATAATAACTCCAGCACCCAAACAAGTGGGACGAAACCACTTGCTCAGCTGAGAGAGTGTAATGAGTGAAGAAAATAATGAAAACAAACAAACAAACAAACAAAAAAACAAAAAAACCCCTCTAGACCTCTAGTATTGAAACATTCTATTTCAGTTCTCCATGGACAAGAAAAGTCAATTTTGCCTGGTTTAATTTAAACCACTTCAGTTTAGTTAATGAGAATTAAAAAAAAAATTGCTACAAACTTATTTGAATCGTTTTTATAGGTGGGGAGCTGGAGACCACCCGCCCTTTATAAAAGGCAATGCAGTTCCAATGCCCCCAAGAAAACAAGGCCTATTTTAAATTATAAATTTTTTTTTTATAAAATATGGCTTTGTTATTGTTTTTGTCACTCTTATTCCCCTCAGGAAAAATGCTCTGCAGTATAAATATAAAGCAGAAATACATTTCACCAAAACAAACAAACAACAACAAAAAAAAACCCCACAAAAAACAACAACAAAAACAAACAAAAAAAATCCACATAAACCAGTTATTTCCTAAAAAGGAAAGAATATAGCCAGTTCTACTTCACCCTTTAATGATACATGCAGTTATCTATGGTACCTTATTCCTTTCTGGTCTGGCCTTGTTTTGACTTCTCCTACATATATCCATCCATTCAGTCTCCTTCCCTGGAGAAGTGGGGAAGAGGCAAGCCATTTACCTGAATGCTGTCTGTTAGGCTTAAGTTTCAGTCCATATCCAAACATGAGCAGTGAGAAAGCCTTGGGCCACATCGAAAAAGGAAGTAATAAATTAAAGTGCTGACATTTATTGAATGTTTACCATTTGCCAGACACTGTTCTACATGGTTAAACTCTTTAAATCCTCACAACAAAACTGTGAGGTGACCAATATTGCTATTCTCATTTTACAGATGAGAAAACTGAGTCAAGATTGGTGATGGAACTTGCCCAAGGCCACACACTTGCTAAGTGGCTGAGTCAGGATTCAAATCAAAGCAATCTGACTCTAGAGCCCACACTCTTAGTCACGTTATATTGTACGGGGGTCCCCATGGTAAGCAAGATCATTCATGCGATGGATTCTTAAACAACACATGCTAAGTGGTGATGACTGCTCAGTCCATAATGAATATTCTTCAACCAGTTTGCTGCCTGCTAAGGGTTCATACGTGAAAACCTCCTTCCATGATACACACAATGTCATCTTTCTCTTATGTCGCCAAGGAGCCAGGATCTTTTAGAATCATAGATGGATATGCCTCATCACATGCTTTCTGACGCCATGTCCCCTGTCAAACTCATCCTCATCTTTCACCTGTTGGAAATCAGAGATAAATTGTGTGGGCTCTGAAATAACAAGTCCTCTCCCTCTTAATATTTTTTCATCCTTTCTCTTAAGTTATAATTATTTTGCCTATAAGAATTAGAGACTTGAGTGGATGAAAGTGGTTAATGAGAATCCAACCTTCAAATTCTTAATTAACAGTACTCTCGATGACTCATTCTTTCTTTTGACCACAGGTGAATTCAGATGGATAAGGTATAACTCCTTCTCTCTGCGAGCTCAGAGGCTCTTGGAGAAGAAATAGACATAACAGGTAAATTACAACATGGCACAGTCAGTATGACTTTTGAGGTACAACCAAAGTGCAGTGGGAGTAGAGAGGGGGGTGGTTAACTGCCTAAAGATACTGGGAAGAACTTATTATATAGGAGGCAATATTTGTTCTGGGTCTTAAAAGATAAGTAGAAGAAGGGGGTGGGGAATATCCAGGCAGCAGAATAGGCTGTGAAGATCATGACATATGAGAGCAAGGTGTGCCCAGGTTAAGATGTAAAATGCTAGTAGACAGAATGTAGGGGGATGGAGTAGCCTGGACAGCAAGAGCTAAAGCTAGAGAGGGAGGTTGGGTCCAAGCAAGGAGTTTAGATAGCATCCTAGTGGAAGAGCCAACAGAAGATTGTACAAAGAAATAGGATCATGCTCGTATTTTTAGGGAGAAAACTGGTAACCCTACAAAAGATGCACTAGAGTGGGAAGAAGCACATTCCTCTCTCATTAGCCCTCTCCAGCTAGGCAGATTTTTATTATGTTGCTGCTGCTGCTGCTGTTATTATTATTAGCTGAAATGTATCAAGCACTTACTATATGCCAGGCACTGAGCTAAGGGCTTTATGTGAATTATCTGGATATATGCATGGGGATAGACCCTTAGCAGCTCCTAAGAAGTCATTTCTGCTATTATCTGAGAGGTCTCCACAGAAATCTTCTCATATGAGAAAGACAAAAGAACCTGTATAATTTTGCCATGTTGAGAACATGTCTAATAAAATAATATTTCTTATGCATGCATTTGTTCAACGGAGCACACCACAGGAGTGGGGTGAATCCTGGCATGATGTGTTCTTTCCTGGACAGCGCTAAGGAAGGTGCACCTCAGTGGCAACAACTCATCAGTTGCCTCAGAAGTGATTTTTTCTGCCCGTCGGTCCTCCCAGTTCCACTCTCCATCCAATAGATATGCACCGGATACAGCACACACCTGAAAATGGCCCATGAGTCACTGTATATCTTCCTATACACAAGTACTATATGGCTAGTAAGTATGATTTCACGTAAACCTGGACCAAAAAAAAAGATCCTTGAAGTAATTTGGGAGACACAGAAAATAAGGATCTGTAGGGTTTAATTTTTTGTTTTATGTATACAACTCTCCTCTTCTGAGTGTAACGCAGATGGACGCTGCTATCGAGCTGTTGGAACAGTTTGCCCACCCAGATGGGATGTGATCTGAAAAACAGAGACACTGGTCTAGTTCCCTGCAGCCGGCCCTGGAGTTCTTACACCTGTCTGCACATGAGCACAGGTGAAGCATGTCAGTTAATAACTCGTGTGATTGATTTTGAGCTGATTCTACCTCTGAGGCTCTCCTTGGCCTTCATATCCCCTGGAGGCCCCCTTCTTCCTTTTAAGGATCAAATAATGCAGTTTGCTGGAAGCTGAAGACAGGGGATGGCTCCAACAACAGGCGCCAATTAGTCACAGATTGTGCACTTCAAAAGCTGGAGCAAGACACTCAAAAGCCGGATTAGTGTTTTTGCACTTCCAAAATCTTTCAATTCCTAGACACAAAATCATCCAATACTTGGAATCCCTGAATAATCTGAAATTTTTACTTTGGTGTCAAGGGAAAATGTTTAAATTAAGTCAATTTTTAGATAGTATCAGGATAGGACAAGGTAAGGATCCTAGAGCCTGGGATCACTGGGGTCCTGTGACTGTCTTAC
Organism: Pteropus alecto; assembly: GCF_000325575.1. Lineage (NCBI taxonomy): Eukaryota > Metazoa > Chordata > Mammalia > Chiroptera > Pteropodidae > Pteropus > Pteropus alecto. Next base: position 6,078,327 of record NW_006433378.1, on the reverse strand, counting down.
CATTAACGCTCTGAACATTTTTATGTCTTGTGTATACTCAGGTCCCTTTACCTCACATAGATCTGGCTTCCGAAACAGAAAATGATGGGGCCCTTTTAGGGCAAAGTTCCTGCTGCTTCCTCTTTATTGCAATTTCCTCCTCCATAGGTGTCCAGGATCACATACCAGATTTCTGCCCTCATGCCCACCTGAAAATGTACTGTGGAAATTTTGTTTCCTTTTGGAAAGAGGCTGGGTACAAATATACATACATATATATCTTGCCTATTGGTTTTGGTCTTTAGGGATATGGCTCCACAAGATTTTAGAAAGTTGAACAGGTTCACTCACATGAAGCACTTATTAGTTGCTTACACTATCATACTTATTCTCGGGTCATCTGAGCTTTGGCATTATTTAAAGCTAAAAGAAAGACTTTCTAATGGTGATATTTAGGCATTTGAAACAAATAAGAAGGAGCATTATTCCTGAGTAACGGAGCCTGACTGACATTTATAGGTGATTTTGTAAGGCTGATCTTAAATGAAGGAAATAATGGAATCAAACAATATCAGAGCAAGAAGGGAGGTAATCCTGTGCAAAACATTATTTTTTGAGGAGAGAGAAGAAACACCATGAAATAAAATGACTTGATGAGCTACAACAGAGACATTCTTTGTCTTCCATCTTTCTTTCTGCCCTTCTCTCTCAATTAACTGGACATGTGGCCATCAGCATACCGACTACATATTCCAGCCTCCCTTGCAGCGAGGTACGGTCACATGTGGCTTTGTTTCATTTTGCCAATGGGATATAAACCATAGGTTGTGTCTGACTGTCTGGAAGAGTCTTTTACCCCTTTTCCCTTCCTACTGGCTGAAATACTGACTTGACAGGTGGAGATGAGTGGCCGTCTTGGAGCATGAAATGGAAGCCATGTGCTCTTTGGCATGCTCAAGAATGGTAAAGCAACAAAGTAGAACAACCCTGGGTTTCTGCAACATAGAGTTCTAGACTAATTGCCTTCTAGAATTATTTACGAGCAAGAGATATAGATGTGTATATTTGTTTAAGCCACTGTTATTTTTAATTTTTGTGTTACTCTCAGCTACATCTAATCTAAACTGTTATAGTTTCCAGTAGCCTGGGAGAGTTTTTATTGATTAGCATGGCTTGATGGAAGAAGGCAAGATGGAGGATAGACAAGGCCTGATTCTAAGTCCAAAAGAGAAAATGCTTTAAATATTTTATGTCAAGTGATCTCAAATACTGATCCACAAACAGCTGCATCAGAATTACCCTGGCAGAGGGTCCCATAAATCCAGAGTTCTGGATCCTTTTCCTAGAGATTTTGATTTAGTAGATATTCTGTGGGGCCCAAGAACTTATATTATTAAAAAAGCTCCCCAGGTATTCTTGATATCCAGATACATTTGGAAGAGTTTAATCTAGAATCGTTCTCTGCTGGAGAGCTGAATCAGAACCACCAGATTTTTTTTTTTCTCCCTCAAACATAGATGCCTCCATGGGCACATGAGAATGAGAGACTGAAGGGGAGAGAGTGAGAGCAAGAGAGAGAGGAGAGATATCCCAAGTTCTGAAATAAGTGATTCCTCACGCTTTTCGGATCCCTTCTTCACCCTGTACCCACCTAGAGTCACACAAATGTCTCCTAATAGACCATTCTCTCTCAGGTTTGCCTTAATTCAGACGAACTTACAGTGACACAATTATATGTGGCTAATTTTTTTAAGTAGTTACATTTTCTGCGGGAAATCACTTCCAGTGTGCATTACTACACATTAATGAATCATAAATGTATTTCTGACACAAAGAACACCATTAAAGTATAGGAAGGGAACACTTTATAAAGCTATCAGTGTCTCCCACATCAGAAGTTGAATTTTTTGGTCCACAAAAAAATCAGCAGCATCAGCAGACTTAGTCAAACAGCTGTCAGCTGAAGTTGGCAAAAGCACTTGGGCCCATCAGCAGGTTCTCCTGGCAGCAAAGGTGATGGCATGGAAAAGTTACCAGAAGGCACATTGTGTCAGGCGTGCGACATTCCCAACAGCAGTGGATAGAAAGGGATTAGACTAAGCAGCATGTCAGTACCAAAGTAATCCTCTTACAAGATCCAGCCTCATGCTGACATGTGCAGGCTGCTTAGGAGCTCAGCTGTGCCACCTTCTTTGGGGAAGCTAGAGGAGAAGGGTCCTCCACAAGGAGGAAGTCTAGCGTTCACTGGGCTCTCTGCAA
>NW_006433378.1:6008585-6076049 GCF_000325575.1 Pteropus alecto | reverse complement strand
GTCAAGGATATCAAGATCTAATTCCAACTGAGTCACCAACTAACACGATCATAGTCTGGGTAAGTGACGTAATCTCTCCAGCTTTTAATTTTCTCTTGTGTAGAATCAAGTAAGTTGAGCTTGATGAACTATGAAATCCCTTTTAAAAGTCATACAATTTTATATATATCTTATAGGAAACTATATTATATGTCAGTGGGTGAAAGTAAATGCTTCTCTCAATTATATATTTGCTTTTATTTTTTAAACAAAAATCCTAAATCCCAACATAAAATCATCAGACATGTATGCGTGTGAACACACGTATACACACACCTTTCAGAACTTGAATTTCTGTAACTTCTTTCTTAGTCGCCTAATCCCCACAAGCTCTGATGGCATCCTGCTGTCCCTGCTAAAAGATTTCATTACGCAAATATTTAGGCCAGGACTTTTAAACATCCACAAACGGTTTACTTCACTCTCACAAATAACATCACCCAGAGGGCTGGAAACACACTGAGACCAGGCTTATTGACAAGATAGCTATGGATTCTTATTAACAGGTAGTCTCTGAGACCTAACTCTATGCTTACTGATGGCCTCCTGGGTTAAGCAGATCTGCGACCAGAAATGAGATGAAATCCTTTTATTGGTTATTGTTATAAAAAGTAGTCTTGAATCTCTCATAGCGCTGTCTCCATTTTAACCCTTCCCTTTCCTCGGAGAGAGATACTCCAGTAACAAAATTCTCACTTCCTGAATCTTCCACACAGCCTTGCTACTATGTGCCCTTGATCTACAGGCTGCTGTTCACGCAAAAGTTTTGAAAGAAAAACAGGAACTCTCAGAAGTCCCAGGACAAATTCATAGGTCATAGAACTCCAGTAAATTAAGTGCCAATAGAATTTAGGGAAATGGAGAGGAAAAAAAGCCGAACTTACTTCATCCACATGCCCAACGGCTCCATAGATTCTTGCCACCTGCCCAATGAGGTAGGGAAATCTCTCACTAATTTCCTTCAGCATTGGAAGAAAACCATTCAGGGCCAGTGGTTCGTGGCCCGCTATCTCTATGAGGATGTTTAGGATGACGTCATTATGGGTCGAGTCCTTTAAATGCCCGATTAGGAAAGGAACACACTTCTGAACCACCTACAAGAAGAAAGGAAGGGAGGAGAGGAGAAAGAGAAGGAAGGAGATTGATCAAATCAGAGTCAATTTAATATTTTTTGTATTCAATCTGAACTCAACACGTTCTGAGATTATTACCCTCGTTGGAACTCAAGCTAATGTCTCAAGTCTATTACCCTTGGAACTCAAGCTAATGTCTCACGTCTGGAATTTAAAATTTACTATAAAATTACAGAGGCTTCAGTTTCTTTTCCTTTTTATCTGTGCTACTGAGGAGCGAAGTTTACCAGTACTCAGGTGCTGCTATTCATAAACCCAGTTTTGACATGTTATGTCCTCATGAGGAATGTTATATTTCCACTAAACTGCCACAAAAGCTGCAATTTAGGGGGCAATATAAGTACATAAGAGATCCTTGATGACTTTAATCACAGCCTTCAAATTGGAGAAATATGGTTTGGAAATATTTAATAATAAAAATAAGAAGGCAGAAAAGAATTCTCATGTTTTCTTCTGTTTTTTTATTTTGATTACAAAAATGTAATAACATAAAGAATTATTAAAGTAAAATCATTTCTACCATATTCCCACTCACTGTTTCTCTCTATATTTTAATGCTTTTGTGAATATAAAGATGCAATAATTCATATTAAGTAAAAATGCGACTTTTTGTGGAATAAAGTCACTATGTTAATTACAGACATGTTGCACACTGATAATTTCATGAGTTTTGTCTGCTAAAATAAAAGAAATAGAAAGGATAACCTGTGGAAAAACTGAAAGATAAAACAAAATCGTTTGTCCATCTGTATTTCTGCTATACTTATTTCTTTTGTTTGTTGTTGGTTTGCTTTTTTGGTTTGTTACTTTTTCAGTAAAGTAGACTTGGAATAGCCTCCAGTATTAAAACTGAATCTGATGCACAGCTCAACTCGCTGAACTCATAATCTGCCCCTTGCCCCAAACCTGCTTTTCTTACCTCTCTAGCCACAAGTGTCTCCTTTCTCCATAAGCGACACCATTATCTGCTCGGGTTCTCAAGCCAGAAAACTGGAACTCATTTTTGATGACTGCTTTTCCTTAACAGCAGCCTCAACCATCAAGTCTTATTGATTCCGCCTCCCGAAGATCCCATAGATCTGTCCACTTCCCTCTATTTTCATTCATCTGTCCATTCATTCATTCACAAATATTTTTTGAGTCCTTTCTATTTGTTAAGTACAGTTCTAGGTGCTGGAGTTACAGTTGTTAACAAGTGTGACAGGTTCCTGACTTCATAGAATAATTCACTGTCTAGTAGAGGAGACATTTTGTAAGACACATAATTACAACAGAAACACATATATTAAATGTATTAATAAATTCCATATAGGGAAATACAGGATGCTGTGAGAGACTGTTCCAGGGTCCTAATTTAGGCCAGAGGTCAGGGACATCCTTCCTCAGCAGGGACATTTAAGCTGAGATCAATGATCTAATTACACTACATTTGAGTTATTCCAACAACCTCCTAACTGTTCTCTCTGCCTCCAGTCTTGCCTATCTAATCCCTTCTCCACCCGGGGCCACAGTGGTGACCCTTCCCTGCTTAAAATACTTCACTAATTTGCCACTGTTCCCAAGATAGAGGCTTAACGTATCTTCTCTGAACTGTCTCCCATCTACCTTTTTAGACTTATCCCTACACCCACCTATTCTACTCTCTCCCTATCCAGGCCGCATCACAAAGCACACGTTAACCAGGCTGAATTTTTTTTAACGTTTTCTTGACTGGTTAAGTTTTCTCTTGCATCTAGGATGTTACTCATGTGAGTCACTCTGCCAGTATTTCTTATTGCTCCCATTTTGCTGGATAACCCCAATCATTCTTGAGGCCTCAGATTAGCTGGTATTTCCTTAAAAAGTCTTCTTGAACTTCCTTCTTCTCCTCCACTCAGTCTCATGGCCCTGCTGAAGCTGCTATAATACCCTAAATGGCTCTGGCAGGTCCTTTTTATGCTGTCTTCTTATTACTGGTCTAGATGTCTGTCTTGTCGAAAGGTCCATGAGGTCAAGAATCATTTTGATTTTGTACACCATTGTGTACACAATGCCAGCAGAGAGCCTAACCAGAGGACGAGTCAATAAATATTTGAGGAGCAAATCAAGGAAAGGCAAATCTGAGTGATTTTACAGGGTTGCATTTGGATAACCCCTCAGCCCTTCACCATAGTACGTAAATAGTTGTACACAATGTTTAAACGTATTTACTGTCATGTGTCATATACAACAACTAACATAAAAGAGGACAGTTTTGAGATAACTAAAATTATCCTACCTGTAAATTTAAACTTATATTCATACCTAGTACATGCGGATGAAAGGACTGGACTAGTTTCGGTACATGGCACAGATGAATGAACAGTTCAATAAATGCTGTTTTGGCATTGGAAGTGATTGTATGTCCTTCAGGAGAAACCATGAGAGGTTCCTGGCACATATGGCAGATGTGACAGCCAGCTGCTCTGGGTTCAGGGCAGCATACTTAACCTGAGGCTTTTAGGAATGGAAAGTGCTTACACGTTTCCTGTCGCATTCTATAACCTTCCATTTCCCAGTCCTTACTCTTCATAGCCTATTTCTGAAAGATCAAGCTATCTGTGACTTGCCATGCCAGTTTTATTCAAATTCCACATGCAGAGTTGCTACATGCACTTACCCCAAGCCATGCAAAAGTAGATCAGTTGCCCCATAAAGAAAAATAAAAAAATGAAAAGGAAAGAAAGGAAAAAAAAGGAGAGAGAAAGCAAAAAAGAAGGGTGAAGGCAAATACATAGGCCTGGGCAGAGGTGAATGCACAAGAGGAGCAAAGAGAAGAGACACCTTGATTAATGTAAACAAATACCAATTTTACCAGTTAAAGAAAAGTTGACTCTTTTGCTATCATTTCCTGATAACCCGAAGTTTATTATGATGATGATAGAAAAGATAGATATTTCTTGAAGTTTATCATACACATGAAAGAGAAGTTGTGCTTTGGGCTTTAGATAGAATATTTTTAGATAAGGAAGAATTTTATTTTCCAAACACAAGGCATTTCCTTAGGTTAGTCTCTCAGTGCTACTTCATGGCTCAGAGAAAGCCAAATTATTGCTGAGAGCAGAGTAGCCACTCAGACAATATAGATAGCCGGGAGAGAGCAGGTTGACGTGGCCTTGGTTCAGGAAATAAACCACATTCCATGGACCTTCTAAACTGGCCTCCTAACTTCAAATATCTCTCACTTCTGTTTAGCCTCTTCACTGCCGTCAGAGTCACTGTCCTAAAACCCCATCTGATCATGTCAAGACTTCAAAGATTTCCCATAGCACGTGGCCAGAATCCCAACGCCACAGCATTCCGGGGGTCTTCCTTGGTGGGCATATCTGCTGCCTCTTCCCCCATGAACCCTCTGACTCTACATGCCACTGAATACCCACAGTGGCTTGAACATGGAGCGAACTCTCATACTTTCAAAGCCAACATCAAATAGCTCTACTTCTGGGAAGAGTTTTCTCCCATCCCTCCTAATACATGCAGGACCTGGAGGCCCCCAGACCACACACCCAAATATTCAGTAGGTATAAAAAATAATGTTCCTTCATTCTACCTGACACACAAATCTTTATAACAGTGGGAGGCTTGATTTGAATTTAGAATTTTTGGCTTCTTTTGAAGAAACAGGGAGAAATGACCCTTAGCCCCCATTCCTTACTACTCCCTTCTCTTTCTAGCCCTGGCCTTGCCCTGCAAAAAATCTCCTATGCACGTATGTGGATACGCCAGCCCACGGCTCGTCCAGGTCACCCCTTGGGCCTGTGAGGTGACACTGTTGGCGTGGCCTGTCCTCGGGGTAATAGACTCAGGTACAAGGCCTGTAAGCAGGATGGAGATATGTAGGAAAGGGATCTCAAGATCCCAGTTTCCCAGACTGTGCTACTTAGTGACCCAGTTGCTTAGGTGAGGCAGTAGATGGAAAATGGAAGCACAGGTAGAGTTGGGCCAGACTGGAACCCTCTAACACAAGTAGCCCAGGGGAGGGTCTTATTCCTGGCTTCTCTGGTCCTTCCTGAAAAGAATTAATCACTGCCATTTCTGTGCTCCCACAGCAGTCTGCGCACAAATTTAGCATCTTGTCATTGAACTAAAGCTTTACAGACACATCTCATCATGAGCACCTTGAGAGTAGGGCCATTTGAAAACATAGCACCATAACTTAATCGGCAGCAAATGACATTTAAATTCTTATATATAGAATAAAAGGTAGAGCTACTCTGTGTGTGTGTGTGTGTGTGTGTGTGTGTGTGTGTGTGTGAGTGTATGTATGCATGTGTAAATGTATAGTAGGGCCATTTGAAAACATAGCACCATAACTTAATCGGCAGCAAATGACATTTAAATTCTTATATATAGAATAAAAGGTAGAGCTACTCTGTGTGTGTGTGTGTGTGTGTGTGTGTGTGTGTATGTGAGTGAGTGTATGTATGCATGTGTAAATGTATTCCCTCTTAAATTAGTCCTCAAGCTCAATTTTTTCTTTCAGTTAATTTGTCTAGCATTAACAGTCTCTACTAATCTCCAGAAATCTATAAAATAACTGCCACTCTTTTCATTTACTACTTACTCCCACCATACTGACAAAATACATATTCTGGAAACTATGGTTCTGCTTCAAATACTCTTTTAGAACAGTCTATATATTTTATCACTTTATCTTCTTAATGTTCTGCAACTGCCTTCTTATTTTAAATACCAAAGGTGACCTCTGAGCAGTGTCAGCTTGCAGATGCCATGTTTGGTGCTGTAGGATTAAGTACATGAATAGGAATGCTCTATGCTGCCGAGAGAAATACTAGAAAATGACTCTCTTCACTAGGGACCAGACTGCAAAAGTAGTTCCTCTGGATCTGCACATTAATCAACAGAAGGCTGAACTTGCCACTTGCTGTCACTCAATTTTGTATGGTTAGGGCTAGAAGCCCATATCCTGAGGATAATAACAGGTATGCTCATATGTGTTACTAAATTCTGTTTCTTTCGTTGGCCAGACTACTGCATAATTCATGGCAGCCAAGAATACAGACTTAGCCCCAGAAGGCCATTGACCACACAGCCTTTTCCTATAAATGAATTCTGAGAATTCTCTGGAGGTTCCAGCCTTGAATCACCAACCAGGAACTGCCTGTCTCCACGCAGGAAGATTGGTTTGCTGAGAAAGGGATACCCAGAGGGCATGATGGAGGAAGGGCATCCACCTGCCTGGCCAGCCACATCAGAAACTCACAGATGTTTGGATGTTGAAGCTAAGCCACCTTCATAATCTCATGAGCTATTCAGCTATACATACAGAATTTTTTTTTCAAAGGGCAGCTGTTTACCCTCCAATTCTAGAGAGCCAGGTGATCACCAGGTACAAAAGGTAGGTAGTGAAGAGGGCATTCAAAACACCATGAAACATTCCTGCACGTTGCTCTCATTGGAGAACACACTCAGTTTCCTTCCAAGTTACAGAGAATCAGCAGAGCTTTTACGCAGAAAAAAAGCTCCACTTTAATACGAATTTCACAAGGTCAAAAACCTCCTTATTCAGCTTCTCATTTCATCTGAAATTGAATTAACTAGACTCGCATTGACAGTCCCAGTCCACATTTCTGATTGTTGTGAGTATTTCACTTTCCTCTCTCAGTAAACCCTTTTGCTATCTTCCTCTCGTTCTCCTTGCCCACTGTCTATTTAAGGAACAATATAAGAGAGAGAAGGTGAATCAGGAATTTCTCTAGCTCGCTGCCTGTGTGCCGCGGCAATCAAGCGTGAGCTCATGAAGAACTAAGAGATGACGGAGGCAAGAGGAGGGGATGCTTTAACAAGAAGGGAGGTGTTGATGGGGAACAAAGGGTTGGGCAGCTCCCCTGTCACAACATCTTTGCACCAGTTAGGATCTTGGCACAGGCGGGGTTTGTTCACATCACTATGAGGCTTCTTCATTCTTGAATCCACGCTCCACACTTATAAGACCTACTGGAATCTGTTTTTACCCTCTCGTCCTCATTCAATTCAATTCTCCTTCTCTTGTCTAGCTTAGCTCTCTGATTGGCATCTTCTGCTATGGCCTCTGGGACCACCATTTGCTTTATTAGCCACAGCCTTACAGCCTCAATTTTTCAGTTAATTGAGGTCAAAAGATCTCACTGGCTGCAATGAAATTGGATTTACGATGTAGCCTAGCCTTACCTGTATGGCTTTGGGAAAGTTATCTAGCCAGCGTCAGTCCCATATTTTTCTGTAAATGGCAGTCTTAGGGAGGGCAGTATGACCATAACGGTCAGTTGGAGACAAAGACATTGCTCATAAAAAAAATTGGAGAGGCCGATAAGGTGGGGATGGGGCATGAAAAGCCACCTTCTCAAGTCACTCTTTGGTAAGACCACTTTCTTGACCTCTCCAAACTTTAACTTCTCTGTTTATAAAATAAAAATTCTGTTGTGGGAATAAGTGAGATAATGTCTATAGAAGACCTACACCATGCCTGCTACCTGGTATAAGCTTCGCTACTGTTAGTGTCCCTTGATTCCCCTCCCTTGCCCTCTGTAACCAGCTGAGAACACTGCTCCCTTCTCAAGTGGAGGCCGCCTGGTTACTTCCCCAGGCTAAGGAGGAGAGAGCTGGGAGTCAGAGTCCTGGACCTGTCACTTATTTCTTACTACCTGTGTGAGAGGGGGCAAATTAACCTCTCAGAGCATCTATTTTGATGGTGTAAAATATACCAGAAAAAAATAACACATTATAGAGGTATTAGGAGGTTTAAGTGAGATACTAGATATTAAAAAGTGTCCTTTGTGAATGACAAAGCACTTTGTAAATTTAGGCACTAATAATACTAACTTATCCATGTTAATAAATATTCATAAAGTGACTTCTGTATGCCTGGTACCATGCTAGGTGTCAGGGACACATTTGAACAAGATAGTCCTCATGTCTCAAGCATTTGCATCACAGCCAAGGTAGTCCAGAAGGAGAGAGACAAGTAGAGACAATGTGAAATTTGCTATGGCAGGGGTTGGGGGAAGAAGTCAGAGAAGATTCCTGGCAAGAAAGTGACATCTAAGCAGCTGTCTAAAGGACCAGGAATAGTCAGCCCAGAGAGGACGGTGGTGGCGAAGAAAGCACACTCCAAGAGGAGAACATAGCACGTATGTGAAGCTCAGTGCCCTGAGAAAGAGAGCTCACCTGCAGGTCCCTGGAACGGTTGAGTTGTTCAATCAGGAGCCTGATTCTAAATGCCTCCTAAGTCCTTGTCTGCCTTTCTGGGCAGCCATAGAAGGGCTGTAACCAGGGGTGTGACTGGATTGCTTTGAAGGTTCCACCTGGTGCCACCTTCAGTCTTGGACCCACCTTTTTTGGGGGGGTGACCCAAGTCCTTTCTCCTCTCTCTTCTTGTAAAAACATGTTTTTGCATTGCTCTTGCTCTCAGGCTGCAGATAAAAGGTAATGCCAGTTGTCTCCTTTACAAAATCAAGTCTGGCCCTTTAGTCACCGTTCCCTATTTCCCATATCACCTACCTTTGGTGGGCAGAGTAATGACTCCTCAAAGATGTCTATAGCCTAATCCCTAAAACCTATGAATCTCTTCCCTTACATGGCCACAGGGATTTTGTAGATGTGATTAACTTGAAGGCACTGAGCTGTGAGATAATCCTGGATCACCTGGGCGGCCTCAATGTAATCACAAGGGCCCTTAGAAGAGGGAGGGAGGATGGTCAGAGTCAGAGAATGCCATGCGATGAGAAAAGCAGAGGCAAGAGAGGCAGACAGCCTCGTAGTTGGAAAAGGCAAAGGAACAGATTCTCTTCTAGAGTCTCCCCCTGCTGACCCATTTTGGACTTCTGATCTTCAGAATTGTGAGATAATAAATTTGTGTTGATTGAATCGCTAAGTTTGTGGTACTTCGTTATAGCAGCAATAGGAAACGAATACACCACCCTGTCTGTCCCCGCCTCATTCTGAGCCTCTTTTTAGGTGGCCCAGTGATCCCTCGACTCCACGCCTCGTCCACACTCTGCTGTAGCTTTGCTCATCTTTTCTGTCCTCAGTCCTTTCTGAAATTAATTCCTCTACTTGCGCTCTGCAATTCATTCTCTAACTTCCTCTAGCACCTTGATATTATCTAATATTTTCTCTCACATCTTCGATCTCTTTATTCATAGTAGATTTCTTTTTAGCTCTCTTTATTTCCTCTAAACTCCCACCTCGTGGTCATTTCCTATGCTCCCCTTCCATACAGAATCCACAATAGATGACTTCTACTCTCCATCACACCTCCACAGGCACTGCCCCTCACGGGTCACTCGTGAGTTGCCAAATCCAAGGTAAATTGTCATCCTCACCCAGGCTCCTTTACCTCTCTAGATCATGACTCTGTTCAGCCACTTCTCTGCTTTTGGAGACCACAGCATATCTTTTCCTGGGTCTTCATGGGGTTCATATTTTTTGGTCTGTTTTGCTCATTTACTCATTTCTGAATTTAACAACTTTTTATCGAAACCCAATATGTGCCCTGTGCCATACTGGGAAGTGCATACAGATATGCAGATACAGGTTCTGTGCTCCTCAAGGAGTTTACAGAGCACTAGAAGAGACAGACAAGCAAAAATAATGACAACACAGCCTTCTAAGGGCAAGAGTGAAGATGCACACCCGGTAACACTGAGGTTCCCAGTCCTCTGCTTAACCGCTAGCCTTGCTACTACTCAAAGTGTGGTCCCTGAAGCAGCAGGAGTAGTGTCACCTGGAAACTTGTAAAAGATCAGAATTGGGAGCCCCATTCCAGATCTACTGGATTGACATTTCTGGGGGTAGGACTCAAGCCTGCTCTCCAGTGTCCAGGACTCCCAGCCCTGTCTCTACTTCCTGAGGCCCTTCGCATCTCTGCTCCACCTGGAACAAAACTACGCATTCCTCCAGGTCTGGCCCGGAAGTCCTCCCCTTGTGGGTCTGCATGACACACATGACCTATTTCCCCCGAGGCAGAATTCAAATGCCGCCCCCCCACCCCGCCCCACTCTGTTTATTTTATTTGCAGAACACTTGTCACCCTGTTTAATGCAGTTTGGTTTTATGAATGTTTACTGAGAGCTATCGGATACTATGTCAAGGTCTGTGATACAGAAGAAAAGTAATTCCTTACCAGAAGGAGCTTGCAGTCTATTGTGGTTAACTATGCATATGACCATTCTTGCCTGCCTTTCTTTGGATAATTTGAATGTTGAATACAAATATTCCAGTCTTTACCTTAGTGCTGACTGGTTTTTCAGGGGATAGATACTGACATTATGAGATATTGATGGACAATAAAGCATAGATGCAACCATAATTGATGTAACTTTGACTGTTAATCTTCACTGCACACATGTGTTGGCACCCTGCACAACCCATTTCTACTTTCTCCTTCCTTGCAGCCTCAAGTTTCCATCTGAGTCCCCTCGGGGTTCAGGAGGAGCTCCCGGGGAAGAGCTTGTGTCCTAGACAGAGAACGTCAGAACTTTTGCTTGGATGTTGGTGGCAGTGGTGGAGATAGAGGAAGCAAAGTGCCTAGAGAGCCCCTAACACCTGTCTGGAGCCCAGAAGTTGAAAGCGTGCAGAAAATGGAAGCCAAAACCTAGAGATCAAATCTGAGAAATGGAGAGAAACTGCTCTGTTCATATTATTTGAGTCCCTGGATCGAGTCTCATCTGAAGGTTTTTTTCCTATTACATTAACTAATAAATTCCTTTTATTGTTTAAACCACTATGGGTTGGGTGTTATGTTACTGATAATCACAAGCATCCTAATTATTATAATCTTTTACTAGAATCTGAAGAACAACAACTAATTTACTATTTAAAAAATGAGCCTTTGCTCTCAAGATAGGCTGATTTCCCCATAAATCAAAGCATGCGTAGGTCTTTCCCTTGGCTCTGTCTGAGAAACCACAGATTCCTAGGACTGCATGGCCACACTAAACTTTCATTGAAGCCATTCTGCAATGGCTATGCAAAGGTTTACATATTTGTTGTATTTTTGTTACTGTACCTGTGATGGTTAATTTCAGCCTTACTGGGTTAAACATTAATCTGGGTGTGCCTGTGAGAGTGTTTTCAGATATGATTGGCATGTAAATAAATAGAATGATTAAAGCCCACCCCATTCATCCGGGGCCTAAGTGTGACTGTTTGAACTGGGACTTCAGCCCTCTCCTGCCCTTGGACTGGGACTTACATCATCAGCCCTCAAATTCTCAGGCTTTCAGACTCCGGACTAGTACTCACATCATCAGTTTTCCAGTTTCTCAGGCCCTCAGACTGAGAGTAGAACTACACCATTCGCCCTCCTGGGTCTTCAGCTCATAGATGACAGACTGTGGGACTTCTCGGCCTCCATAATCGCATTAGCCAATTATTCATTATAAACATATATACGTACACACACACATGCACACACACACGCGCGCACACACACACATCCTATTGGCTATGTTTCTCTGGAGAACCTAAGACAGTACCCAACTTCTGCCATCATCTCCTGACTTTTATGTTCTAGGAAAAGTAGATGAGTGCTTTCATTTAAAGATGGGCGTGTATAGACATATAAAAGAGAACCTGAAGCACACATCCTGTTCACATACTCAAAAATATGCCCGGTTGCATGACCCATCACACATATAATGTGTTCTTTACCTCTGGTTGCTTTCTCTTTGCAGCTACGTGCAAAAGCCGTAGAAGATGGTACTGTTCTGGTTGTTCCAGCTGAGACATCAAGGCCAGAAGTTCTGACAGGTGTCCATTAATTGGCTGAGGCTGCTTTTCATACACAGCAGGTAATACCCTCAACAGCATGGTGTTACCTGTTGAGGAAACAATAAAAGAAATGATGACTTTATCAGCCTATGAGCAATAGAAATAACATTATTGCCAATGCAAAAACCTTTGCATTTACTCACACATTATAATGAGCTGATGTCCAAGTCTTCTGCTGAAAATAACACAGAATCTTACGCTACCTTTTTCCCCGAAAAATCACGAAAGCACAATTTAAACTGATTCCAAAAAAGGGAATATTTTATGATACGATCAGCATTATCATCTAATGAAAATTTTTCCTGAGAAATGCACCATGGGGAAAGAGGAAACTTTGACAGTAACCAGACCACACCCTTGAGAAGGAAGCAATTCCAATAAAGAATTCCTGATGAGAACATTTGGATGCTATTTAAGTGAAAACTAAGCAATGTCATAAGCATGAACCTAAATGAAACTGAACAAAAACAAAAAAGTGCAAAGGAATGTATTCGCGTTCCTGAGAGATACAGGCATGATCTGGACAACTGAAATATGGAAACTATGCCTTACTTTTATGAATAGTTAGAAAAGTAGCAATGCAGATTTAAATCCCTAATTTCTGCACTGTTTCAAGAGAAGTTTAGAGTCAGCTTGTCTGTCACATGTGATTTGCTTCAATGACATGTATGGACAACTGGATTTAAAATGGCAAAATCTCAAGAAAAAATATTACGTAAACTTCAGGGATTTATCTGCAAACAGCATATGGGAAACATCTGCCTATCACTTTATAGTGGATTTTTTCTCAAAATCTTCTCAAGTACTTAAATGTCTCAGAAATGGTTCCTAGAGATTTCTTGAAAAAGAATTTTCTTGCCTTTATTTACTTTAAATTTGGTTTTGTATATAGCAGACATACACAGAAAAAATCAAATAAGTAGTGATTACACATATGTAGATCTTTATTAAATGATGGAGACAAGCCTATTTACAAAGGACATTTAGATATGAGAATTAAGGAAAGAAGGCCAACATTTTCAGAATGTCAGTGGCTAAATTTAATGAAGGGCTGATTTGGGATCAAATTGAATGTATTTGGGTGACCAAAAATAATGAGACTTGCTTTTTCCACATGTGGTTCATAGAATTAGTCTCAAACAGATTTTAGTCAGATGCCCAAAAAGTGCAAGATATTGGAAATAGTAAGGATTTTCTTATAAAAAAAGGTTTGTCTGTTGGAAAAAATATTGTTTTATTTTGTTTCTTTGTTTTCTGTTTATTTTTACTAAGAGCTTTTCCTTAAAGAATCAGGAATTTTAAATGTAAATCCTGATCTATACAGAGCACATTAAATCATAGAGTTCAGTTACATGGATGACTGATCAACTGCTGAAAATAGTCATGATAAATGGGACTATTGTTGGAACGGAAGATAGGAAATTGGTATAGGCTTTTTGGTACATTACTCCCCAGAGGCCTTGGGAGCCTTGAAGGGAAAAACCTCATATTAGTCATTTTCAGCTGATTTGAATTTCAATCGAATAATACAAAAATAAATGCGTAAGAACTTTATTTTAAAGTTAGAAACTTATGAAGATACTTTGATGTAGAAATCCTATAAAATCCATTTATAAACTAGTATATTTTTTAATTATGAAATATTCCAAGCCATTAGACAAATTCAGACAATAGTATAAGGAACACTGGTGTACCCACCAACCAGTTTTGTCAAAACGTAACCTTCTGTCATGTCACTTCCCATCCCACTCATTTCCTTTTCTCCTCAGAGGCAACCCCATCCTAAAGTTGGGATTTATCATCTCCATGAATGTTTTTACACTTTAATTGCATGTGTATGTATCAATTAGCATTTTATAGTGTTGTTTGGCATGCTTTAAAATTTGATGTTAATATTAGCATGTTGAACACATCTACTGGCAACATATTTTCCCCTTATTCAATTTTATGTTAAAGTTTTATCTCCAAGAAGCTCTCCATTTATTCTCACAGCTATATAGTATTTCACTGTATAAATATGCAACAATTTATTCATATACTCTATGGTTGAAAGACACTATTATTATTGTTGTTGTTGTTATTATTATTATTACTTGATCTTACCAATAGTGTTGCAATTTTTATACCTATTTCTTTGTGCATAAATAGGACATATTCCCTAGGGGACTGTTTCTGAGTTTAATGTGCTTAGAAATCACCTGGGCATCTTGTTAAAACAAGATATTGATTCACCCGGTTCAGGGAAGGGCTTGAGAATTCTGAATTTCTAACAAGCTCTAAGGTGATGCTGATGGTCCCTGGACCACATAATTAAGTAGCAAAGCAGTAGGTATTTCTCTGGGAATTAAGTTTCTGGATGCTCCAAAATTTCTTTGCAAAATGATTACATTGTATGTATCTGGGTAATCTAGGATTTTCTCCTTATCTTATATAGCAACCTTAATTCCAGCTTCAGTGCAATAAAACCTACAGTGTTCACAGGTTGTGTGGATTAAGATATGGACATCTTTGGGATTGGGGGGGCATTATTCTGCATATTACCAAGATTATAACAACTTTCACATCCATCAGTAGCATAAGTGTTTCTGTTGCTACACATCCTTGCTAACATTTGGTCTTGACAGACATCAGTCTTTTTCTAA
Source organism: Pteropus alecto (assembly GCF_000325575.1). Classification (NCBI taxonomy): domain Eukaryota; kingdom Metazoa; phylum Chordata; class Mammalia; order Chiroptera; family Pteropodidae; genus Pteropus; species Pteropus alecto. The sequence goes on along the minus strand of NW_006433378.1, from coordinate 6,061,444 downwards.
TCTGATGGAGTGTCAGATGAGATCTCATTTTTTTGTTTTGATTTTCTTTTCCTTAAATACTTGTGAGGCTGAGCACCCTTTTTATATATTTACAGGTCATTTTCTCTTCCATAATTTGGCTATTCATATCCTTTGCCTATTCTTGATTGGGATGTTTGTGTTTTCTTATTGATTCGTAGATGTTTTGTATTTATTCTAGATACGAATTATTTGTTGTTGCAATTTTAAAGTTGCAATCTTAATCTAGTTCATTTTTCAAATTACTTTATGGTTTATTATTTATTTATTTATTTGTTATTAAGACAGCTCTCTCTACCCTAAGTTGGTAAAAAAAAATTCTCCTATATTTTCTACTAAAAGCATTATGATTTTGTTTTTATATTTGTCTTTAATTCATATGAAATTTACTTTTTACGTGTGAGGAAGAGATCTAATTATATATTATTTGCATGCTTATAAACAGTTGCAGACAGACCCATTTATTAAGTAGTCAATTGTACCCCTTCTGATTTGTAATACTTCCTTCATATATTAGGTTTCCCATGTGTCTAGGTCTGTTTTTGGGTATTTATCATACCTTCACCAATTATACATTTTCTTAATTACAATAACTTTATAATTAATCATTATATCTCATAAGGCAAATTTCTTCACCTTCTACTTCAAATTCTTCTTGGCTTCATTATATAAGTTTTTATATAATGAAGCCAACTTCCTTGAAAACCTAGGTTGGGATTTTATTTTTTCTACATTGAATGTATAGACTAATTTGGTACAATTGGCTTCTTTGTGAAACTGAGTCCACTCAAGAACTTGATATATCCTTCCATACATGTAGTTTTTTTTATGTCTTTCAATGGTTTTGTAATATTGTACTTTATGTATCTTTTATTAAATTGATTACTAAGTGTCTCATATTTGTCATTGCTATTGTAAATGAAAGCTTTTTTAAAAAAATGTATTTTCAATTGTCTGCTGGTATTAAGAAAGCAACAGATTTTTGCATGTTGATCTTTTATCCAGCAAAACTTGCTTAATTCTTATGTTAGTAATCTGTCTTTAGAGTCTTCTCTTAAGATTTTTGTATATGAATAATTAACTCAGAATAATTGATAACAGCTTTTTGTTTCTTTTTTTTGAACCTTATTCCTTATGTTGTTGTTTTTGTTGTTTTTGTTTGTTTTTTGTCTTACTTTACCGGCTGGGATCTCCAACACTTCAATGAATAGAACCAGTGTCCACGAGTATCCTCTTGTTATTCCTGTTTTAAAGAGTATGTTCTAAAGATTCACCATTATGCATATATATGTATCTATAGATTTTTGGTATTTACATTTTGTCAGTTTAAGTTCCTGTTTCTTAGTTTGAACATGAATTTTATTCAATGACTTCTATATCTGTTGACATGATTATATGATTTCTCCTTTAAATTGTTAATGGAATAATTTAATAGATCTTCTAACATTTAATCAATCTGGCAGTATTGGAATAAATTCAACTTGGTTATGATGTATTTTTATGCATATATTGCTGGGTTTGTTTGATTGATAAATTATTTAGAGCTTTTGCATTTACATTCTTAAATGAGACTGGCCTGCAATTTCCCTTTCTAATAGTGTCCTTATCTTTTCTTGGTATCATACTTACTACACATATAAAAAGAATTTAGCCCGTCCCTGCACACTCTATTCTCAGAAGCTGTTTGGATAAAGTGGAGTTTATGAGCTCCTTAAATGTTTGCTTGAAGTTTCTTACAAAGCCTTCTGGGTGATGCTCTATGTTTTTCATTAAGTTGAACTTTAAATTATGTGGTTTGTTTCTGTATTTTTTAGCAGGGCTTTTTTTTTTTTTTTTTGGCATTTGAATGATCAATTATGACAAAAGTGAACTTAGTTATGAGAGAGGTATGTTAAAATCTCCCTTCATAATTATGAATTTGTTAATCTTGGGTATATATTTTTAGATAATATTTTACTAGATAATTCTGAAATATTTTCCTGGTAAAATGTTTCTTTTATCACAATTTTTCTCTTTTGCCTTAAAGTCTATTTTTGACTAATATTAATATAGCTATGCTAGCTTTTTTGAATAGCACTTGTTTGGTATATTTTCCCCTGGACCCCCTTTAAATTTGTTGCTTTCAGTATTTCTAGATTGTAATGTTTTACTTATGGCTCTTGAAAGTGACATATAGCTGGGGATTTTAAAACTATACCTATCTGACAACCTTAGTCTCTTAACTGGAAAGTTTGTTTAATTAATATTTATAGTGATTATTGGTATATTTGGATTTATTTTTATATTATGTTGTGATTTTTATTTATCTTGCTCTATGTTTTTGTTCCCTCCTTCACTGCTTTCTATTGGATAGGTCAAGTATTTTTTGTTTTTTAATTCTCTCTATTCCTTCTATTTGAATGTTCTATCTCTTTTTGGTTTTGGTGGTTGTCCCTAAAAAGATAAACATTCTTTAACTAGCAAAGCAAAATTAATTAATTTATCTATCATCTTGCTGAATAATGAAAGGCTCTTAGATTAATGAACTTAAAAAGTACATTTTGGATTATTTTCTTAGTTCTTTCTTCCAGTTTCTTAATATTCTCTTCAGCTTCGCCTATTTTCCCATTTAACCCATTTTTTGAGGTTTAAAAAAATCAATTAACTTTTTTTAAATTCTAAAAGATATATTTGGTTCTTTAAAAAGTTCACTTAGTCTTTTTCTTTTTTTTCAGGTTTCTAATTCCTTCTTATAGGTCTTAAATAATTCAAACACACTTATTTTCTAGTTTCTAGCAGATATTTTAAATAAATGAAATATTGGGGGAGGCTGTCTAATCCTTTTGGGTTTCTGATGATTGTCATTTGTGGTGGATTGTTTACTCATATGTTTAAATATTTTAAATTATGAATTTATTTTTACAGTGGCAAATAGCATACATTTGAATCTGAAACACGTGTGTCACAAACTTTTAGGGACTCTTTAGAGTTCCATCAAAGAGAGACATGCTTACTTCTCACTTTCTTGTGCTAGGGCAGAGTGGGGCTATGCCTACTGAAATCCAGTATGTAACTCTTTGAGAGTCAGTCTTACTTTAGGTGAGGGTCTCATTTCTAACTCCGCCCTCCTCCCCACCTAAGTTTTACTCCCACATGGTCATTCACACTTGATTGTTACAGAACTGATAACCCTCCCTCCACAAGGGCCCTAGCATCATCATCAGTTCTTGGGCATACCTTCTGGTTTAGGTTTCTTCTTTGTCTTTGACCTCTGGATATTTCCTTTGTGGGAGGGATGGGGGTTTGGGGGAGGGGGACAGCTCATTTGTACATTTAAATTTTCTTTTTTTGTTATAAGTCGAACACATTTCCAGTTTTATGTGGAAGGATTTTCAGCTCATACAAATCTCTATATATTGGCAGAAGCAGGAATCCCTAAATTTACTTTAAAAATATGATCTTTGACACTAAACCTAGTGGAACAATATACTCTACACAGAATATCAGGTTATTAAAGACATAGCTAAAATCAGTTTATTCCTTTCCTGCAGCTCTTTCTCATTTTAGGTTTACCAGTGTTGCTGTGTTGTTATTTAAAAAGTATGGTTATAAAAGTATAACTGCAACTCCAGAAAGATTAAAGACAGAATAACTTGGCTTCTAGAGATACAGAAATTTTTATTAAATTGGTTTATCTTGGAATCAAAGAGTAACTTTCACAGTTTAGACCGGTAAAACTGCTTCCAAAAGAGAAGTGGAAAAAGTTTTCTATATGTAAAAACTTGTGAAATAATAAAAGTGCGTACAAAATGCTGAAATGATAATCTTGCTTTCACACCCCAGTGCCGCTGAATTATTTCTCCCCCTAATCCATCCCCCCCTCCCTTTCATCCTCAGTGCTACCAATTCACGTTACAACAGCTAATCCTCGGGGGGCAAAGTCTTAACTCAGTTTTCCTCCCTCTTTCTCCCGTGACCCTCCTCCAATTAATCTGACTGCAGTGCAAACCTCTGTGGTTTTTACTCTTGTGCAACCTCCACGTCCCCCTCGCCCTCCCACCCAGCCCCCTACTTCCCAAATTCAGAGAAACTCCGGTTCCTGCAGTGCCACTGGCATTACTCATTCATCCCCATTCAGGCTTTCCCCAGCGTTTATTAAGGGCTCCGGGCTCCTGCCTCTCACTCTCGCTCTGCTCAAACTCCGCTCACCGGAGAGGCTCCTGCCTGGTCCCCTCTTGCCAGCTGTGGGAAGTCGCCGAAGAACTTTGTCTCTCTCCAGCAATGCATCTGCCTGCGATTCTACTTTGTGTTCTCTGGTCTGCAGTGCACGCCGAGAACTTGGATGATTATGAGCTCATGTATGTGAACCTGGACAATGAAATAGACAATGGACTCCATCCCACTGAGGACCGTAAGTTCATTTTAACTGTTTCTCTGCTAACTCTCACTACATACCCGCCTCTTTGGGTCTAAAAATTATCCTTTGTAGCCAACGAAACGAGCTAAGATTATAGCTTTGCAAAAGAGAGAAGCACTTTAGGAAAGGGGGAGGTTTCCGAAAGTTATTTTTTTGAGATACACAATGGGTTGAATAGTATTAAATCGCTGATATTTGCTTGTTTTGAGCGACACCAACGGCAACTTCATAGAGTTCGGCTTCATGTGTACTTGCATGAATGGTTTCTGTCATTCTGGAGATATTTACATGCTGTTTTATCGAGGTGTCCTTAAAGGGAAGGGGGGGGTTGGGCCGTAACTTGGGGCCACCGAGGGAGGTCAGCTTTTTACAAAGCACAGCCAAGGAAGGCCTGGGAGGGTCGGTAATGTGTGTGTGTTCTGCACTCTAGCCACGCCGTGTGACTGCCGTCGGGAGCATTCCGAGTGGGACAAGCTCTTCATCATGCTGGAGGACTCGCAGATGAGGGAGGGCATGCTGCTGCAGGCCACCGACGATGTCCTCCGGGGCGAGCTGCGGGGGCTCCGGGGCGAGCTGGGCCGCCTCACGGGCAGCCTGGAGAAGCCGTGCACATTCGCGGCCCCGGCGGAGGCTGGGGTGGCCCAGGTGCTGGACGAACTGCTGCAGGCGAGCCGCGACGCGGGCCAGAGGCTGGCGCGCCTGGAGGCGGGGAGCTCCCTGGGCGCTGTGCTGGAGGAGCTGAGGCGGACGCGTGCGGACCTCCGCGCCGTGCAGGGCTGGGCGGCCCGGCGCTGGCTGCCAGCAGGTAAGGACGCCGGCGGAGCAGGGGCACTGCTGCGGCTTTGTTCTTGGTGTGCGGGTTGCGGGCAGCCAAGTCAGGCAACCCTCCAGGGGAAGCTTTAATGTGACACACACTGTGCGCACACACACACTCCCATGCACAGCCACGGCGTCAGGCACACCATGCAAGGCGGGAAAATTGGCTTTAAAACGTATTCTCCAGTCCTGTGGAAGCCTGAAGACAGCTGTGGACGTGACCATTGTAGTCTTGAAATAGGCAAGGGCCTCTGACACCCGATCCCCGCGGTGTTGCAGCGGCTCTATTGGCCAGTTATAACAGTGACCTCTTTAGCCCGCTAGTTTCCCCTCGGTCAGGGATTTCCACTTCTAATTTTAGCCTGCCTCTCTCTTTAGGGGAGCTCTGGTTCCCCGCGCTATTTCAGGGCCCAGCCTAATTTTTAGGGACGTTTTCCATTCTCTGAGTCGGCTTCTCCTCCCTGCTGGTTCTGAGCAAGAGACTTGAGGCTAAATCTGATCTCCTGAAAGGTTAGTGGAATTCTTGAGAGGCCTCCAGCCCCTGTAGTCTGTGGAATTAGCGGGAAAGTGAAGGTCCCAGGGTGCGAGCTTTAGAATAAACCAGCCACTGAGGGATCCGAAATGGAACTGTCAGTGTAGGAGCCAGTTGGTACCCCGGCCCCACCTCCGGGGATTTGGGGGATCAGGGCCAAAGAGGAGAGAGGTGGTTCAAACTAGATGCAACTTGTCAAAGTCCCATGTAATACTCCACGAATCTTTAAACACATGTGGGCCCAAAATAATACATTTTAAAGATGGTTAAAAGAAATAAAGAGAAGATTTGGAGCCAAGTAACACTCTTTTATGAGTCAAAATTTCTAGAAAATTGTGATGCAGCAACATTTGTGGGTTATATTAAAAAACCAGTGTCCTAGGTAAGAAAATATAATTTGCGTTTTTTCCTGAGAATCTCAGAAACCGAAAACAATTACGAACAATGCCATCCTTCTCTATATTTCCAATTAGATGGAGTATGAGGAAGAATCATAGGCATGTGTGAGAGCACATTTCATTTAAAATTCAGAAACCATACCAGAATATCAGTCTTTTCTAGATATTTTAAGACTGTTTATCAGTACAGAACATATTTTCTTAATCTGCATATTTGTTAGAGCAGGAAAGGGATGTATTTCTGATTTCTAAAATGTTAATTTTTTATTACATCCAATAATACATTTATGTACATGCTTTGATTTCTCCTCTCTCGGTTTCCTGCCAGCTTGGCTCCTATGGGATTTCTAATCATTCTGTTGTAGGCCTCCTAAGAACCTGGTTTTAATTTTGTTTGGTCTTTGATAATATAATCAGAAAAACCTATTAGTTAAAAGCCATTTCATGAGAGAGTTTCTGACATTTTAAAGAGATAGCAAGAGCCTCAATCACTGGTCCCCCAAAGAAACCACAAAAAAAACCTGCCAAAATGCAGCTTCACTCCATTAACTCACATAGCCAGTGCAGCCTACAGAGGAAGCTGGGTCTCTGAGAGGCAATCAAGGAATGCTTTGGAATGCAATCCTGACTGCCTGAGCTTATTTAAACAGGAAATCAGTTAATTAGATTGTAGTAGGTACCCTCTTGAACACTACTTTACTGAAACATTATAGAGAGTATCTCAAATGTCCATGCATATGGTGATCTTTTGTTCCATGATCTTTGTTTGATTTATTTAACAAAGCTAGAAAAAGAATGCACCTACCAATTTCATTTGAAAATAAGAATCAATGCCTCATTAAAAATTAATTTTAAAAAACCTTCAAAAATTCAAATTGCTCAGTGAAAAGTTAATACTAAAGTGTAACAGGACTAATTTTGTGCTTTAGTATCATAGCTACTTTTATAGGATTCTCTGAATCTGTTGTTGTTTGTTTTTTGTTTTTGTTTTTTTGGACAGAGCCTAGCCCTTATCCACTTGCATGTGTTTAACTCAGCTTACCACACTTCACATGGACATTTGGTTCCTGCAAGTTCTGTCTATTCATCAGTTAGTCTTTAAATGTTCTGGGAGTTTCCTTTTTCAAAACTATCTTATGGCAAATCTTCATTAGATCATTATAAAGTGAATAGCTTGTCCTAATTTAGATTAAAAAATATTTCATTATTTGGTCTGTCATACATACATGAGGTTAGCAGAAAGCAGAGCTCACCTATTAAAGGTTTTAGTACATTGTTTTCTAGAGACATGTAGAAGGTTTCACTTCAGCATCTCCAGCTCCTTGATAGGACATGTGATCTGGAAACGGACAGAGATGGGAGTTTATTGAACTCCCAACCTCCAAGTTTGAAAGTCTCCTTCTTTCTCTTGGAAGAATTCACTCTTCCATAAGTTTTTCTGTTACTGCTTAAATAGTATTTATAAGCATGAGGACAAAGTAAGAGTTTTTGAGCATAGCTTTGATCTGCACAGCTCTTGAGTGCTACATACTTGATGCTTACAGACATGCAGAATATTAGAAGAATGAAAAGAAGAGCCTTGTATAGATAAGAGTAAAGCCTGGAGAGATCAGGAGTTCATCAAAAACTGCAGAGCTTACTAGTTGTACAACAAACTGAATTCCAGCTCTTCTAGCCAAATCCAGGGGTTCTTCTACTGTTAAGAGGTGATGCAGTGTGTAAGTTAAGAGTTTGGTTTCTGCAGCCAGAGTGCCCGAGTTCAAACCCAGTGTTACCACTTATCAGCTACGTAAGCATAGCCAAGTTGTGGAGTGCTCTATGCCTTAGTTTTCATATCTGTCCAATGGGACGATATGAGAATTAAAATGAAATTTAAAGTGAAAAGAACAGTATCTGGCACATAGTGAGTATCCACTAAGAGTTAGTCATCATTAGTATACATTGTTGCTTTCAAAGGTAGTTTTCTACAAACTTTGTAAAGTTTATAAACATCTGAGAACATTTGGGATATTAAAATGCATCAGCAACACCATGACTGTCCTAGAGTTTTTATTTAAAAATGCATGTAGACAGTGGCTAATGGGTGAGCAAGGTATGTTGAATTTCACAGGTTTTTGTTCCGAGAGCTTGGTGAAATCCAGGAGAGGGGAACAAGTTTGACTCTCGACTCTTGAGTTCCATTAGGGTGTCATTGTTTGAAGTTAATGCATAGTGACTGAACATTTTTTAAAAAGCTGTAACAAAGAAAATAAGCTAATTAGGAGGGAAAATAGTTATTAAAACATGATTTTCATTACTTCGTGGGTTTGGACAGTTTGATTTCTCAGCATACCTTCTCCTCCATTTAGCTACTTCATTGAATGAAACAATTGGCTTTCCTTATTCCCATTTTCTTTGCTCTACAGAGATTACACTTGAGGACCCTCAAGTCATAATCCGATGTTGCATATAATTTTCAATTGCTGTCATTAAAATGCCCATGTTAAAATACCTAAATGCCAGAATCATTTCCGAATGAATTTATATTTTTCTCTCACATTCTTCTCATTTTCTGTTACTTTAGGTTGCGAAACAGCAATTTTATTCCCAATGCGTTCCAAGAAGATTTTTGGAAGTGTGCATCCGGCAACACCAATGAAGCTTGAATCTTTTAGTGCCTGCATTTGGGTCAAAGCCACAGATGTATTAAACAAAACCATCTTGTTTTCTTATGGCACAAAGAGGAATCCATATGAGATCCAGCTGTACCTCAGCTATCAGTCTATAGTGCTAGTGGTGGGTGGAGAGGAGAACAAACTGGTTGCCGATACTGTGATTTCCCTGGGAAGGTGGACCCATCTGTGCAGCACCTGGAATTCAGAGAAAGGGCGCGTGTCCTTGTGGGTAAACGGTGAACTGGTGGCTACTGCCGTCGGTATGGCCTCAGATCACATTATTCCTGAAGGTGGAATCCTGCAGATTGGCCAAGAAAAGAATGGCTGCTGTGTGGGTGGTGGCTTTGATGAAACATTAGCCTTTTCTGGAAGACTTACAGGCTTCAATATCTGGGATCGTGTTCTCGGCAATGAAGAGATAAGAGAGATGGAAGGAGCAGAGTCTTGTCATATCCGGGGAAATGTTGTTGGATGGGGAGTCACAGAGATTCAGCCCCACGGAGGAGCCCAGTACATTTCATAAGCGTTGTGAAACTCGACTTGAAGCCAAAGAAAGAAGCTCACATTTTAAACATATGCCAGCTGGGAAGGTCTAAAAATCTCAATGCATATTAAGAACACTTGAGACTAATGAAGGGGAGAGTTGAGATCAATATTTATCTTGGCAAAATATTCTATAAACAGTTGAGAGAAGACATTGGAGAAGGCTTTTGAGGATATTGTTACCAGACTTTATGCCATGGTGCTTTCAGATTAATGCTATGTCTTTGTCAGATAAACTCTCAAATAATTAAAAAGGACTGTATTATTGAACAGAAGGACAATTGTTTTACTTTTCTTTGGTTAATTTTATTTTGGCCAGGGATGACTTTTTCATTGAAAGAATAATAAAATAACATTTGTTGTCCATTGTTTATTGTTATTGGCATGTACTTTATAAAAAATGATTATGAGACATATTTATACTACAGTGTGACTTAACAAATACAAATGTAGTTTCTGTGTTATAATCAAGGGTCATTTTTTGGAGAAAATAGTTATATAAGTTATATTGTAAAATGGTTTTGTATTAATTTTATTAAAACTATTTTTGTAAAGCTCTACTGTAAATAAAATATTTTATAAACCTAGTGCATGTCATGTAATTATAAATTTAAAAGATTTTGGAGCAACTCTGCTTTTCTTTTTTCATCTATAGCTGGCAATTAGTCTATTATGTAAATAGTAAGTTAATATTATTAAAAACAAACTATAGTGTTGTTTTACTTTTTGGCTTCCTATAAATCATAAGGTACAAATATGATCTTGGCTAAGTCAATTCATCTCTCTGGGTTTAGTTTTTCTGTCTAAAAAAATCAAAAAATAATGATCCTCTAGGTCTCTTCCAATTTGATGATTCTATAAGCATATACAACTTTCCTGTCCTGTGTAACATGGGGAAAAAACATGAATTCTCAGAGTTCCCAGATATACATGATGACGGAAAGAAATGGCTTAGGGCTATTATTTGGGGGATCTAAGAATCTGGCAAACAATGACTCCTGACCTTAAAGCAAATCCCATTCTCTCATTTACACATGAAAGAGAGAACAGTCAAACCCCTTCACCCTATAGATGTAGAAGTAACTCCCTACCACACTGGTATTCAACTCCTGTCGAAGTTATGTAGGGCTGTTAGAACATAACAAAGCTGCTTCTTAATGTCAGTGGGAAATATGGTAGAACCACAGTGATGATGTTCTCATTTAAAGATGGGGCCTAAACAACCACAGGCCATACCCTGTTTATGTGGATTAGAGAATAGGGCCAGGAATAATGATCAAAGTACATTTTGTAACTAGCTGGATGTCCTTAGATAAGTTGCTTAACTTCTCTGGGTTTTCTCAGTAAAAGAAGATAGTTGGGCTCTTGGTACCTTTTAGCAATAAAACTCCATGAATCTAGAAATGTTTGAGAATGCTCACGGTATTTACTTGTGAGACACACAAAATCAGGCTGATGGCTCTCAAATAAAATTGCAATTATGAGGTCATAGGCCAGTCTCACATCCTTGGAGACTATATAATGCAAGGTTGTAGGCACAGTGACCATATGCAAATCCCTGTTTAACTATGTCTATATGACTTGGATGCTTAGCTAGAAGAAGACATACTGAACCCAAACTTAAGCAGAGAGTTAGGCATGTTTTCAACTCTTTTCCACGTTTTAGCATAAATTATGTCTGTTCAAGAAACCCAACATGATACAGGCCAAGTATATGCAAACTCATACTGATAGAGTTAAATGTAAGGCCACTTCAAATTTTTTACAGGAATCTCATTTTGAGGGCAGAGAAAAAACAAATAGAAGAAAATAAAGTAATTCTTGGGTTACAAAAGTAGAAACTTCATTTGCTACGGCGTTAAGTCTGGATAGGTGTTCCAGGGATTTCTAATTGTTCCCTGATATCCATTTTCCTCATTTTCCCACCTAAGTAACAGAAATCTGACTTTAATGGCACATATGGGCACTCAGACTAAAGTCTGTATTTTATAGCATTAATTGCAGTAGGTGTGGCCATATGATAAGTTTTGGCTGATGCTGAAATAGTGAATGTGATTCTCTTTCTTTTCTTCCTTCTAGCTGATTAGAATACGGTAGACGGCTGGGATCCCAGCAACCATCTTAGAACATGGAATTCAGCATAAAAATCTAGAAGAAGGCTGGGTCTTCAATGGTATCTGCCTTGCCAGCCCTAAGCTGCCTATCCTTAGACTTCTTTTACATGAGAGAAAGATACACTTCTATCTCCTTAATTCCACAATTAACCGACTATATAATTTAATCCTGATCCAGAAGAACAATTTTTTTTAAATTAGAAAGACCATGAACTTTATTCCCTCAAAATGCTCATAGATTTCTCATGTTTACTGCAGCATTATTTACAATAGCCAAGATTGGAAGCAACATAAATGTCCATTGAGAAACGAATGGATAAAGAAGATGTAGAATATTAGTCAGCATGTTTACTGCAGCATTATTTATAATAGCCAAGATTGGAAGCAACCTAAATGTCCATTGAGAAACAAATGGATAAAGAAGATGTAGAATATTAGTCACCATAAAAAAGAACAAAATCTAGCTATTTGCAACAACATGAATGGACCTAGAGGATATCATGCTGAGTGAAGTAAGTCAGACAGAGAAAGACGAAGACCATATTATTTCACTTATATGTGGAATCTAAAAACAAAACAATGAACAAACAAAACAACAGAAACAAACTCATAGATACAGAAAACAAACTGATGGTTGCCAGGGGTGTGAGAGTAGGGGATGGATGAAAAAGGCAAAAGAAATTAAGAAGTGTAAATTGCCAGTTAAAAAACTAGTCACAAGGATATAATACACAGTACAGGGAATATAGTCAATAGTATCCTAATAACTATTTTTGGTGCCAGATAGGTACTAGACTTATTGTGGTGATCACTTAGTAAGGTATGCATATAAATGTCTAATTAACATGTCATATACTTGAAACTAATATTGTATGTTAACTATAATTTAAAAAATTTAAAAACCCTTATAAACTATACTTAGAAAATACATTTTACAAATTTCAGGAAGCTGGTCATCTCAATTATTTTTAACAGCAATTTAATTTGTTTTAGAATACATAGTGACAGCAAAAGGAGAAAATACGAAATGTGTAAAACTGACATAAAATATCTAAAAAGAAATATTAGTATGTTGTTTTAGTTTAGCACAGTTAGTGTTTTAGTTTGGCAGAATTTCATTCACTAAAATGGTTATTAAGGGCATGGCCATATTATGGCACAATAAAATAATTATGCAAGATGACTGAAGTTATTAAAAGGAAAAAGGTTAATATGTTCCATATGTGTAAATTGTTAAGTATTATATGTGTACGTTAGGAAGATCAACTGTACTGATTTGCCTATGATTGTCTCAACTTTAGCACTGAAAATCTTATGTCCCAGGAAAGCCTTCAGTTCTAGGCAAATTGTGACAGTTTGTCACTTTGTCACCCTAGAACATGTATATGTATATCAGCAGAACAACTTTTTTGCAGTGATAATATAGGAACAAAACAGAGGTGATACACTTTCCTTTTCTATTACAATATAAATTGGCTTCTAATTCAGTATTAATTTTTTAAAAATATATTTAGAACGTTTGATTACTAACTGTATTTTGTAGAATTTTAGAGCTTGGTATATACAATTACTTAATTTACTTTAACGAAGAATTAGATTTGTGAACAAAGAAGATATTATAATTGAATTTATTTCATCTCATTAACTTTTATATTAGAAAGCTCTTTTTTGAGAAGACTCCTAAGGCCAAATGTTCCCCAAACTATCTTTTAGCCACTTAAGAAGTAGCACTTATAAAGTTAAAAACCTTGGTCAAAGTAACATTTACTTATATATTCTTGTATTCAGTGAACCCGAAAACTCAGATCACTGATACTTCGCATTCAGTTTTATAAATCTGGAGTATAGAAGAAATCTTGCTGGGTTTGTGGTCAGAAACTCAGCATCCAAATCTTAACACCATCACCTACTAACCATAAGAAGCTGAGCCTGCCAACTAATCTTTATCAATCTCAAATTAGCCAAGAAATAAAGGTTAGCAGGACTTGCTTACCTTGCTGAAGGGTTATTATGAAAATGACATAAAAACAGATAATGTAACTAAAAATGCTCTCTAAATCATAAAATAATATTTGAAATAAGTTACCTTAAAAAATATTTTCCAAAGCCATTCCCAGTGGATTAAATAGAAAATAAGCAAACAAAATACAAACACATATAAAGGTTTTCTTCCATTATGGGTAAGTCATTCTCAGAAATTCAGCATATAGATGCTCATATCTGGACAGGCCTTATTCTACTTCATAGCAACATCTGCTGGTGGAGTCGAGAAGGTGCAAACTCTGCCAAGCACCTCATCCAAGACTTGGTTAACAACTCAGAACATATATATTTTCAAAATATGTCTCTATTTCTTAATCCACATTTGGGTTGGCTTTTTATAACATTATATTTAATATTTCCTTATGTATATAAATATTCAGGTTGAATATTCTTAATAAGATTGCTTAGTCATTCGTTTCCTAGAATATTTTATTAATAAATTCTTTCTCAACAACCTGTAATATGGTGAACTTAAAACCTTTTTCTTTAAGAATAATTGTATCATGAATTTTTAATGGCTATATATCTCCCAGGGGTTATGAAACTCTACAAATGGATATGGTTCTTGCTTCAGTATTTTATTATACCCTGACACATGGCATATGATATTCGATTAACAATGACAATGATGATAATGATGATGATGATGATATTAAGAAGAATCAGAAAGCATGGTAACTATGGCCTAGCATAGTACAAAGTATTTCTGCTTTATCTATTTAAGCTTCACATCCACCCTAGGTGGTATATATTATTACTGCCATAATAAATGGGGGTTGGGGAAGTCAATTTCCATCTTCATTTTTTCTGAGACAGCTCACTAATCAGTGGTTTGAGTTTTATCTCACATTGAGAAAGAAATGAGGTGAATCTATCATAATTAACTAGACAGTCTTTTCTAGGTTATTGCCCATAAGTCAGAAAGGAATTTGGACCCTTGCTGAGACAATATTACATTTTCTTTCTAAAAACTTTCTACTTAAGTTTCAAATCATTTGAGGTCATCTTGTTACTTGTGTCAGAGGGCCATGTAAAAGGCATATGGATAGAGGGACATAGTATTTCCTTATTATGATCATTAATTCAGAAATGCAGAGGAAGGGACATCACTGCTTTAGTTTGTTAGCAGCGGTGTGCATTGCATCACAGAGTCTTAAATCAAAATTTGGAAACGGTTTCTAAGCCCTCAAATAACCCCTCAGAGTTGAAGAGACTCTCATTTTAGGGGTTTCCAATAATGTTATTAGCTCCTTGGGTGAAAGATATGCCAACTCATGCTGCACTAAGCATTGATTATGCCTTTATATTCTAATACCGGACAGGTTCTACATAGCATCCTCACATGGCAAAGAACAAGATTGGAGAATTACTCAGGACCATTGGAAAGCAACTCTCCCACTCTGAAAAGGTTCTGATGTTACAAAATAAGCAATTACCTCTGCTATGATTTAAGTGGAAAACAAATTTATTACTCAAGTGACATCCTTGTCTTATTTTTTAATTCAAGGGGAAGCGTTCAATATTTCCTCGTTAAGTTGTGGGATTTTCGTAAATATCCTTTATTAGATTAAGGATGTTTCCTTCAATTGCTAGTTTTCTGAGAGATTTTTTTTTTTATCATGAATAGATTTTGCATTTTAGAAAAGAAGAGATTTAAAATTTTGCCTATTATATTTAGGTCTTTATTCCACATGAAATTAATTTATGCATGTTGTGATATGGACAGTTATCCCAGAACCACTTATGGAATAGCCTATCCTTATTCATTGTGAAGATTCCCCTGTCGCATATACGATTTCCATATGTGCATGGATGTGTTTCTTGCCTTTTATTATAGTCCATGGGCTATTTGCCTGTTCTTGCACCAGTGCTCCACCACTTTAATTACAGATGCTTCTCAACTTATGATGGGGCTGTGTCCTGATAAACCCAACACAAATTTAAAATACCATTAAGCTGAAAATGCATTTAATACATCCAACCTGCCAAACACTATATCTTAGCCTAGCTTATCTTAAGCATGCTCAGAACACTTACATTAGCCTACAGTTGGGCAATTATCTTGAGTTCCATCTCAAGAGTAATTGCCCTCTTTTTCTCACTAGAAACAGGAGACACAGATGGGCATTTTGTAGACATGATGGGAGATGAAAACACAAAAGACAATATCCAAAAAACCCTAGCAACACAGTGTCAGTTGTTTGTCCTGTGATCGCATGGCTGACTGGGAGCTATGGTTCACTGTCGCTGACCAGCATCAGGAGTATTGTACTGTGTATGGCTAGCTTGGGGAAAGATCAACATTTAAAATTCCAAGTTTGGTTTCTACTGAATATGTACCATTTTCACACTTTCATAAAGTCAAAAAATTGTAAGTTGTACCATTGTAAGTTGGGGATCGTCTGTACTATGATTTTACATTGTCTTGGAATCTGGTTTGGAAGTTACTACTTATCCTTCCTCCCCAACAATGTTCTCCTGCAAAATGGTTTTGGCTGTCTGTCAATGTATCTTACCTGTGATTTTGAAATCAGCTTGTCATCTTTCAGGGAAATCTTTGTTAGGATTTTATTAAAACTTCATTGCATTTATAGATTAATTTAGAGAAAATCGACATGTTTGCTACTTCAAGTTTTCCGATCCGTGAACATGGTTTATTGCTCCATTTGCTTACCTTTTATTTACCTTTATTGAGTTATTTTCAATAAAGTTTTATTATTTTATTTTCAAAAGTCACACACATCTTTTTCTCTGTGTATCATTTATTTTGCTACTTTAATATTTTTATTATTACATTTTTAATTTATTACTGGTAAAGAGAAAAACAACTCGTTTTTATTAATTGATCTTAAATCCAGCAATTGACTTCAAAGTATTTGGATTTTCTATTATAAGTAATCATATTTTTTAGAAATAATGATTGTTTTGTTACTTCCTTTATGATTCTCATAATCAGAATTATATAGTGTTGCAGTAAAATAGAAGTAGATTTAGTGGCATTCTTGTCTCATTCTCAACTTTAAAGGAGTGCTTCAAATATTTCACCGCCATACATATATTTTTTTTAAAAAAACCTTTTGCATGAATGGGTACTGAATTTTATGAAATGCTTTAACTGATCACATGATTTTTTTACCCTTTAGTCTTTTATTGTGGGAAATTACATTTTGAATATTAAGCCATCCTTGCATTCCTGGGATAAATTCAACTTAGTCATTATAAATTTTATCAAATGAAGATAATAATTTTTCCTTCACAAGATACTTAAGAGAATTATATAAATTAAAATACCAGGATCTGGTACAGAGAAAGCACTCAGCAAATGTTAATGATTATTTTCTTTAAGCATTGCTGGAGTCATTTTGCTAAAATTCTTTTTTATATGTTATACATCTATGTTTATAATTAAAATGGGCCTGTACTTTCCTTTCTTCTACTGTTCTTGTCTGGTGTTGATATCATGACTATATGAGCCTTGTAGAATTAGAGAATGTACTTTTTAAATTATCTGAAAAAGTTTAGATACGATTATAATTATTCCTTGTATATTTATTCTAATTTGCCTATAAAACTAAATGAGACAGTTTTTGCTTTTGCTTTTGTGTGTGTGTATGGGGGGTTGATATAAAAATGCTGATACAGTTTTCTTATTTGATATAGAAATAGCCAAATTTTCCATGCCTTTAGCTCTCAAGTATAAATCATGACAACACTCTGCTAATGTCGCTAATTTTTCTCCAAAAGGCAAAACCTTTTACAATTTCCTTCTAACTGGTAGAGTTCAGAAAACCCAAAACAGACAAATGGAATCTAAACAATTTGAATAAAATGAATTTGTATTTACATTTAATGTTAAACTAAATACTATTACTTATATATAACCATCAATAATGAGAAGTAGCAAAAAACTGGCTTAGAACTATTGAAATATTTGCTTTAGGGATAAATACACAAGGTCATTTGACAAAGTCATGATTGGCTTATGAGCATAAAGGAGACATTTGGTTTGGAATCAGGGATAGACATGTATAATACAACTGAAAAATATGATCAGTAGAATAATATTAACCAGTGTAAGAGGAAGTCACTACTGGTACACAATAAGGGTTGCTTGGCCCCCTCTGGCCTACTTTTTCACTAATGTTTTAAAATGAAGGTAGAATGGTTCTTTTCATTAAATTTACAGATGATGAGAACCTCAGAAGAACTGCAGATACATTGAGATGGAATAATCATTATCTAATATCTTAGCATATCAAAGCAATAAGCTGAGTCTCTTAAGAAGAAAGTGTAAAGAGATAAAGGTAAGTCCATAAGGCTATCAATGGGCATGTGATCCATGTTAGGTAAAACAGAGACAATGAGAGTGGATATGGAGTTTCTTTTGCTTAATTGGTATTTATGGTGATATAAGCTGGAAGCTTCAGAGGCCCATAACATGGAGCATGAGATGAAATCGATCCACAGGAAGCATAGATGAGTAATGAGTAATGACTTTTGGGACCACGATTGAGCCTTGAATTAAACCATATGGAAATCCTGATATATTCACGCACTTTTCAGTCATGTGTTCCAGTGAGGAGTTCTTCCTCCTCTTCCTCCTCTTCCTCCTTTTCCTCCTCCTCTTCCTCCTTTTCCTCCTCCTCTTCCTCTTATTCCACCTCCTTCTCTTCTCCTTCTCTCCTTCTCCTTCCTCTTCCTCTTCTCCTTCTCTCCTTCCTCCTCTTCTTTTCTTCTTCTCTTTCTTCTTCTTCCTCTTCCTCCTCTTGTTCTTCTTCCTCTTCTCCTTCCTCTTCTTAATCATCATCATCATCATCATCATCATCATCATCATCATCAAGTGCTTAATATAGTATTTGGCATAAAGAGAGCACAAAATAAATTTGGTATTATTGTTGTTATTGAATGGATGACCATTTGGTGGAGATTCAAGAATTGCTTGGGTAACTGAGCAAAATCATGCTTAATGTCCCGACCTAAGATTCTACACTTCTATAATTCTAGTCTTGTAAAAACTTAGATTAAATCAAATAACTGCAATACTTTAGAGTTTTCTGTAGAAGGAAAATGGGAGAATGAAAATTAGAGATAATATAAGCCAAGGAGGAAGTTCTAATGGGGAGAAAACTTTAGGTTAAGAAAAAAGAAATCTTAATGGTGGCTTCTAAGGCTACATGGCAGGGGATAAATACAAGACAAAGATTTGCAGAGCAGAAAACTTACTACTCAGAGACAGCAAGATCACTTTTGCTTTGAACCTCAAAGTTTGATGTGCTCATGTGGCTGATTGTGGAGTTTTACACACATATCTGTCCTAAAAATCTAAACCATGAAATATGTAGCCCCAACCTTTTAGGTCAAATTATCATTTATTTTATGGTAATTTTCATTGTGCCAGATTAAATAAACCAAATCATGTGTGTATTTCAAATGTTTGAAGTGAACTGAGAAAGTGTATTTTGCATTTCAAAAGATTTCTTTGTCATTGAAAGTGAATTTAAAAAAAAAACAAGAACAAACAAAACAAAACCCAAAAAACAAACAAACAAACAAACAAAAAACAAACCCAAATATATGACCTAAGTTCCTGGCAGCTGCAAAGAGACAATTCAATTTTTTTTTTTTTTCATAAATTAGTTACTTGCGAGTTTCTCATGGATTTAAAATGCATGGTGGCTATAACTGTTTGTAATTCCTATAAAATCTGTTCCAAATATGTATCCAGGGTGGTGAAAAAAACATAGTTGCTTTTCTGGACTTTTAGCAAATTTAATATCATGTATAAAGTGAAATTAGCAATTCGATCCCGTGGCTAAAGAAAATGAGAAATGAATGCTATCAGCTAGTAATATCAATAACAACTCTTTACAGGGGGGCGTCTGGCAAACCATTGGGGGAGCTGGTCAGAGGGGGGAGGGGTTGCTAAGAACTCTTCTTGGGAATGTTTGGCACAATGAACAAAACCTTAGTCCTGGGCAGGCCATAGGGTCTTTTGAGGATTGGAGGACCAATTTGTCGCTAGCCTGATTCTTGGGTCAATAGTGAAGCCCAGGAAAAAGAGAGTTTTAGATAAAACAGAACCGTCTATTTGATGGCAAACTCGGTAACACAGTTTGGCACTGGGAGCCAAACAATTCTGCTCCAGGGCCTGTCTACTAAACTGAAACACAAAAGAGAAAGACAGATAGATAGTCTCCTTTATCCTGCCACAGGCTGCCACATGGCATTAATGGACTGAGAACTGGTGGCTCCTGAAGCTTCAAGTGGAATAGCACAAAAGGACAGACAGGCAGGGTACTGTGGAATGGAGTCTGTTATTGGGATCTTAATGGTAGCAGCTACAGAATTTGCTGGGCTCAGGATGGTGGAGATGAGCACCACCACAGCATGTCATGCCAGGAAACAGGGAGGAAATCAGCATAGGTTTGTGCTCTGGTCTGGATACTTCAGGAAGAGAGCAAATGTAGAACTTCCTTGGGAACTCTAAGAAATACTTTGTGGAGGAGCACTTCACAGGAGTTTGATGCTCAACTTGAGCATGTGGAGAGGAGGTGTCAGTAAAATGTAATCATATAATCATTTTTATTAATGAGAACTGGGGACATTTGGGTGCATATCAAATAATACCACATATTCTCCTCTGATCCCAAATCCAAAAAAAAAAAAAACCCCAAAAAACATGGTTTCTGATAGATCTGAAACCAAAGGATAAAACACAAGGCAAAGAGAATATTTTGAGTAGACTGATTTGCTCTCTTTCATTCAAATGTGAAACAATTCATAGAGGTGATCTCATTTGAGTTTTTATAATAGCATTTAACACAATTATAAATCAGTCGCCAATCATGTTCACATTTAAGAAGTCTTTACACATTTTCTGGTGTGTTTCATCTAACATTTCTTGCTTTTGGAAACCAAAAGAACAAGAGGTTTTCCATCTGCTACCAAGAGTAGTGGGGTATATTCCACTCAGTACAGACTGGCTCTCTACAGTAAGCAGTCAGACAAGGTGACCAGAAGCACAGAAAACAGTTCTCCAAACTGAGAGATCTGAACTTGGAAAGAAGCTTACAACTCAACTAAGAGTCCAAATAATTCATCTGCCTGGTGAAGAGACACAGACTCAGCCAACCCAAGTAACCTTATTCATGTTCACAAGTCAACTAGTGGCAAAGTAGAGAATCTAACCTACCTCTCAATACTCTAGGTCTCACTTTCCACAAACCATAACTACTTCACAAAAATACTTTTAACTGACTCCTAAAACATGTCCCCCACTCAGCCTTCACACTGTACCTTGGAGTATGCTCTTTACTATAACCTCTGTGTGATCAGCCAGGAGATCCGCCTTGGTAATTGCAGCCAAAGACAGGTAGTTGGACATATTCCTGCACAGTTCCTTGTTGCCTCTGTGGAGGAATTTCACGGCAATGGGGATGGCTAGTGCCATCACAGGGGGCCGGTTGTAATTCTGAGGAAGTGTAAGAAAACAACAAATAATAAGTGTCTCACTATTCATTCATTTATTGATTCATCCAAAAAAATATTTCTCAAAATGCAGCTGTAAAAACAAAGACCCCGCCCTATTTTCATTGTATTTGAGAACTTTGAAAACTCTTGTTCTTATTAGGAAGACTTAAAGGCAAACAGGCTGTTAAGAGCATAGGCTAAGAAGGCCATGATAGGCAAAGTGCAGGGTACTAATGAAGCAAAGAAGGAGCACCTAATCCAGTCTGGGGGAGGGGGTCGGTCAAGAAAGACTTCATGGAGGAGGTGATGCTTTAGCTGAGACCTAATAGATGAACAAGAGATTGCTGGGTGATGGCAAGAAAAAGAGTGGGCAGAAGGAAAAGAATAGGTGAAGGCATAGAGGTGAAAGAGAGAGCTTGTGCATTTGGGGAATTCTAATATTCAGTATGGCTGGAGTGTGGTGCATGTGAATAGTTGGGCCTGGAGAGGTAAACAGGGATTGGTTTTGAGAGGTCTGGCATGCCATGCTAAAGGTTTGGAATTGACTCAAAGGTCACTCTGACTCCAGGAGCCATTGATGAGAGGAATAATTTATCAGATTTATACTTGAGAAAATAACTCAAGGAATGTTGAACAAGTTCCTTTCAGACTGTATCTTAAAAACTAAAGTTTCAGCTAATGAAATACAGGAGAAAAAAATGAATGAACATAATAACTAAAAACTAAAGGAATTCTGTATCTTAAAATAATTCTTTTTGATTTACTTTGTGACTGAACATCAATATCTAACATATAAAATAATGCTATTAGCATTTGATTACCTAATTAGAAAATAATATTTGGAAAATACAACATGTTTTCTTAAAAGTGAATGGTATGTCTTCACTACCATCTAACGTTCTGACCATCAACCTCACTCCTTAGACTAACTCTAAGGCAAAAGTTGCACAGCACACGTGTGTTTGGGGAGCTGGCTCTACATTATTATATTAGAAATAAAAAGTGGTTGTTATTCTCTAACTGCTCATGTGAAAGGTGCTTTTATCTTTCCACCATGGATTATCTCCTCTATTACTTTCCACAATTCTAGGTTTATGATAGTGTTCAGTAAACATCTGTCAAATTGAATAACTAATAAAAAATGTAAATCTATTGTTATAGTTGTCATTGGGACTGTAATATGGTAGGAAGGGAGGAGGGGCATGGGGAACCCTGCTCATTCCTATTCCCACTGCCAGCAATGGCTTGGTATGAGCTAAGTGTTCCAGCACCATTCATTTTCAGGGCTGGTTGATTGGGCAGGAGAGTTGTCATATACTACTTAGTAGATTTCAACTTTCACCATTTCAGGTAATTCTAATGAAGACATTAACAACCTTGGCTTCAAAAGTGTTCAAATGGCTCAAACATTGACCAGAGAATCACATTTCCCTGGTCCAAGTGATAGGTTCAGAAATGGGCAAGGTACCCAGTTATAATTAAGGAGCCATTAAAGAGCTCTGTGAAAGAGGTTCTGTTTTCTGATAGATTCAAATTGAAAATGAAAGATCAAGTAGCTGCCTCCATCTTGTGACCTGAGAAGGCGAGAATCTGTTTCAGATTCAAGGTCATATGGATATATCTGAGAGACAAGTAGAGAAAAACCAAGTCCTGGTGACATTATTTGAGCCTCGAGCATTAGGCTGTGCCTTAGACCAATTTGATCTCTAATTTTTTTTTTTTAAGTGAGCTAGTTAAGTCTCTTACTCTAAAGTTTTCCCCGCTCCAAGCTTCTAGAAACAAAAATAGACCTGATAAATTCTTAACTCATTCCTGTAGTTCCACCTATTTTTCAGACTCAAGGGTCAATCTGACTTCTGAGCAGGAAAAAATAGATATTCAACAACCTAACCTGAAATCCCACCTTTAAGTCAGCCATGATGAAAGCTCTGACCTTATTCCTTGGTGACAAATCATTCTTCTATAGCACTTCCACTCGCTAGGTTTCTGTTCTAACTTCATAGAGTTCCTAACAGGATCTGACTATCAAGACCATGGCCTGCAGCTTTACTTCTCTGATACCAGGCTTTGCCTTTATCTGTCTCCCTCTTGGTGAATTTAACTGGACCTGACTGAAATGGATCATTATTGATATGATGAACTATGAGGCCTCTCAGGGATGTTGACTACTCCCCTGCCTTCAGCTTTAGAAGTCTGGGCATGTGCTTGGTCAGCCATATAACATGCTTTGGATCCACTTAGGGATTATATTAATGGATTTCCAAAAGGCTAGTACATTATGAGGCATGCCAATTTATTCATCCACAATGAGAGTCTTTCCCAGGTCACACCTAAGATATCCTTTTCACATCATTAGGATACCAGGAGCCAGATTACTAACCAGAATGTTCACTCATAAGCACACGATCAGACTGGAGCAAAGAGAGATCCTGAGATATAGTTCATTTAGACTATGTGAAAACTAAAATAACACTCCTGCCCTAAAACCCCATCACCATGTCTAGTGACTGAAATTTTCTTATTATCAGATTTAGTCTCCACCTACTTTTATTCCACTGCCCTCCTGCCCCCAGGCTGGGAAAATGTGCCAAAATAATGACCCCATGCTGAGCATCCTCTTTTTGTTGACATACTCTTCAGACATGTGATGTTTAGGAAGGCCAATTAATTTGTCCATTTTCTCGATTATAATCATATTCCACCCCTGTTCCCTTGCAGTTATATTCATATTACTTCAATTAGAGCACAGAGTGTTTCTCAAATCCCTCAGTTTTACTATACAATTCCTTGGGTTGCCTCTATAGATAGCCAATTACATGTAGTTTTTTTTTCCTGGTTTAAGTTTTAAATGACACATCTTTGTCCCTGCGATGGCAGGTCAAAGCCCTAGTTTGGAGAGTGGAACACAATCACACAATGCTTCTCAGAGCTTTCCCACGAAGAACTACAGGCTCAAGTTTACTCTACCTATTTTGTATCTTCCGTCAAGAACAACTTGCAGCTATAGAGGAAGTACATGTCTTCCATTGGAGGACTCTGTCTCCAAGCAATTTACATGTAATTTACTGAGAAACCGTACATGGTGGCATGGGAAGTACGATTCAGGTGTTCCTAACTAACAGTCGATACAGACAGTGGAAATCAATATTTCCAGCAACTGGTGTTTTGCACCTTGGGTGTGAGCTAACGCTTACCAGCAAAAATGAAATAACAGGTTGTCTTAGCCAATTGGATCTTTTTTTTTTTTTTGCCATAATTCTAGATGTTTTTGAGAAAAATAGTAGGCAGCTATTAAAGTCTTTAAAGTGTGGTTCCAAGTGAATTATATAAAATCTCCCCCCACATGTATAATGTCATTATTTGGGGGAAAAATGCAAAATTTTAACACACTCAATTTTTCTGTTTTCCTTCCATACATGTCATCTGGAAATCTCTCAAATGATGGGAGAAGTAAAACATTAAGCAAAGAACAAATAGTTCATATAAACACTAAGGAATTGTGACCAAAGACTCACAGTTTCTAAACAGTGTCCAGACACTTCCCAGTGTATTAAGAAGCCACAAGCATTGCTGACAGCAACAGGATGCAAGTGAGGGGCTGAGAGGCCAAGATAAGCCTGGACAGACACGGGTCCTAGGCCCTGACAGGTACTATATAGCCTCCTTCTAACAGCTGAGCTTTGCTCTCAAGTGAAGCAAAATTAGTTGCTAATGCAGATCTTAGGCCTGTGACATTGTTTCATCACTAGGATTATTTGGATCACAGGAATGCTAATGGCACACATGCAAAGAAAGCCCTATGATTACTCGCATAAATAAATCACTTTAGCAGCAGCTGTTAATGCCAGAGCCTATGATAGATCTTGCTCCTCGGTTCAGATGTGAGCATGTTGGTATGTGTATCATCTTACACACAATTTAGTACCTAATACTCAGGGAACAAATTTAGTGAAGTACAGGGTAGAAATAAAGACATGTTCATGGAAACAGTTTATATATCTAGCTGGAAAAGCAGAACAAGAGGCCTTTGTTCTACAGATGCCAAGAATTATATTTCTAACTAGATTAGCACCAATTTAAGGTTTTGGTGGAGTTTTTCCTTTTGAAAATAAACTTTGGGAACATTTCCCAGTGTTTTAAAATTGAAAAGAATAAAGCTAAGTAGAAGAGATATCTATCTGAGGTGATAGCCACTAAAAAGTTCTTTGGCTCTCAGGCCTTGAATTCAAGTGAGTGCCATAGAATAGTAATCTCAAGAAATAGTAAACATCATTTACTAAAATAGTTATTTTATGGTTATTCATTCCACATCATTGATCAGATAATTAAAATAAATTTGGATTTACAAAGACAATGTTTGTTCTTAGCAGCATGGCTATATATAAAATCTAAATGGCACATACTCCTAAGTTTTCCTAGTGTATTTTCTGTCAGGTAATAAGAGACGAGTCTCAGGAATCTGGAGATATGTGTCCCAATCTACTCCTATTTCCACTGTCTCATATGGCATTAATTGAGAAATTAGTACCATGGCCCATTCTGGGGAAAAGGTTATCTCGTGTGGAAGCCAGAAAGCAGTCACGTCTCATGAGCTATTTGTTCATTCATTCATTCAATAAATTAATATTATTTTGAGCATCTACTGTGTGCCATTCACTTGTTCTAGGTGCCAGGATTATATTAGTGAATAAAACAGAGCTTATATTTTGGAGAGGAGGAAACAGGCAATGAACAATGGCTTTAAATTAAATCAATAGCTTGTTATAAAGTGTTGAGTGCTAGTTTAGAGTCTACTGTAGATGATGCTAATGATGATATCAATCAGAGTCAATATTCATGCAGTACTTCCTGTGTCCTAAAGATTTTATGTCTATTTTTAAATGACTGTTCATTTAACCCTCACAACAAACTCAGTAGGCAGGTATTCTTATCATCTGATTTTAAAAATGAAAAAATGATGGCATAAGAAGATTAATTTGCCCAGTATCACACTGCAAGTAAATTACAGAGCTGGGCTTATCTACTGAATCAATTTCTAGACCAACATAACCAGTCCTGTCTCTAGAGTTACAATGGAAATGCTCTCAAAACTGTCCAAGGCACTTCAGATGCAATGCCAGCCAGGGGCAGATTTTAAATCTTCATTCAACATTAATTGGAGAAGAAGAAATAAGAAAATTAAAGTGTAGAGTCAAGGAGAATGGACAATAGGTCCCTCTATAAAGAGGAAAAATGGATACTTCCTGACTTTCCAATAGTAGATTTGGGGATTATTCCTATTCTTCCTTCCACCTTCCAGATAACCCCCTTGGGCAATCTTCCTCTTTATAGGTGTCATCAACAGTGTGAGCAGAGATGGAGAAAGAAACAAAATGCAGAGCTTCCTTGACAATAGCTCTGCTAAGTGATTTGGTTGGGGAAGAGGCTGTAACTAGTAGTGTAAGAGTGAAGCCAGGCACTGGCTCTCAATGTCAGGCTGGTAGTCCCCTTGATTCTCTAGAATTTCATTCTAGCACATCAGCCATGTTGATAATTTCAACCTCTTTGAGGTGCATTTAATTCTTTTCAACCCTCTTCACATTTAGATTTATTTTAGAATGTAATATGATTTGTAAGGGGGCATTGTCCCTTTCAGGATTTTTCCAGCAGCAAAGAAATAGACATTGGTCAACTCCATATCAAAATCTGGTCAGAGAAAGCCACGATGAAATAGGTACTTCTGGATAATGGCTAGACCACACAGGGAGATTGCTTTTGTAATAAAAGATGCTCTCCATGAGCAGCAAGTTTGTCACATCTATTTTACAGGTGGCAGAACAGAGGCTTAGAGAAGTAAACTAAGTTCCTTTATTTACATAAGATCAAGAGCATCTAACTCTAAGACCCTCAAGCTCTAAATCTCCTTGTTATGCTACCTCTCAGCATTTCCTAAGTGAGTCAGAATTTCAAACCAGGAAGTGATCTGAGAGATCAACTGGTTCATTCTTTGTTTTTTATTTTAGATGACAGGTTGAGAGGCTTATCTAAGGACATGAGGTAAGTTAGTGAAAGCATATCACCCAGGGCAAGAGAAAGCAGAACTCACAAGTGCATACTGCACACCACCTGTAGTGATTTTATATTGAGGAAGTTATAGGAGGTGAATTCTGGAATTTTAGAAGTTATTTTAAGGTTAATGTAGCAAATTCATAAATTTAGGGACCAAGAAAAGAAAAGATTCAATGTAGTTACTCATTCAAAGAGGAATAGAAGTGGTCCTTGAGGTAGGCTGGAGTGTAGGTTGAAAAGGAGGGGAAATAAGACAGAAAGTTTCTGTTGTGAGTCAACATATATAAGTTTGAAATGACAGTGAAGTGACTAGGAGTAAAAATCAAGTGGAATGGACAAGGACATGGTAAGAACTGGTGGGCTCTTGCTGGATGCCGGGATGCTTATCTGGAGAAGTGGGGGAGGTGGAGAGGAAATCATTCTTTTTATATGTTGTACCAACTAAAAATGCTGAGGATGACTTTTGAAAGTTAATCTACTGTTTTATCTTACTGAAAAAAACAGAACAGAACATGAGTCATCTGGTTCTCTACATGGTTCACACAAGAACCCAAATTACAAGTAGGATAAAATTACCTTTTCAGTATTTACCGTAGGCCAAAAAAGTTCTCCTTAAAATTCAACAGCAGCTAAATGCCAATGCCGCAACCATAGCCTTGCCTTTAGTTACTGGGGCTGATTTCTAGGAGTATATCTCCAAGGATGGCCTGGACAAATCACTGACTTTTGGGGTAAAAGGCAAGTTTGCCTTTAGGACTTCGCGCTTTCCTTTCTAATACCATCTGCCTCCTTGAAGGACACACTAAGAAGACCCTATGCCTACACTGGTCCTATGGGCTGGAGTTGTCCACTTCTGTGACTCCTTTGTCCCTCTCGACCAAGAGGCCTATCTCTTTGCTTTTTTATCTGTCCCTTTCCAAAATATCAGTGCTTGTCCTCATAGCCCTACTCTCAATAATCTTACAAACTCATTTACATTGAGTCATTGATCAGCAGTAAGTTTAGCATTTTTATCTCTCAAAATCAATTCACTTCCCCTCTACCAGCCCCACCCCAAAATTTTAGGTAGAAGACATAATGCCTTACCCAAAATTTGGGGCACTTTGAAAGAGTAACCTGCTTATAATTTTCTGACCTTGGTTTTATCTCACAAATCTAGACTTTTGCAAAAGCTACTTGGAATGTCCTCTCACTCCCAATTTTTTATCTGGTGAAATTTCTGCTTATTTTCTATAACTCTTTCCAAATGTGATCTCTAGAAAGTCTTCCTGACTCTCTAGAACTGTGCTAACACAGGAGCCACTATCAGCTTTAAATGTAAATATTCCAAATTAATATCCACTAAAACGTACACCAGGATTTCTGGTCAAGATGGAAGAGTAGGTGAATGCTGTGCTTGCCTCCTCTCATGACCACATTAAAATTACAACTAAACTACAGAACAACAGTTATTGAGAATCTCCTGAAGTCTAGCTGAACAGAAGTCTTACAACTAAGGAAATACAGAAGAAGCCAACTCGAGACTGGTGGAGTGGGCTGGTCTTAGACGCATATGGGGCAGTTAAATCATGAGTGATATCTCGGCGGCAGAGTTTCTCCCTGAGGAGTGAGGGATCCCAGACTCATACCAGCCTGGGGTTCCATACCAGCCTGGGAAGAGAAGTCTCCTAAACTTCTCTTCACAAGGCCTCGCAGTGGAGATTGTGGCTGAGTGAGATGGAAGGAGCCTCCATCAACCTGGCTAACACTGGTCACTCTGCCCTGGTGATTCCGTGAAATCCCACCCCACCCAAGCTGAAAGCTTTTTTATACAAATGGCTTGTCTTGTTGTGGACTCCTAAAATCTCTCAAATGTTCACAAAACTCAAATAAGCAGCATCTGGCATCAGCGTGCCCCATACCTCTTGCTGAGCAGCCCCAAGCCTGGCACTAGTGGCAGCCAGCCTGTTAGTGGCTTGTCCTCTCTAAGCACCTCTAAGTCCAGTGTAGGTGTCTGCCATCTGTGATATGTTTGGTGGCTCAAGCCACATGGCACTATGAAGGGCACAGGCTTTGGCTGAACTTGGCCTTTGGTGGAGCCCATCTCAGGAGGCCCTGAAGCTGACACACATAGTGGCTAACTTCAGACAAAGCTGGAGCTCCATCCAGGGTTGCATCCAAGGACAACACACCCATAGGGCAGACTGGGAAGGCACCACAGCCCTGCTAAAGTAAATCCTGTTCCATAGAGCCAGCCCCTCACCAGCCAGACCTCCTAACCAATCAGCCTGAGGCTCAATTCCCATTGACGTGCAAATAGCAACCAAAGCTCACTACAAACAGAGGGCACACAACCCATTCAAGACACATACCTGGAGTACCCAGCTCAAGTGACCAGGGAAGACTGCCACTCCGACCCACAGCACACCTAGTACATAAGGCCACTCTACTAAGACTGGGAGACATAGCAGTCCTACCTAATACATAGAAACAAACACAGAGTGGCATCCAAAATGGGGAGACAAAGAGGCATGTCTCAAATGAAAGAACAGAACAAAGCTCCAGAAAAATAATAAACAAAATGACACAAGCAATCTACCAGATGCAGAGTTCAAAGCACTAGTTGTAAGGATGCTCAATGAATTGAAGGGAAAAGAAAATGAATTCAGTGAGGACTTTAATAAAGAAATAGAAAACATAAAAATGGAGATAGAAAATATAAAAAAGAACCAGTCAAAAATGAAGAATACAGTGAAATAAAGAACACATTAGAAGGAATTAACCAGAGATGAAACAGAGGATCGAATTAGTGATTTAGAAGATAAGGTAGCAGAAAACACCCAATCAGAACAGCAACAAGAAAAAAGAATCTAAAAAATGAGGAAAGTTTAAGGGGCCTCTGGGACAACATCGATCATATCAACATTTGTATCATAGGAGTATCAGAAGGAAAAGAGAGAAAGAGAGGAATTGAAACCCTATTTGAAGAAATAATGATCGAAAACTTCCCTAACTTGGTGAAGGAAGTAGACATATAAGCCCATGACGTGGAGAGAGTCCCAAACAAGATGAACCCAAAGAGGCCCACACCGAGACATGTCATAATTTAAATGCCAAAAGTTAACGACAAAGAGAGAATCTCAAAAGGAGCAAGAGAAAAGCAGTTAGTTACCTACAAGGGAGCTCCCATAAGAATATCAGCTGATTTCTCAAAAGAAACTTTGCAAGCCAAAAGGGACTGACACAAAATATTCAACGTGATGAAAAGCAAGGACCTATAACCAAGATTAATCTACCCAGCAAAGCTATCATTTAGAATTGAAGGACAGATAAAGAGCCTCCCATACAAGAAAAAGCTAAAGGAGTTCATCATCACCAAGTCAGTATTCAAGAAATGTTAGAGGGACATCTTTAAGGAGAAGAAGAAAAAAGATAAAAAAAATACGAATAATAAAATGGCAGTAACTACACATCTAGCAACAATTACTGTAAATGTAAATAGATTAAATGTTCCAATCAAAAGATAAGGGGGTTGAATGGATAAGAAAATAAGGCCTTTACACATGCTGCCTACAAGAGTCTCACTTCTGATCGAAAGACACTTACAGACTGAAAGTAAAGGAATGAAAAAAGATGTTTCATGAAAATAAAAACAAAACAAAAAACCCTAGGGTAGCAACTCATATCAGATAAATAGACTTTAAACCAAAGGCTATAACAAAGGACAAAGATGGACTCAGTAATCCCGCTTCTGGGTATTTATCTAAAGAAACCCAAAACACTACTTCGAAGGGACGTGTGAATCCATATGTTCATTGTGGCATTATTTATAATAGCCAAGATTTGGAGGGAATCTGGTGTCCATTAATAGATGAATGGATAAAGAAGAGGTGGTACATTTATATCGTGGAATATTAATCAGCCATAAAAAAGAATGAAATCTTGCTATCTGCAACAACATGGATGGACCTAGAGGGTATTGTGCTGAGTGGAGTAAGTCAGACAGAGAAAGACAAATGCCATATGATTTCACTTCTATGTGGAATCTAGAGAACAAAATAAACGAAAACAGAAACAAACTTATAGATATAGAGAATGTTTTGATGTTTGCCAGATAGTTGGGGTTGGTAGGGGTATAAAAGGGAAAGGGATTGAGAAGTACAAATTGATAGTCATAAAATAGTCATGGAGATATAAAATATAGCATAAGGAATATAGTCAATAATATTGTTATAACTGTATATGGTATTAAATGGATATTAGATTTATTGGGTTGATCACTCTGTAAATCATGTAAATGTTTAATCACTGTGGTGTGTACCTGAAACTAATACCATATTGTATGCTAACTGTATCTGAAAAATAAAATATTATTTAAAAAAATACATGACATAAAACAGTATAAAAATATCTCATTAATTTTTATATTGATTACGTGTTGAAATAATAATATTTTGGATATATTGAGTTAAGGAAAATATATTATCGAATCAATGTCATCCATTTCTTTGTACTTCTTTTTAATATGGCTATCAGAAAATTTTAAATAATATAGGTGGCTAGTGTTTGTGGCCTGCATTCTATTTTTGTTGGTTAGTGCTGCTCTAGAATCTAGATCAATGGTTTTGAAATTCAATGGGAGCTGGAGTGTACAGTTGACTTGTGAGTTACTGTCTGAATGTCTGTAGAGTGGCACTTTAGAGTAAAATAATCTGTGTTTCTAATGTGTATCAATAACATACTCCAGATAATCAGTGAAGAACAGATATATTAGGTCTTTGTTGTTATAGCCAAGCTGCATTAATCTCTCATTAATTTTGTCGAAATCCCCCTTTCTCCCTTTCCATCCCAAATCTTAAGAACGAAAAAACACAAAAAACCAACCAAACAACCAAACAAACAAAAAACAGTGTAATAGAGTCTTTTTGTTCAGTTGGCCAGTCCCTGGACTAAGGAGACAAAATAAAATTTGTTCCAGTTAAGCAATGACAACTGTAGGAAAAGGAGAAGAAATGAAACTAATATTAGCTGCCATACACAGTGCTAAACTCTTTAACAGAATCAGGATTTCCTGAATTGTGCTAGTGGAACCATAGTTCTGAAGGCTATTCATAAATGTTGTGTTGTGGGTAGAGAGGGGAAAGAAAGCTCCATGGTCAAATCAGAATGGAAAATGCTGTACTAAACAGCCTTTCTTTATTGCAGGACTTTCCAGAGCCTTTAATATGCTATGAAGGATTGTGATAGCTCAAAAGGGAAAATTTGAATTCAGTGTTTATCAATTTATTTGACTGCATAATTTTTTCTTTGAGAAATACCTATTAATATCATTGATTGATAAAATTTGTCATAGACAATGTTGCTTCACCTGCATTTTACACAGAGAAAACTGTGGCTTAGAAAATTAAGTGACCTGCCCAACATTTCAGTCTTACATAACTGATTTTTGGCTGAGCCAAAATTCCAAATTCACATTTTTGCCAAAAGAAAGAATTTAAGCATGATCAGAACAGTCAAATATAATTATGGGTAATTCATGATACATATAGATATATACTTAAAAATGACTAAGTTACTTTTTCCCACATATTCCAAGCTCATTGCCCTTTAGTTCAGTCTCCACCCCGTCTTTGGTCTCTCTGAATAAAAGTTCTCCTTTTCTGCATTTTCCAATATATCTCATCTGAATCTTGGCACACGTTGCTTTACTTTTAACATTTTATATGCACATGTCTTTTCTCTCCAAACAAATTAGAGCTAGCTGTGGTATTCCTTTGAACTCCTCATAGTGTGTCTTGTATACAGTAAGGGCTTGATAGAAACTTCTTGGTTTATTAATGACCAAGCCTGTCTGGCTTAGCTATTGATGGTTTGTGGTGTCTTTTTACAGTATCCAAACACTTCAGAAACGTTGGCTCTTGGTCAGAAACGTCACATGTTCTCCTAACCTGCCAAGCCAGTAACAAATAGTGTGATGTTGAACACTGACATACCTGTAAAATGCAGCTCATGATATCAGAGGCGATTTTTGCGTGGGGAGTGTCTTCATCTTTCCCAGAGGGTCTTAGGTTGTGTTCCAAGCAGGAGTCCCATAGCCCCACGAGGGCCTTGGCATGCTTTTCAATTGACTCTGTCTCTCTGATGGCTGTTGTGATTCTTGTGATACAGATTTCAACCACTGCCTGGTCATTGTTATTGGTTTGGTAATCCTATTTGGAAGAAAACTTTCATGTTAAATAGTGCTCTGGAAAGTTATCCTTCAAAGGACCAACAAAACACAAACTCAGTCATTTAGCCAACAGGTGTGTCACACTGAGTACTAAGAAGTGAGGCTGTAAAGCTCAATACAATAAAGGCTTTCTTTCCAGATGAGACTCTTGTGGAAGAGCCTAATTTTCACACGTGCCAAAATGAAGCAGGTCTGTGCTATCACAGATACATGTATAGGTTACTATGAGAATCCAAAGGAGCATAATTATTCAATTGCAAGTGAGTTTCATCTTCAGACTATTATGGTTTCTAAGTCTATTACAGGTCAGACTTTACTTTTTTACTCTGACATTTCAGTAACTTTTGTGAAATATTTGAAGTTAACTTTTAACTTCTCATCATAAGCTTTCTTTTTATGTACACAATAGAACACATTATTTCATCTATCTTTTCTTCAATTCAAATAACTACAAAACCCATTTTTTCTTCCCCAACCAAATTTTCCCCCATTCCTCTATTTTAAATCTTCCTCAAATAGCTAATTATCTTTATTAAGAGATACATGACCCTTTGAAACGTCTAAATGGAGGCTTTAATTGGGAAATTAGTCTGACCGTGAACTCTACATGGTGGAATGACAAACCTAAAAGTACGACAGAGAAGGCAAGCACTGAAACCTCACACCATCATTTGCCCTTAAAGTTGGGAGTGATGTGGCTTTTGTCCTACTACTGCAAGCTCCAACTCTAACAATCATTTTTTACTGTTATAACTAATGCTGCAGTAAACATCTTATGCATGAAACCTCCTCCAAATTGTAGATTATTTAGAGCCCAGATTCTCCAGAAGTGGAAATTTCTGAGGCAAAGGACAGTAACACTTTTAAAGCTCGTGAAAACTGCTTAACTGTTTTCCAGAAAGATCTTACCGATTTATACTCTCGTCAGCTGGGTGAAAACATGCTCTGCCCATTATACCTTTGCAAGGACAAAGTATTTTTGTTTTGCTAATTTGATCAGGAAAAACAGTATCTCATTGCTGTTTTACTTGAAATTTCTATGATCAGAAGTGAGGTTGAATATTTTCTCATGTTTATTGGCCATTTGTATTTCTTCCTTTGGGAATTGCCCATTGTATCTTATGTCTATTTTTCCTTAGATGACTTCATTTTTTGGTCCTCCTTTGGTGTAGTATCTCTTTCTCTTAAATTAGCATTTCGCATATTGCTTGCAAATATGTCTCCATGTTCTATTATTTTTAGTTGTACTTTTTACAGCTATTTATTGACACGATAGATTTTTAGATAGTAAAATTGGTTGGTCTTTGGGGATTTAATTGTTTTTTCTTTCTTAAATTAGAAATTTAAGCTGTTTAAATCATTATTTTTTGAAAATGAAATCCATGGACATGGTATAAAACTTCAAAAGATACAAAGAAAGTGTTCTTAGTGAAAAGTTAGTCTCCTTCTCAGCCCAGTTCCCTTGCTTAGGGGAAACCAGGCTCATCATTTTTTCACCTACTTGACAGAGGCATTCCAAATGCGTGCAAATATCCATCTACA
Organism: Pteropus alecto; assembly: GCF_000325575.1. Lineage (NCBI taxonomy): Eukaryota > Metazoa > Chordata > Mammalia > Chiroptera > Pteropodidae > Pteropus > Pteropus alecto. Next base: position 6,026,662 of record NW_006433378.1, on the reverse strand, counting down.
CATTCACTTTTTTCTCCTTAATTCCTATAGCAGCTTTTTTTTTCACGTCACCTTTTCCTTATCAAAGTTTTAATAAAAATTTACCTCTATTTTTCTAGATTAAAAACTTGACAAAACATTTAATATTTGTTATTTTAGAAATTAATTTCTTAACTATTCACTTTGCTCTTAAATCTATCTGGTATTTATGGAAGTAAGTAAAAATGTACACTGTATTCTGAATAGCTAATCTAATTCTCCCACCATCATTTACTGAATAATTCATTTCCTAGTAATTATTTTATACATGTCAGATTCTATTTCAAGGCTGCCTTTTCTGTTTGCTTGTTCCATTTCTCAATTCTTTTACAATACTAATTTTGCCATTTTTTAATATAAGCTCCACAAAGTTTTGAAAGTCTTTACTGGTATACTGCATGTATTTACTGTTTTTGTCAATAAAATCTTTGTTTTTTCCTCATTAGAACTTTTAGTTATTGCTAATTAAATCAACCTACAGGTTTTTTTGTATTTATTTTGTATACAGATATTTAACTCCACTCTTCCTAATTTTGATAATTTTTCAGATCATTCTCCTGGATTTTCTAGAAAGATTTCTGTTTGTATCTCTATCTTTTATATATCTCAAGGCTTATTGAATCAGCTGTAATTTCCTAAGCTACTTCACATAAGAGTGATAAAAGCAAAAATACTAGTTTAATTTCTGATTTTAGTTTCTCATTTTTTTATAGAAAAATTTATGGTTGAATGCAGGAAAATACTGTAAGTGTTTTATATCATATAGGATGCATCACTTTCTATTTTCAAAGTTCATATATTTGTTTTAAGTTTTTTCAATGCCCTTTTAGCATCTATGGAGGTAACCATTTTTTAAAAATCTGGTTTATGCATATGAAGTGTTATATTACTATTTAGATGAAATTTCCAGATATTAATCCACCTTCCCATTCATAGAATGGACAACACTAAATTTGATGAACTGTTTTAGTATATTTGTTTTTACTTCCCTCCTTTGTTGGTGAGTGTATTCTTTATTTTAATGCAGCAGAATTATTACTTTTACCAGAACAAGATCTTGCTATGTAGCATTTATCTTTATAACACACAGTGAGTTACATATATTTCCTTCTGTAGTTATAATTTTTACACATTTATTCCACAACCACTTAATACGGTACAACATAAAAGGCCACATAGTTACTCCCTTCTTATTGTTACATTCTATATTGGCATCCCTGCTAATAATTCTTTATATTTGTATCACTTTTTCCACTTTTAAAAGCATACATATACACTTATTTATTCTATCATTCTAAGACTCTCCAAAGTCAAGACATCAACAATACTAGCAGCAACAACAATAAAAGTTGTCCTGGAGCCAATAATATTGCTGGAGTTTCCAGCAGAAGCAAACTACTTTGAGGGGCAAAACGCTCAACTCCAGCCATTCAGTATTGACATGGTAAAATTCTATTTAAACTGAACTCAAAAATCCAAAATTATAACACACAAGGAAATAAGCCAATATGAGCACATGTAAGCAGATGAAACTTAGAATAGATTAGATATTCAATAACTTCAGGTAATGTAATTATTGATTATATTATGCAATCATATGTTCAAAATGATTTAATGTATAAAGAAAAATTATTTTTTTATATAAACAAAGACCAAATCATGTTTAAAAGGACCAGAAAAATGTTAAAAAGAACCATATGAAATTTTTGAAATGAAAATTTCAATGAATGGATGAATGAGTGGGTGAGATACAGCTAAACAAAGACTCAGTGTACTAAAATACAGAGCCGAGGAAATTAAAACATAATGTATCACATAAAGATGGAAAATACAAAGGTTAAGAGATGTGGAGGATAAAACAGAATAGAATATGAAGGATGTGAGAGGAAATGATTTTTATCTGCTTAGTTTAGTATTACATTACCGATGCCTAGAATATTGCTGAAAGATAGGAGATACTAAAAAATATTTATATAATGCATAAATGAGTGAATAAATAAGATTAAGATTTCCAGAATGAGAGATTAGATGGAAAATACAATATTTGATACAATATTTTAAAACTTTCCAAAATTGATAAAAGGTAAAAATTCAAACTAACAAAATACAATGAGGTTTGAGTAGGAATATACAAATAAAGCCACATTTAGACACATAATAGAACCACAGAACACCGAAGATACAGAGAAAAAGTAGATTAGGTATAAAGAATGACAAACTGACAGCAAATTTAGTAGCAGCAATAGTAAAAATTACTGAGAAATAAAAAGACGGCCAATCTAGAAATTTACATCTAGGTAATTCAAATTCAAAATTAGAGTCAAAGTAACAATTTTTTCAGAAAAAAGAACAAACATTGAGAGAGTTTATCACTAATAGATCTCCACTGAAGAGACTTTTAAAATGTATCCTTCAGAAAGTGGACACCTGGATACGGAAGGAAAAAAAAGATGACAATGAAATTAAAGAACAATGAGAAAAGAAAAAGAGAAGTAGTTGGTACTCAAAGTAAACACTGGCTGAATTTTTAAAAAATCAGTAATTTGAAATAGTTTTGGTGGTATTAAACAAGGTGAAATAAAAGTGTTGATTAGTAATAATATAAGATAGGCATTAAAGCATTCCAATGTTTTTATGGTAATAGGAGGAAAATAAAGCTATTGAATAACTTTAGACATAGTTATTATAATTCTACAAATGTAAGAAGGTGTCAAATATAAGATCTCCCATTTTTAAGAAAGAAAAAAGACTGCCATGCCAATTAAATTGTGAGTTACATCATCCTTAAAGAGAATTCTATGCAAGACATTAAATGATGGTACTAGCCTCTAATTTCCTTCAAATTCCTTTCATCTCTTACAAGGGACTTGCCTGTTTCTCCTCTTTAGTTGCATTACTTACTGTAGTGTAAAGACAGTCTTTGACCAATATCTTGGTCACAAAAGAGGAAGTTCTCTTTTAGTCTTCATAAAGCTCTCAGTTGTTGTTTTGCAAGAAAATGTGGAATTTCTGTCATTCCCCTCAATAATGAATATTTGGTTCACTAATATAAAATTTATATTCTGGTGCTTTCTTTCCATGCCTTTATGCATTGCCAATAAGTTTTTGAAAACATTTTAAATTGTTATTTAATTCAATATTTGTGGTAACAACACACCTAATTCAGTTGGAATGGCAACAACATGAGAAGGAGAAGACGAGCAAGAGGTTGAGAACCTATTTGAAGAAATAATGATGAAAAAACTTCCCTACCCTGGTGAAGGAAATAGACATACAACCCCAGGAAGCTCAGAGAGTCCCCAAAAAGTTGAACCCAAAGAGGCCCACACCAAGACACATCATAATTAAAATGCCAAAGGTTAAATACAAAGAGAATCTTAAAAGCAATAAGAGAAAAGCAATTGGTTACCTACAAGGCAGCACCCATAAGACTGGCAGCTGATTTCTCAAAAGAAACTTTGCAGAACAGAAGGACTTGGCACAAAATATTCAAAGTGATAAAAACCCAGGATCTACAATCAAGATTATTTTTATCCAACAAAGCTAGCATTTCGAGTCCAAGGACAGATAAAGAGCTTCCCAGATAAGAAAAAGCTAAAGGAGTTCATCAGCACCAAGCCGGTATTACAGGAAATGTTGGAGGGACTTCTTTTTACATAAAAAATATGTAGCAAAAATCTGAATAAAGAATGAAGATAACTACATATCTATTAACAAGCAGTTCAAATGAAAAAGAATTAAATGCTCCATTCAATAGGGAGTGTGGCTGAATGGATAAGAAAACAGAACCCTTGCATATGCTGCCTACAAGAGACTCACTTCAGGTTAAAAGACACAGACTAAAATCTTGTATGCCAAGTATAACTGAAAAATAAAAAATTATTATAAAAAAATTAATGAAAAAAGATACTCTATACTCTAATTATTAAGCTAAAAGCTTTTTAAAAGAGACAAAGCTCTGAAAATACTGATAAAAGAAAATACCAGTGGAAAATACTGATAAAAGAAAATACCAGTGGAAAAGATAATTTAAATATGGATGCAGTAGAACACAAAAATAAGAATAATACAAGTAAATTTATGCCAATAAATTTGAAAACTCAGATAAAATGCATAATTTCCTAGAAAATGTTTTACCAAAAGTGATGAAAGAATCCCCTCCCCATTTTCTTTTAAGAAATTCAATCAGTAGTTTAAAAATATACTTAAAAAAACGACAAACCAAAAACACCTCATAGTACCCAGAGGTTTTTACAGCTTTCTATGAAATCGAAGAATAGGTCATCACAATCTTATAAAACTCTTATTGACAATAGAAATGGAAACAACTCCCAATTCATTCTATGAGGCTAATATGTATAACTAGATCCCAAACCAGGTAAAGACTGTGGAAGAAAGGACAATTATAGGCCAATCTCATAGTTCAAAAATTCTTTTAAAAATCACAAACACGATTAGGAAATATATTAAAATAAATGTCAAATTTCATTTTACTCCAGGAGTGCAATAATAGTTTTATATTTTAAAAATCTATTACTGCAATTCACCACATTAACAATTAAATGGCAAAATAGAATTATCTCAGAAGAGCAGAAAAAGCAATTGATAAAATTAAACAACTGTTAAAAAAACAGGAAGAAAAGGGAACCTCCTTAGTCTGATAAAGGGCATTAAACTAAAGCCTGGAACAAACATCATATTTATACTGAAAAGTCAGAAAACTCACTTTAAAGAATGAGAAAAGGATTCTTGCTATTCCCAGTCTATTCAAAATTATTCTGGAGTGCTAGACAGGACAATGAGATAGTGAAGTCAAACAAAAGGCAGAGGATTGGAAGAGAAGACACCAACCATCATTATTTTAAGACAATGATTGTATACATAAAAATGTCTAAAGACTGTTTCTCTCATCTTAAAAAATTTTTTTTTAGACTCCCTGATTCTAATTACTGCTCCATTTCTCTGCTCCTCTTTATAGAAAAATGCCCGGAGTTATCACTGCTTACTTTCTTCAAGTCTTCTCCTTCCATTCTGTCTTCAACTAACTCTACTCCAGCTTTCACTCTACTCCAGCTACCCAATAATATGGCTTTTGTCACATCACATGACCTTCACATGACTGAATCTAATGGTCAATTCTCAGTCCTCATCTCACTCTACCTATTGGCAGCATTTGACATCTCTGTCCTTGATACAGTTTCTCCACTTGGCTTTTGGGATGTCATGCTCTTCTGACTTTCTTCTTCCATCACCAGACTTTCTCTCCATTCTTTACTGTTCCTTCATCATCTCCTTGACCTCTGAGCACTAGGCTCAGTCTCTGGATTTCTTACTTTTTTTTATACTCACTCCCTTGGTGATCTTATTTAGTCTCAAGACTGATGAGTTCCAAGATGATGTTGTCCAGCCCAGGTTTCTCTCCTCAACTCCAGACTCATATATCCAACTATCTTCATGATGTCTCTACTTAGGCATCTGACAGCTCATACTTTACATGTCTACAGCAGAACTTTTGATTCCTTCCTATTCTCCTCCTCAGATTTGTTCCTCCTTCAGTCTTCTCCATCTTACTTAATGACAATTTCATCATTCCAGTTTTTCAGGCTAATAATCTTTGAAATTCTCTCTCTCTTTCTCTCCTCACCCCCACCTCTCACCTTCCTCTTCTTCCTCTCTCTCTCTACATACCACATCAGCAAATTCTGTTGGTTCCACCTTCAAAAAATATCCAGAATCTGAACACTTCTCACCACCTCCATTGCTCCATAATGGTCAGTCTCTGTTCTTCTTATCTTGATTATTGCAGTAGCTTTTCAATTGGCCTCCCTGATTTTACCTTTGCCTTTCCACAGACTCTTCTCAACATAGGAAAAAGAAAGTCAGATGTTGTTCCTTCTCTGGTCAGGACTCTTCAATGGCTGCACAAGGCCCTACGTGATCCAGCCTCTACTTCCCTTCTGACTTGTTTATAACCTTCACGCTTCGCTCCCTCTGCTACAGCCACACTGACTTCCATGCTGTTTCTCAAAAACTCCAGGTTTCCCTTAACCTCAGGGCCTTTCTACTGGATGTTTCTTTTGCCTGAAATGATTTCCTCCAGGTATTCACAAGTATTAATCCCTCATCTCCTTCAAGTTGTTTAAATGTCAGCTTCTCAGTATGTCCTACCACCTCTGCCCATTTAAATCTCAGGCTTCTAATTCTTTGTCCTCTTCTTACTTATCTTCTTCTAATATGCTATGTATTTTCCTTATTTGTTATGTTTACTTTCTGTCTCACCCAATTAAATGGATGATGGCAGAGATTTTTTTTGGTCTATTTAGCTCAGTCCTGTATCCGTAGCATCTAGTACAGTGTCTGACACATTGAAGGTGCCTAATATATTTTTTGGATAAATAAAAAAAATTTATAGACAAATTATTAGGATGAAAAAGAAAGTTGAGTGAGTTTACTGGATATAAGATCACTACACAAATGTTATTTCTATTATGATCACATGAAAAAATAGTTGGAAAATATAATTTTACAAAGGATCTTATTTATAATCAGCTAAAAAATATAAATTATGAATCGAAAAAATATATAAGACAAAATCATTAAGGAAAAATTATAAAACTTAATTAAAAGATACTTTAAAAGACCTAAACAAATGGGTAGCTTTACAGTATCTACAGATAGGACAGTACCATAAAGATGTTAATTTTCTTTAAATTAATCTGTAGACCAAATGCAATTTCAGTGAAGATACTGACAAAATTATTCATGAAACTTGAGAAACCTAATACAAAATTGTTAAAGAACAAAAACAAATCAAAACAATTTTAAAGAAGGAATTGGAAATATCTGTCCTACCAGATACCAATACTTAGTATAATAAAAGGTGAAAGGCAACCTACATTTGCAGTAAGAAATATGTAATATGCATAAGTGGCAAAGGATTAGTATAAAATATACCAAAAAACTCCTTTGAATTAATAAAAAAAATGTTAAATTTCAATAGAAAAATGGAAGGAAATAAAAAAAATAAACCCAAATCATAAACAAGTACTTTACTGAAGAGGAAATCCAAATGGCAAATACCAAATAAACATATAAAAATAAAGATTGGCCTTGTTGATAATGAAGGGAGTGCAAATTTAAACAACAATCAGATACTGTTTCACTTAAATTGACAAGAACTTTAAAAATCTTCAATTTTTAAATTGACAAGAACTTTAATCTTAAATTGACAAGAACTTTAAAAACTTCACAAATGACTGCTGGGAGTATAAATTGGTAAAACCACAATGGAGAGCAATTTGGTGGTATACTAGAAAGTTGTAAGTATTCAACCCCCACCCCCAAATAGTTGTTTCACTCCTAGATGCGTACACTAGAAATACTAGCACAAAATTGCCAATTATAAGAAGGTTCACCATAGCACTGTTTAAATAGTAAATGTCCATCAAATGACGAATGGATAAACAAACTGTGTCATAGTTGTGTAATGGAATACTCTATGCCACTGAAAACAAATGAATTAGAACTGCATGCACCAACACAGCTAAACTTCAAAAACATAATATCGAGCCCATGGCAGCATTTATATAAAGTTTAAAAACATAAACTATAACACTGTAAGTAATTTTGAGTCATGGATATGTAGCACAGAAATAAAACATGCATAAATAAAACATGCTACAATAAGCATATTAGTTACCTTTGGAAAGAAAGAGAAGAAATAGAAATTGACATGAAGATGAATTTCCATTTTATCTAATTGCTTAAATTGAGTTATTTTCGAGCGCCTAACATTTTTATTGTTAAAAAGTTAAAGAGAATTGGAAGGTGGGTGCACCAATTAGGTATGGGTGAACATCATGGAGAAGATGGGGTTGGGAGTAGGAGAAGAGGATGAATTGAAAAGGTGACAATCTCACCCAAAGTAGTCTGGGAGGAGAGCCAAGGGAGCAGAAGAAATGATTATTAGGTAAATGTATTCCAAAAAGGACTTGAAATGAGAAGTCAAAACTTAAAGGAGCATTGGGGAACTTAAAGAGATTTTGAGTGAGAAGTTACATTTTCAAAACAAAGCACGAATACCAGGTGCTGCAGGCGTACCAACACCACCACCACCACCACCACCACCACCACCACCACCAACAACAACAACAACAACAAAGCATGAGGACAAAATATTTTCCAACAGTGTTTTTGAGTAACAGATAGAAAAAGAAGGCATGAACTGCAGAGTGAAATCTAATAAATTTCAATTATTTTGTGAGTGACTTTAGGAGATTGGAGCCTTGCTTACCAAATTTTCTCATTTACAAAGGTTGGAATGCTAACTAATATATTGGACAGAATCATAATTTTTAAAAGGTACAGATATTCTGGAAGAAGGGCCTAAAAACAATAATATTATTGCAATGATTTAAAATTTGACATAATTCACTCAATATTTTTTTCAAGTTATCTAATTATAAGTCTTGATTCAACCTGAAGATCTTGGCACATCAGAGGATAAATGTGGCTAACTGTGTGATGCTATTATTGGAAAGAAATTTAGAAACAGAATTATCTGACTAGTATCAGCAGTTGTTCTAAGCCATTGGTCAAGTACTGGACAATGATACTTTACAATAATAAATTAGAAAGATTCCAGGGGAGGATAACCAGAATGTTTAGAATCCAGGCAGTACTTGGGAACTACAATGAGGCATCCTCCAGGAGCTTGGAAACAAGATTGTCCTTTGAAGATTAAAACAAAACAAAACAAACAAACAAAAATCCATTTGTATAGGTGAGACTAGACAGCTACTGGGCTAACACAAAATACTATCTGTACATGGGTGACTTCACAGGTGAGTTGAATATACTCCCAGGGAGGTAGAGCTGAAGTATAATTGTAATAGAGAAGGAAGAAGTCTAATCAATAATATATGCCTTGTCTAGAGAAGGCCTGGGTAAATAGACTTGGAGAGAACAGCATGGAGCACACAAGAATTCTGACTGACATGAGTGTTATTTTACACTGTAAATCAATGTCGGCACTCTAATTTATACTTCTGAGTCTTGTATTTGGATAGCATGACTTGGATAGCATTTCTCATATATTGACAAAATTGAGTTTCCAGACCTGAGACTGGAAATGTGAGGTGGTATAGCTTTTCCATGTCATAGGCCTCTTTTTTGTTATGGAAAAACATAAGGGCACTAACGATGTTTACCTGGGAAGAGAGAAGCCAGAGATGAGACTGATACCTATCTTCACATGTTTACAGTTCTTCTAGAGGTTAGATTCTTTTGATTTTTGGGTGCAAAGAACAGAACAAAGCGCAATGTATAAAAAATACAAAGAATAAGATTTCATCTGACCAAAAGGAGAAACAACACTAACAATTTCAAATTCCAACAGTGAAACAGTTATCTCTTTGTCAGTTGGAATTCTTTGGTCATAAGCAACAGAAAAAGTCTGGATAACAGTAGCAAAATGAAAATAATAATTAAAAGATATAAAGTGGCTCACAGATTTGTAGAAAAAGCTGCAGCACCTGGCTTTAGAAGGACAGTGACCAAAGAAACCAACATGATAGGCGGGTAGGAACCAAAGGACTGTTTCTTGGTACACCATCATCCTGATAAATCACCCTCTGCTTTTATCTTTCCTAGAATTATTGAGAAAGAAATTCTGATTGTCATAACTTGGGTCAGAGGTCCTCACTGCTTTCCTACCACCTCCCCTGGCAAGGGCAAAGTAGGGAATCTTGACTGAAGACTCCATCAAGGCTTCATGCAACAGAAAAGGAAAATTTACTAAAGAAAAATTAAGAAGCAGAAAAAAATATCAGAAAGCTTCTGTGCCCTCATCATTGCAAGTGCAAGGAAAGGCCATCTATTTGTTAGGAATTCTAAAGAAGGGATTTCTGTACTGGAAGGAAGTTGGAAAAGATGATTTCAAAGATCCCTTCTAGTTCTCTGTTTCTGACAAGAAACTGAGAAGTAGAATTGATTACTGAGATCCAGGGTCACTAGGAAAGGACTGATGAGGAAGATCTTGTCTTAGTTTTAAGGAAAGGATGGGCTGCAGCTAACAGGAAATTAAGCCATAGAGTGGGTAGTTCAGTGGACTATCACTGGCATTGGTCACTGAAAGTCATGGGCATCGAAGCATCATGGAAAGATTTTAAACATGTAATAAAATCTGGTTTAGGAAGTTTAATCTGATAACTGTTGGTAGATTGAACTAGAGAAAGGCAGGAACAAAGGCAGGGAGATCAATTATTTTGAGGGCCTGAACCAGGGCAATGGAGCAGGAAGGAAGAAGAAGGAGCAGATGAAGATGCATTCTCTGGCAGTGTCTACAGAACTTATAAGGCAAGAAGAGAATGAGAGAAAAGGATCAAGAGTAACTCCAGGTTTCAAACCTAGAGATCTAAGAAAATGACAGTATAATTGGAAGAATGACGAGAACTTCTAATTAAGATATACTGATTTTGAAGTGCTGGATATCAACTAGTATGAGCGTGAAGCTTAGAGAGAAACGTCAAGGCTAACAACATGGATTTGGGATTTCCTAATGTAGAGATTGAACTAGAGGTTGTATGAATAGATGATTTCCTAGAAGGACAAAATATAATGAAAAAGGCAGCCCAAGACATAAGAAAGTCTCCTCACTCACCCATCGCCAGAATTCTAAACGTTTGTACAGAGACCTTAATTAACTATGTCCAGACGGTCTCAACAACACATTACTCCCTCAAGGCAGCAACCTTGAAAAATGGCTCTGCTGTGGGAATAGTGGGCACCTACATCTTTTTAGAAAGAAGTAATCACTAAGGACTAGAACCACTAGAAATCATTTCAGAAATAATGAAACTTGAACTGGCTTTTAAAAGAATGGAGAGGGAGAAGGAATTCCACAAAGGGACATGTTTATAACTAGGATTGATTAGGAAACTTAAATATTGGATTGAGCTGCATGATCTCTCTTAAAAAATGATTATTTTTATTCTGCCATCCGCCTGCTCTACACCATGGTTACGAAAAGAGAAAAATGAAAGAGGTGACATGTGAGAGAAGTTAGTAAATGAAGAAGACAGGAGAACTAACTACTCACTGTCTCGACCTGCCTGTCTGGAGGGATGCTGATTTGAGGTCTTAAAGAATGGACAATGCTCTTAATGACAAAGGACCTGACAGCTCTAATGGTTAAAAGTGGGACACAACAGAATTTATCAGTCCTAAAATTCTGAATTTAACATCTGTGAGACAAAGCAATTGAGGAAGGAAACAAACAAAAAAAATCACTGACACTAGTGACCTCTAGTGGAAATAGGTTTGGGGAAACATATAAATATATAAAATAATATATTATTAGTATAATATAACATATTTATTATATCAAATAAATATTATAAATATGTTTATTAGAATCATACATACATACACACACTATTAGACAGATGAAAATCAGTGACATATGCAGCCAATTTATTTTCAGAGAAGTATGAAAACAGGGGTTGCTGAAAATAGCACATAAATCCTATCCAGAAAGTGGAAATGTACCAGGAATACTTTGTGTTTTGTGTCACACTAAGTTGATTCATGTTCTGGAGAAAATGTGGACACAAAACTGCTGTCAAAGACATTACCTGAGAAAAGAAGAGTGTTTGGGCAGTGACTTCATTGGTCACTGGGGGAATTCAGCATGTTAATGGCAGCCAACAAGAGAACATGCTGACAGGCTTGAGGAGGAAGCTACACTGGTTGCTAGTAGGTCTTTTAAACATTTCTTCATTATAACATGGAAGAAAGCTGTTATTTCTGAAGTGTGTACACATCTGCTAATTCAGTATTTTATGGCTTGAGTCCTATTTTTTCCTATGCCCAGTGGGTGTTTATGCCACATGTTGGCAAATGCTGCTAAGCTCAGAGGATATGAGAGGATGCTTTGGTGGCCTTGCCCTTTGAAATGGGGCCAGTCTCATGAAGGGTCCACATGTGATCAGGAAGGTCAACATTAAACGAAGCCAGGCATTCCATATCCGCCCCTTTTGGAAAGTGCTTTCAGAATGTATAATTTTGACATTGAGGAGAAGCAAAGGAATGGGAGGGTTGATGGAAATTTTAAATTTGTTTGATCACACTAGTGGCTAATAATGTGTGAGTTGAATAAAATGGTGTGTGTGTATGTGTGTGTGTGTGTGTGTATGGGGTGGGGGAGGTGTTTAGAAAAAGGAGCAACAGAAAGAAAACAAAACAAAACTAAACTAAACCAGAAACGATATAGAAGCAAATGGAATCAGCATTATGAAGCCTTAGGCAACTGTCACTTCTGGCAGCAGGATGATCGTTGTCCTTGTCTCATATTACTTGCGTGGCAGAAGGTATCCTGCCTTCTTTCATTATTCAGCCTCCACCACACACCTTGTTTTGTTTACTGATGCTGCCGCACAGCTTGACAGGTCTGCTTTTCCCCAGATTCTCCCCCTCTCCTCTCCACGTCATTCCAAGGATATAGAAACAACTCTTAGATAAGCCTTTTGTGAGAATTCCACTCTGATATGACATTTCCAGAGTTCTGGTCTACTTGAGAGGAAAAAAGATGGCCTGGCTGTCCCCCAAGTCAATGGCTTCCTTGGTGTTATTTCTTAGATGCCAACTAAACCACAGACCAGAGTTAAGAGAGAACAGTATTAGTGGTCCTTCCTCTTTCCCCTGCAAAAATCCTTTCCCCCAGGATATATACAAAAACTTATTCTAGAATAAATCATTTCAGGGGTCTAATCTAAAAATCAGTTTACTTACTGAAGATGAGCTAATTATTTTAATTTGCTCCAAAGCTTCTGTCAGGCTATCTTCAATCTCAGAGTCATCTAAGGAGAAGAGGTCCCCAGCTCGTGAAAGATCTTTCTGTCCCAAGACCATTCTGAACAGATGATGCATGATGAGGAGTTTGGTAGTCAATTGACTTTCTGTAGGCTCAGGGCCATGTGTCCCAGTTACCAGAGGTTAGTAAGACGAAAACATGTAGCAGGTGGTATACTTTGTATTCGCTGCAAGGTCATTTTTCTCCAGACTTGGAGGTCTTATTGACACTCTCTGCAAGAGAAACAAATGACCCAATGTAAACATTAGCAGAATGACATGAGCTCAGAATGTGAACTTGGTGCTCAGCAAAGAAGGAAAAAAAAACTTTGGAAATGTGCATAGAGTAACAGATTCCGACTTAATGATCTTTGAATGAGCTCTTTCCTCATTTATGTCTCAAAAAGTCCTGTCAAAAAATATTAAGTTTCTTAGAACTTAATTTGAGCTTTAAAAAGCAGTGCAGATTCCACACTTATTTTTCCCTTCTCTATATTCTTTCTATACACTTCTCTTTATGCCACAAGGAGAGAGTGAACACATAACAAATATGCCCAACACTTGCCAGATTGTCCCCAAATAGATTCCCGTGGAAACCAAACAGAAAAGGGCAATGAAAGGAAAGAAGGAACACAGGAAACATCTTTTAGACCCACTTCCTGGTTTCCTCTCTTTTCCTGGATACGCTTACCTTCTTGGCTGGGCTTCTTTGCTGTATTGATCACAGAAGCTGCTCCAACACTCTGACCGGAAGTTGATCTCAGTACTTGCTTTATTATTATATACTCTCTAAATAAGTTGCAGTGAAATAAAAGACTCCACCTAAGAGTATGTGGCTAGATAAACCTAAAGAGAACATGAGCATGAACTTGAACTTGAACATTGAACTTGAAAGTGATAACTTGCAATGTAGGCTAAGGATAAAGGGCTTTGGGATCAGGCTATTCTTCTATTCTCAAAGTTGAATTAATAAAGTCCCACTGTACTTCTTACTCAATTAATAATCCAAAGAGAGTAGGGTAATGGCACAAATATCTGATTATTCTCATTAGCTCCCTTCTGGGCCTAATAAAATCACAGACCGTTTGCACTGGTAGAGACTTTAGCAATCATTTAATGGCTAGGGAGGTTTAATGACTTCCCTAAGGCCCCATGATAACTGTGGCAGTGCCTGTGGGCTTCTCTCATGGTTTACAGTGAAGTGGAATCATGTTATACATACAAGTAACATCCAAATGCAGCCACATGCTCAGAATGGGAAAGCCGAGAGTGATTTATTTAGTATAAGCAATAGGTGATTCTGCCCAACATTTTGCTCTGCATGTACTCCCCAGAATGAGTGTGCAAAGGGAGAGAGAAGTCTGCCACTTCCTTGGGCCATCTCAGTCCTTCCTTCTGAGCTATCACTATGAGAGCGCTTCTCTATACTGAATGCAATTTAAAGTTTAAAGATACATTCTCTCCATGAAATATGGTCTCCAAACACAAGCCAAATCCTTCACCAGACAATTAAATAAGCTACCAGTAGTATTCCAAATGGTGCAATTCATAGGCCATTAAAGGGATTTCGAGGGTAGTAGTAATAACTTTTGTGCTACCAACCAGTACCTAGCAGCTTTAGGACAATGATACCCAATATTTATATATGCTTACCTATGTGCCAGGCACTGTCCTAGATGTTTTGTAAACATTAACTCATCTAACTCTGATAAAAACCGTATGAAGATATTTCATCCTCATTTGACAGGTAAGGAACTCAAAGTATTTGACAACCTGCTTAAGCTGCACAGCTAATAAACTGGAGAGCTGGATTTTGAACCCAGAATGCTAGGTTCCAGGTTCATAACCACTATGGTATGTAAGGGCTCCATATGAGGCTACTGTTAGGTGTAAAGGCCCTCAGAGTATTACTAACATTTGAAGATGAAGGGATAGGTACTATCTTAAAGAAATGAACTCCTCTTCCCTCCTGCGCCAACCCTGCATCCTTACCCCTCTATTCTCTGAAATTTCAGCCAACCAGAAGGCAGGAAGGTCACAAGGAAGAGAAGCTTAGAAGAAGAGAAATGAAGGAGAGAGGTAGGAAGGTTTCTGGGGGTGGAAAGAGAAGGGCGAATGTCCTACAAAGTGGTCTGTGCCCTGGCATATGTGGAAGGGTGAATTACAATATTTACAAGAAAAATTAGGACAGTATTTTCCTGAATTTTCCCCTTAACACATTCTCTCTCTACCCACACCCCAAGCTTCAACATATACAGTGACAGAGCCTCAGAAAAATAATATTCAGGAAATAAGACACTGGATGGAAGTAACTTCACCTTGACTAGACGGCTTGTTGGCCAATATCTGGCACTTCCTGAAGCAGATTCAGCTGCCCCACACACATCAGAGCTGGAGCTCTGAGAAGGAGCAGAAATGTGTACTGGGAGAGAGGAGCACCCACAGGCTTTTCCTGGGCTCCTTCTTTCCACGCTTACAGTGACACGTGGTGCGGAGCCCCACATTCACACTCCCACACAGCTGTACATGAAAACTTTCATACGTCTGGTGGGGCAGAAGAGATGAAGCTTATACCAAACATTCTACAATATAAGGACGACCCAGAGAAAAGTGTACTGTGTACTGTAAAAGGAAGTTTGGGGAAATGTAAGGGAGAGAGAGATCTCTTCTAGAGGAAGATGATAAGAATGGCTTTGGGGAGGAAACGGTATTTGAGCTGAAGCTTTTAGAATGGTTTCATTCAATGCATGAGTCCTGAGTATATACCAAGTTAGCTTCTTGTCTGGGACTGAAGTTCAAGTCCCAGCCTGGCCATTCAGTGGTTATGGGATTTTTGGTTCATACTTTTCCCTTCCTCAGCCTCAGTCTTTTCATTTGCAAAATGATGCTAACATGTACCTAGTCTATCTCATCAAGTTATTTTGAAGATTAAAGCTGATAACACATAAAATTGCTCTTTGTAAAATGACACGAACAGCTCATGTTTAGCAGGTGCTTATCATATGTCAGGCAAGAACGAGTATTAAGTCATTTAATTCTCATGACAATTCCATGCGATGAGAAACTGATTTTCAGAGGGGAAAATAACCAGCCCAGGGCGCTGGCACCTGCAGAGTAAGCTGCAGAAGCCAAAGTGAAGGCAATTCATCTCCCAGGTAAAACTCTCTCAGGATTGTGTACTGTTGTACATTGTGTGTGATAATCATTAAGCTGCCTCCCTTCCCATCAGTCCTCATTTAAAAAGCATCCACACATTACATTATACTGCCCTTTCCTGGATAAGGATCAGCAAGCCATGTTATTTATTTTTCAGCAGCTTGGGTCAATGTTTCGCTCAGGTATCTGGCTTCTCCTGCTAGTCTCTTTGCAACAGCAGAGGTCAGAGCCAGATCAAATTCAACCTCACCTTCTGAGAAACTCACTATCGTCCCTTATGAATGTCATAGTCCTGTGGCCTATATGCATGTATACAGATGCACCCACTGTACACACACAAACACACATATATGTACACACATGCACATATGCATGCACACTCAGGTACTTTCTATACATCAAGCTCTTTGCTAGACACTTTCTTCTCTAAGTTCTCTCATCAACCCTGAAGGGAGATATTATTACCGAAGAGGAAACAGGACTATGAGGTCACACACAGAGCCAAGATTCACATCTAAGCAGGTCAGCCTCCAAATCTCGTACTTTTTGAATCACAAAAACTGCCTCATAAAATTCCTTCTTACTCCCAACTTTTGTTCTTATAATTTCTTTTTCTAATGTTTAAGGGACCCAAATCTGAAGCCCACGTTCTCATTATTTAGTATATATTTTTCAGGCAGGTATTGGTTGACAAGTCAGGTTTTTGTAAAAAGAAACAGACACCACAAAAAGAGAAATAATTCTGCACAAAGCATGACATATTTCAGGGAATCACAGCACTCCCCACAAACTCAGTTTACCTGCACGCTACTCCTCAAAGGTAGGTTTGTTGTTACTCAGCTGTATGTTTTGAGACTGGGTGGGAGATTCAGGCAGCAGACTCCTGGGCACAGAGAGTCGGTGGAATCCACTGAGCTTAGTGAACCTGAAGTTGCTCATTGCAGAGCCCGTGTAGATGAAAGAATTCAAGGAATGCAGCCTGATGCCACCGGCTGCTCCAGAGCTGATCAGGTGACAGGCTGCCCTCACCCAGTGAAAAGAGAGTTACTTCTGAGTGAAATGCTCTGTTTCCTGGGGTGAAACATAAAGCCTGCTCCAGTAGAGTTGTTTTTAACAGAGAAAACAAAACGCTCTGTGTTCATGAAAATCTATACTTTCCCTGAGAAGAATGGGAAAAAATAAAAAACAAAAAACAAAAAGCTATGCAGGAAACAACAGTTTCAACATGAACTCAAGCAGGTGAGTGGAATGGCTATTGGGAGACATTTCACAAGGCTGGAGAAGAGAGAATTGTAACTTAATCAACACTTCCCTCCTTCTTGAATTTCACACACATAGTTTGAAACACTGAGCATTTGTCCAATAAGAGCTGCAGCTCCTAAAGAAGTGATCTTGTTCTGCCACTAGAGAAATATTGCTGAAAATTTAAGGATGCAGAAAGTTGCTAATAAACGGAACAAACTTACTGAACACAAATGCGTACAGTAGGTCTTCGAACAAGTCATTTCGTTCAACGTCATTTTGTTATAACATTTATGAGAAAAAAAATTGATTCCCAACTGGGATCATTGTCTGTGTGAAGTTTGCACTTTTCCCGACATCTGCGTGGTTTTTTTCTGGATGCCTCTGTTTCCTCTCACATCCCAAAGATGCACAGCGAGGTAAATGGGTGTGTCTGCATTATCCCAGTCTGACTGAGATTGGGCATGGGTGTGAGCGTGCCCCTTGATGGAAGGGCATCCTGTCCAGGGTGGTTCCTGCCTTGTCTCCTGAACTGCATGAGCTCTGGCCAACTGAGACCCTGCACTGGAATAATCAGGTTGGGAAATAATAATCTGACCTATTTTTATTACTTTTTCTTAAATATATGTATAGCTCACATTGATTTCAATTATTAGAAGTGTTTTGGGTCTTTATTAAAAAGTTTGGTATTTTTTTGTGACAAGAAATGTGCCATAGGAACTTAACTCTTGTTTATATTAAATAGCCTATGGTAAAATTGGTTTCCTTATACCTTGTTTTGCTTAAAGTAGCAGTTTACAAGAACCTATCAA
>NW_006433378.1:6004243-6008563 GCF_000325575.1 Pteropus alecto | reverse complement strand
TTTATTTGTTGGAAGCTTCTTCATAAAAATCCACTTGGACCAGATATATTAGATTTGTACTTTAAATATTGCATCAATAGTTGGAGAAAATCTTTATTCTGCTTGATCCATTGACACTCCAGAGAAGAAAAAGTTACTGAAATCCTCCTTTATTGTTTCAACCAGCTAACTGCATTGTAAAAAAAAACAAAACATGTTTTTAAGCCATATTATCCTTTACCCTTATTTTGTCTATTGCCATCAAATCACCTGTCTGCTGGCAACGTGCACTGGAAGTTGTGCTGCAGATAAATTCATCTGTGTGATCACTAAGATGGGGACATTGTGACTATCCCCCCTGGAGTGCTACCCCACAAAAGTGTGTGCTCAGACAGATACACACTTGCCATTGAACTAGGTCATGGGCTCCAGATCTCATAAATATTCCTAGATATTGGCTGATCAATCATATTTTTATGCCATCCACAAATGGAAAAATGTCCCTTTGAAGACTTTCTTTTATAAAAATAGGGAATCCAGTCATTGGCAATTGGCTTTTACTAGCAATTTTCTGGCTTATACATAGTGAGTGATAACATCTCATTTAATGCAATAGACTATATTTCATTAGCCTTCTCTCTTCTTCATCCTCTATTCATTTTAATGGTTTTTATCACTTGATTTTATACAATCTTCTTACACTTTTAAAGGAGTGTAAGTTCCTAATATGGAAACTATGGGACTTCAGTAAGAAGAGCCAAGTGGTTACAGTATGGGAACCTGGACACAACTGGACTCAGCTATGCCACTGCCTGCAGTGTAAACCTGGGCAGGTTAATTAACCTCCCTAAGCCTCAGGTTCCTTATTTGCACCTGAGGATTGTGATGTGGGTTGTTCGGAGGTTTTATGAGATTATTACGTAGAGCATTTAACACAGAACCCAGCAGATAACAACTACACAGGAAGTGACAGCAATCATATCTTTAATATCCATTATTCTTATACGTCATTCTCCTGTTAATAATACCCCATGCTATCCTTTTTCAAAGCCAATGCACTACTGTACTGCTACCTGGCATTGAGTGCATAGCGTTACAAATGTCCAGGAAGTTTCCCATTTGTGTCACATTTATATCCTAGTTGTACTCTCCCTCAATCCTAAATCTGGGTGGTTCATGCACTGTCTTGAATGTGTCTCTATTGATTTTTTGGCAAACTGATCTTGGTCCCTGGAGAGACAGCCTTACTGTCAGGCTTCCCCTAACCATGGCTAAACAGTAGCAGCTAGGAGAGAGTATGTAATTCCCTGCAGGACACTGGAGGGAAAGTTCTTTATGACTTTTCAAGGTGACCTACCTTTAGTGGGCACTAATAAAACATTGCTGGTTTACTCTATTATGCATCAGTAGATTCTCCTAAACAGAAATATGAGAAAACTCAGGAAGTCATTTTTTTTCTGAGGAAATTAGCATCTAACTTTCAACCCCAGGTTAGGATATTCTTTGTTTCTTCACTTCTAGAATAACTATATTTATTTACGTTATGCTTTGCACAACACTATTGTGCATAAAAAAAGTTATTTTATTCACCTGTATAAAAAATGCCCACTGACAAACTTAGACCCATTTGGGTTCTAGAAACTTTCAATAAAGTTCTCAGATAGCTTTTCCCTTGAAAGAAAGGATTAAAGATTCTTTTCAAGGAGCATCTTTTTCACACAGTGTGAAAGAACCACAGACGTTCCCATGGGAATGGGCCGCATACATTTCAGCCCTTCCCACAAGATGTCTATTGTTCCCTGGGCGTCTCTCAGTTTCCTCTGCCACGACATGTTGCTACACTTCACTTCTACTGAAAACCTCTGAAGCTGGGTTTTTTCAAATGATGATAAAGAATTCAGCCCTTGGACCTTTTGCTAGGACAAGTCTAAGGTTGTAGCAGGCCTTGTTACCATAAACATAAACAAAAAAATAGGTTTGGTAACTTGTTTAGGCAAGAGCTAATTAATTAACCATAATTAATTTTGAATATATATTGCAACTTACTGAAACACAAATAGATAGGAAACATTTTTTTTCTTTATGGGGAATGAAGGAAGCATCTTTAAGTCTAACCAACTTTCTAAACCAAGAATTTGTGATCTGTCATAATGATTTCATAGTGCATCTATTTGCACCTATAAAGTTGGACTTTGTAAGTCATATTTGCTCTGGAATTGATATAAATCTTGATAAAACTTTTAATTCAAATTTTGTAGGTTTGTTTTTCCAGAAAGCATACCCAAACTCTCAAATTACAAGGAAAATTCCATGTTAAGTGTACCTTTATTTACATTTAAATTCCATATATTAAAACAGCTGCATGACTAATTCAAATAATGCCTTAAGTATTTTTCTTTATTCTTTAAATTGAAAACATGTATGTCATGAAATCAATGGTTGATTACTATAGCAATTTAAATATATATTTGAAGGAACAAAAAAGCGGTTAGATGCAATTATGATTTCTAAGATATCTGAAATATCAAAGGGAAAAAAGATAGCAAATCCAACAGTAATAATGACTGTTTAATCCAGTGAACATAGCGATGCTATTGAATTTTCTTTGAAAATCATAGGCAAGGGCAGTTTCTTTACTGGTTGCAAAATGTTTCTTGAGGTAAACAAAAGTATGAAATAGAAATGAGCCTAGACTATTATGAAATAAAACAAAAATGCACATAGAAGCACAGTTTTCTGCTCCTGAGGCCTAGAGACATGTTTTAATAACCCACAGAGAGGTGGCTTTTTTACCCTAATTACGGAAAAACATGCATACCCAGCTAGACACACACCT
The DNA here is from genome assembly GCF_000325575.1 of Pteropus alecto. Lineage (NCBI taxonomy): Eukaryota > Metazoa > Chordata > Mammalia > Chiroptera > Pteropodidae > Pteropus > Pteropus alecto. The sequence goes on along the minus strand of NW_006433378.1, from coordinate 6,005,748 downwards.
CCAAAAGCGCTGTATCTGCATAATCAGCCAGCCCCTGGAAGTTTCCCTGTCCTGTTTTTCCACAGCCCACTCCTCGCCTCACTGCAAGCTTCTGACATTCACTTTAATTAGCTTTTGTTTTTGTTGAACAAAAGGACAGGAAGGAGGATAGCCATACCTCTTCGCACAGGAAACTGTGGCCATCACAGGAAAGAGAAGGCAAAATGCTTGATCTTTAGGGCAGTTCGTCCAGGACTATGCTCGGAGGCAGCCTGGTAGCCCCCCGCCCGTTCTGTCCTGCCGGCAGCGGCCGTGCTTCCCCGTGCTGCTTGTCAAGCCGGTGGTACACTTGATTCCCTCCCCTGGACTCACCGTGTGGAATCCGGCAAATGAGTAACTTCTCCCTCTCCCAAACTTACGCGTAGAGCAAACAATGGGCACACCGCTTCGCTTATTTCTACAGTAGATTTACAGAAGTTTCTCCAAGCAAATCAGTAGTTTTAAAGAATTAGAGGATTTGCCCAACAGCTAGTAATTTAGCTTCTGTCAATGAATAACTCGCTTTAAGGAATCAAGGAAGTTTTTAAGTTAACATCAGATGTGGGGCCTTTTATCTGGGAGGCATCAGTGAAAAGGCTTGGAGAGGGATGTGAAATGTGATAGTATTTAAGCCAAATATGGTAGAAGAAAAATACCACAGGAGAAGCAAAATGGCTAAAGGAGCAAAAAGTTTAACTATGCTATTGGTACTGCTGGCGAAACACTGAACAACTAAGTGAAAATCCCCTAGGGACCTTTCCATGCCAGCACTGCTCCTTCTTGCGCCCTTCCGATTTGCTAATTCACTTCCTTTTACCATCCAAACGTAGAACTTTTCTTCTCAGGCCTAATACACTGGGGATCCTTTACAAGCAATATGGCATCTCCTTACATCTCTCTCTTTTAAGAAGAATGCTCTTCAAACCTTTAATGCATAGGTTAAGTGCTGGTACCCAGTGGAGGCTCTCCTCTCCTCCTTTAAGTGTGCGACATGGGCTTTCTCCCCTTATTGATCTGAGGTTTGGCCTGTGCATAAGGCAATAGAATATTTCTGACCCGCTTCTAACTAGCTTTCGGTAAAACTAAGTGTATAAGTGTGGTGGGACAGCGAGGTGGGGAGAGTAAGGTATAAGGTGTATAACTTGAAATATCAATATTTCTGTGTCATTGGCAATCATGCTGCCATTTAAGTAAATTGCTGGCTCAATTAAAAGGTACACTCCTGGGGTAAATAGAGTTTTTTCCTGTGTTTACCACCCAACATTCATTTATTCTAATTCTGGTAGAAACTGTACCTAGATTTCCTTTGGGATCAATCTTCTTTAGTCAGAGTTGACTCCCATAGACAGGTTGGGTCTGAGCCAGTCAGAGAAATTGCGTTCTCCTTACCATAGTAATTAATCTAGAGGAGGTGTGTGACCCCCTCCTAGCCCAATGAGAGTCATGACAAAGATGAATGTTTGGCTTTGGGAGACAGAATGATTCCT
>NW_006433378.1:5998695-6004162 GCF_000325575.1 Pteropus alecto | reverse complement strand
GCTGGATTTGATGACAAGAAGATATAAGATCTGGTTGCTCTTGCCATCCTGCCAACAAGAAACCAAATCTTAGTGACTTCATTTGGGCCCCTTAAACCAGCTTCCCCTGAAGCTGACAAGATCCACCCTTCCCTGTAAGCCAATTCCTTAATGGCTTAAGTGATTTTAGGTTGGGTTTTCTGCCATTTGTCATTTAAAAAGTTCTACCTGACAGAATCAGCCAAACCCAGGTTTGTGGGAGGGCTCTTCTGGGGATCCTTGCGAAGGAATCTCCTTGTGAAAGAAGTGGACAAATGGGACACTTTAATGAGAGCCGCAGGCTTCCACGGACAACCAGTAGAGGTGGGAAAGGCCTGGGAAAGAAAGTAGTTATTCAGTGTACCTGACAGCGGGACTTTCCAAAATTCTTAACCATCTCTATGCCTAGTTCCTCAAATACTTCCGCTTTAACCACCTAGACTTGTCTGGTGGTTCCTAGCCACATACTATTTGACCTCAGTAAACCTAATCATGGAATCCACCCATGCATGCACAATTTTCATAAATTCCTTTGGTTAATTAGTTTCACAGACTATTGCTCTCTATTTTTCTCTCCTCTGTTCCTGCATAGCTCCTGCCCCCACCTCACCCATGGTGAATTTGAAATAAAGAACATTCTCTCTGAGCACAAAGTCAGACTAAGATGCTTCCTTTACAGAAAACATATAAATTCTAAAGCAACTTTAAATGGATAAATTACATATAAACATTGAGAATTCCTGGCTGACTTCATTTTCTGTAAGTAACTTTTCTTACCTGAAACCTGTGACACTCCTTCAGGTATGCCCCTTCTATGGTTCTTCAGGTACACCACTCCCAGCTTTGCAAAAGCTCATTACAAGCACAGAAAAACTCACACATATCCAGGAACTACCCTGTTCCTCGCTTAGGAAAGTAGCATGTGGCTTGAACTGTGGGAGTCAAGTAAAAACAGGGGAATAGAGACTTGTGGCTAAGGCTTATTCTGTTTGTTTCATTATAATAAAAAATAATTTAATAAAAAACATGATCATAAAAGTAATATCTTTTACACCCAATTAGAGAGGACTCATTCTCCCTAACTAGCTCCTCTTTTGGTGCTTCTTATCTTGGTAAAGGGCCTTCTTCACCTACCAATCACACAGACTGGGAAGCTGGGCATCACCCTATATTTCTCTGCTTTTCCCACTTGCATCCAATGATCCCATCACATCTTAGGTCCTATCCATTTGGTGTCCTTAACATTCTTTGTGGTCTATGGTGGAGAGATCCTAAGGTCGCCCTTGATTCATTCTCTGGTGTTCGCCTAAGCTATACCTGAACTCCTGACCCACAGAAAGTATGAAATACTAAATGTGTGTCATTTTAAGCCCCTAAGTTTATGGTAATTTTTTTACATAACAATAGAAAACATGCTCATTCCCACTTGATAGCTAGATCGCCCTTGTTTCTGTTAAATTTTTCATCATCTCTTGTCAGGCTGTCGACAGGTGTTTCCTAACAGGTCTTACCGTCTCCAATAAGGTCCCCTCAACTCTGCCACCAAATCAGCTTCCTAAAACAAAATACAATATGTGGCTTTTCTACTTAAAATGAATAAGTGGCAACCTGTTGCCTAAGGATGTAATCCAAATCCCTTGGCATGGCACATAAAGGGCTTTGGGATCTGGTCCCCACACTTCTCTTCAGCTTTGCTTCCACCACTCATGCACACAAAACCCTGTGTAGCGAGGGTAACGCCTTCAGAATATATCCAGGTACCTATCACGTTCGGTCCTTAACCACTACTAGTGTGATCAAAACACCATCATCTCATGTCTCACTTGAATTGTTGCAATAGCTCTCTGGCTTCTGTCCTTGCCTTGTTAAAATGTGGCTTAACATAATATCTAGACAATCCTATGACAAAAAAAAACAAAAAACAAATCAGAACTGACTCCCTACTGCTCAATACTCTGCAATGGAATGGCTCTCCATCTCACCCAGAGTCAGAGCCGAAGTTCTTTCACTAATCAGCAAAGCCCTATATGGTACAGCTTCCCCCTTCTCCCTCCATGTCTCTAGCTTCATCTCCTATCATTCTTGCTTTTGTTCTCTCTGCTCCAGCCACACTGGAGCTGTACGGAGTTTCCTTGCTGTTTCTTAGACACAGCAGAGACATTCCCACAAGAGAGCCTTTGCATTTGCCATTCCGTCTGCTGGGAGGCTCTACCCACAAAGGTCCATATGGCTTGCTCCTTCTCCTCCGTCATATCTTTACCCATATATCACCTTAGCAGCGATGCTCTCCCTGACCATTCTATAAAACAGCAACACTCTTTGCCCCCTTGGCATGTCTCACTTCCTGCTTATTTTTCACTCTATAAAACAGCGACACTCCTTGCTCCCTGGTATGTCTCACTTCCTACTTATTTTTGCCTATTGCACTTACTGTCATCTGACATACTATATGTTTACTTATTTCTTTTTTTAAAAAAATTATTTTTCTTCATCATCACCCCTTTAAAAATATGAACTTCATGAGGGTAGGGACTTTATTAATTCAGTTGATTTCCTAGATTTCAACATGGGTTATGGCACATAGTATGGACTTAAATTGTTGAATAAACTTTGAATAAATAAGTGTAGGTGATTTATACTCAGAATCTCCATGAATGGCTGTGATTAGAAGTAAACAACCTGATGAACGATAACTGTGTAGAACTCACTTTGTCATTGACTATGGGAGCAGAAGTATTCATCTTTCAGGGGCGGAAGTGGTTGCAAGGTCATGGTCCTGGCTCAACATTGGCATTCATAGGGCCAGAACAAAGGTGGCTTCCCACAGCACTCAGCACACTAGCAGCAGGGGCTTCCTCATTAGGCTTGTTCTCCAGTGTAGTTTTGATACTCCAGTCCTCCCAGCATTCTGTGAACTCCTGATATAGATTTTCAATAAAAATCTATTTCTGTTTAATCAACCAGAAAGAGCTTCTGTTGCTTGCAACTAAAAGTACTGACTGATGCTATAGCTATCATTCTCCCTTTTTCATCTGTGCCTTGCACCTGACAGTCCCTCTACCTAGAACACTCTGGTCTGTTTATAAAATACCAACTCATCTTTTAACCATGATTCTTACCCCTTCCTCTCTGTAAGGGTACCTATGCCAAGCACAGCTGATTACATCTTCTTTTGTTTCCACAGGGCAATTTGTACAGACCTCTACCACATTATTCTCATTCTCTCCCACTAACTAGCACTCTTATGGGCAGGAACCAGATTTTAATTCACCTGAGGAACTCCAGGTCTAGCCTACTTTTTGGCACAAAGGATAAATTCAATAAAAATTTCATAAATGATGGCTTCTTTTATAAAAGCATCAATAGAATAATAATTTTATAATTGAAAAGAATTCTGATGTAGGAACAAAGAAATGAATAGCAAAGAAATCTGTTTGACTGAGAATTATTTGCTTGTTAAACTGGTAAAAAAATTTTTTTTTTTAATTTTCCAAGTACTGGTAAAAAGGGAGAAAGGGATACATCCTTTTACTGAAAAACTAAAAACAGACCAATTAGAAAACAGAGAAGACACAAATTACTTATATCAAGAATAAGAGTTGACATCGCTACAGATTCTATAGATATATTAAAAAGAGATATGGAAATTTTATGTAAATAAATTTGATAACTTAGATGAAATGGACAAATTCCATGAAGGACAAAAACTGTCAAAGCTCATTCAAGAAAAAAATAACCAGAATAGTTCTATATTTATATATTTAAAAATTGGAATTATAGTTAAAAAACATTCACATGGAGAAATCTTGAAGCCCAGATAGCTTCACTGGTACATTCTATAAAACACTTAAAAAATAAATAATACCAATTGTATATGAATTCTTTCAGAAATTTTATTGTATTTCACAATAAGATGCTTTGAGAACTATTCATATATAAATTATAAATAAATATCTATAGATGTATAAATAAATATAAATAAATATAAATATATATATATATAAAGGATATCTCCTTTTAGTGGCTGATAGCATTTCATCCTTTGAATATAGCACATTTTATTTATCAATTCCTCTTCTGATGAAGTTGTAAGTGGTTTATAGGATTTTACTGAGAGACACTCTGTTGTTGGGGTAGGAAGAACACACGTGCTAGGCTACCAGGGTTTATATCCAGTCCTGCCATTTACTAGCCACATGACTTTGGGCCATAATCTTAAGCTTTTTAAAAAATGTTATCAGCTTTTTTTTTTTAATCTATAAGGCAAGGATATTAATTGTATCTACCTTCTAGAGTTGTTATGAGGATTATCTGAAGTAATATTTGTAAAGAGCTTAGAACCATGATTGGAATGTAGTAAGGGCTACATGAGTATTTGTTAAATATACACTATAAGGAATACCCTTGTAAGTGCTTCCTGGTGCACAGTTGTAGAAATTTGTCTAGGATATACACCAGAAGTGAAATTTCTGGGTTGTAGGTTATGTACGTTTTTTATTTTACTCAACACTGCCAAATTACCCTCCAGACTGTCAGTACTAACCAATACTCCCACAAGAAGGCACATTTTTGTCATGTACCAGACAACACTAAACAGACTCTTTAATTTGACCTGTTGGATGAAAATGCTATCTTTTATATTAACCTGCCTTTTCAGATAAGTGATACAATTAAACATATTTTAAATTCAGAATATATTTATAATTTCTCTTCTGTTAAAAATCTGTCTACTCATATTCTTCTCATGGATTTGTATGGAGTGTCTTTTACTGATTTGAATGTTTTATATATAGTAGATACTAAGGCTTTGTTGGCTACGTATGTTGTAATTACATTTAACTTATGTTTCACCTTTGTCTTGGGGAGGTATTTGCTATAGAAAAGTTTTGTTTTAATTTAAAATTCAAGAAGTAATTGTTCCCCCTTTTACTTAGTTCCTGCTGGACCTTCTGCTAAAAGAAACAACATGTATCATTCCAAGGCTTCTTAATTCAAATACAAATATAAATATGCATTTTATTTCCCCAATTTTACATAAATTATATAAATTAATATACACTCAATTTCGTATATTGCTTTAATCACTTAATAATATATCTTAGTGCTTTTTCCATATCAGCATGTAGAGAGTTTATTCTTTTTAAACTGTGTATTATTCTACTGTGTGGATACACCATAATTTATTTAATAATGGGTATTTGTATAATTTCAACCTTCTTTCATCCCAAAATAAATCAGTAAATTAAAACATAAGGTTTTTAGCTTTTAAAAATTTCATCCTTCTATTTATGGTTTATACCTTTTCTTATTTAAGAAAGCCTTCTCTACCCTGAGTTTATATAGATAGATAATTCTTCTATATATTTTCTAAAATAGGTATTTTGTTTTCACAGTTAGGTTTTAATGCAAAATGTTTTTTTGTTTATAACATGAGACAAGAATCTGCTAT
>NW_006433378.1:5983725-5998627 GCF_000325575.1 Pteropus alecto | reverse complement strand
TATAACAAATTTTTCTAATATAGTCTGCTCTTTACCTATTGATTTATGATATCAGTGATTTGTGATTTATAATATCATTATGATCTATTATATTCCAAGTTTACATATATGTTTGGGTCTATTTCAGGAGTCTCCATTATGCTCCATTGATCTATTTGTTTTCCTTTGTGCTAATACTACACCGTTTTGATGATCTTAGCTTTTAACTGTTTTGATATTGTACAGAAAATGTACCCATTCTCTGTTCTTTATTTTTGAAATTGTCTTAACAATTCTTTGACCTTTACAATTTTTTGACCACCTAAATTGTAGACTCAGTTAATCATTTCATAGAAATCAATTTGAGATCTTAATTTGAATTATAATTAGATTTGTATGAATTGTAATGAATTATATATAGATTATTTGGCAAGTACTGATGTCTTTTCAATGATGATTTATTTAACTCATGAACATTGTAAAATTTCTACTTATTTATGTCCTCTTTTATGTTCTTCAATAAATAGTTGCATATTTTTTATGAAGTTCATGCACATACTTGTGGTGTTTTTTCCTAGGTATCTTTTTTATGATTCTTTTTTTTCTATTACATTTTCTGTTTTATTATTCCTAGTATGAGAGAAATTTAAAGATTTTTGTGTAATGATCTTATGTCCATAGCCTTTTTGAATCCTATTATTAGTTTTAAAAGTTTGCAGAGTCTCTTGAATGTAGACAATTTTATCATCTTTAAATAAGGACAGCTTTATTCATATACCTCTGACTTCTTTTTTATTAATTTGTACGTCTTCTGATTATTTTTTACTCGTTTTGCTATTAGCCATTTCAAAGAACTAGATTCAGTTTTTTAGTCAGTCCTGTTCTTTTTTTTCTTTTTTCAGTTTTTATTTCATTAACTTCTGCTTTTATCTCCATTGTTTCTTTTCTATAAATTTTATTGGGTTTACCTATTTCCCCCTAGCCTCTTAAAATGACTATTTAGTTTATTCATATATTTTTTAGTTATCTTGAAAATGTTCTTTAAATTATATTTATAGATTTTATACTCTTAATTATTTTCTCTCTTTTACTTTCTATAGGTTTATTATGCTGTTCTTTTTCTATTTTCTGAGTTGGAATTTGAAGTTTGATATTCATTTTCCTTCTTTCTTCATATTTGGCTTTAAAATTGTAAATTTCTTTTTAAGCATGGTTTTAGCTATTATTCATAAGTTTTGATATGTTATATTTTCATTATTATTGAGTTCAAAATATTTTCTATTTTCACCATAACTTCTTTGACCCATGAATTTTGTAGAAGTCTATTGTTTGATTTCCAAACATTTAGAGATCTTCTAGTTGCCATTTTATTTCCCCATTGTGGGCAGAAAATCCACTCTATTCAATCCTTTAGTATATTTCAAAACTTGTTTTATGTCTCAGTATGTGGTCAATTTAAAAAAATGCCTATGTATTGACTTCAGTGCTCTACATATGTAACTTAGGTCCAGTTTGCAAATTAGTTTTCTAAATGTTATAATATGACTTTCATATGGCTTTTTAAATTAGATATTTCAAAGTGTATTACAATTTCCTGATATGTTTTGGAATTGTCGATTTCTCCTTTTGTCTATTTTAAAGTTCTATTTTGTAATTATAACTATTGTGAGGTTCTGTTTACTTGGATAGAAAGTTAGAGTTGTCATAATCTTTCTGGTGTATAGAAACTTTTATTATTATGAAGCATCCCTTACCTATATTAATGCTTTTTCTTCTAAATTCAGATTTGTCTGATAATAGTACAACGATACAGTCTTTCTTTTGGTTAGTATTTGCACGCTCTATTTCTTAATTTCAACCTCTCTTTATTTTTGTTTTAGATATGTTTTTTTTAATATCATTTGTTCCCTTACCCTCCAAACATTTTTGTCTTTTAATTAGAACATTTAGACCATTTACATTTACTCTAATTACACATATATGTATGTAGGTATTTAGGTTTAAATCTATTATCTTAATATTCATTTTATTTGTTTTATGATTCTTTTTCTATCCTTTCTTGCTTTTGTTTTGATCGAGCATTTTTTAATTCCTCTTTTCTCCTCAATAAGCTTGGAAATTATATATCGTTTACTATTTTGGAGTTTTTTCCCCTCTCTTTCTATTTATATTTTGTTGTTCCCTTGGATGCTTGGTTATTTATGTGTATATGAGTGTACATGTGTATGTGTGTGTAAGTGGACATCATATTTGTAAAATCGAGTGTAAAAATAATTTGAGGCTCAGCATGCCTTGTTCTTAGGAAGAGGATTTACATTAGTTCACGCATTAGCATTAGTATCACCTCAATTCAATTTTAGGTAGTGAGATAAATTGAAACTGAGTTTCATTTCCTCTATTTCCAGTTTATCCTGTCCCTAGGGTCTAGCCCTTTGGGATTTCTACAGAGGTTTCTACAAGTCCCCTTCCCTTCTCGATAGGTTCTAGACTCTAATGTCTATTCTCTTTTCTCTGTGAAGCTGTGAAAAGTAATGCTCAGCTTCTCAGCCTCTTAGACTTTTAGGTTCCTTTTTGAATCAGCAAAAGCGCACTGGGAAAAAAATGGCCTCCAGAGCTAGGTTCATCTCCCTTGGCTTTCATTCTCCTCCACATCTTGGCTCACCAATACTTTATTCTTTTTGTCATTTCAGTGCCTTGAAACACATTTTTTCCCAAACACTTAAAAAAAATTGTCCAGGTTATATTGTCTTAAGCAGCTGGATTAGTTAGATAAAGGTTTAAGAGTTTACTCTGTGAAGACATGAAATAAAGCAATAACGTGCCTTGAAACATGCCTGAACTCTAATATGCTTTTCCAGCATACACAACTTGGTAATTCATAAGCAATGGTATTACAGTTGCTAGGGAAACAGCTTACCGAGCTCTTTTACCCTTGAGCCATCATAATAGATTTCCACCTAAATTTTCAAGGACAAAACAATGGCTAACTTTCCTAACTAAAGGGGATTTCAGAAAACCACTAGTAAGGCTGATATGAAACATATGCTAAGAAGGTAAGACTGTGAAATTAAATATATTTTTTATGTTGGTACTATTGTCTTTATCTTTACTACCCCATAAAGAATGGTTTGTAGGCTGGATACAACCCCCATCCCTAATGTGCTTCATTATTAAAATAACACTTAATTAAGTGGTGGACAAAGCCAGAAACATGCTGTGGTTTAAGGAAATCTCTTAGGTTATTTTCAGATGTTTCTAGTTTAGCAAAAGCCAAAGCATATTTTGTTGAGCACGTTTTATTCCTATGTGTATTATAAGAAAAATCTAACCCATATGTTTTATTTCATTAATATTTTGCCAAGTTAAATGATTCTTTTGCAAGATATATTTAATGTTAAGTTATTTTTATGAGGCTTTTTTCCTTGGATTATGAATTCATATGTCACCTAAAGTAAGTATACTTTGATCCAAATATCTTGTAGTTATGAAGTCAGAAACCCACAAAACTTGGGTGATTTCCCAATAGTGCCAAATACAATATTTCATTTCTACCACTAACATCATGATTTTTTTCCTCACATTTGTCAATCAGCACTTAGTTGAGAAAACAGCAGAGTTATTCTCCTTCTTAAGCCATGCTTTTTGATAAATGTCGAAATGAGGCCACAGCCCAATTCAGCATGGGCCACTAACTTCAAATCATGGGCATAGATCTAAGCGCATGGTTTGTATACTGACTGAATCACATATGTGGTTACTTAAGAGTATGATATAAGTCAGCACATCAGAGGACTTGATGAATACTAACTCAAAGGAGTGGCAAAAGTGACAGGTGAAGATATGGGCAACAGGAATCTTCAATCAATACTGGTGGGAGTACAAATTAGTAAGCTGCTGTAGAAAATGATTATTATCTAATAAAGTTGCAGATGTACGTGCCCTCTAAGCCAATAATTTTACTCTTACATACAGTCCCAGAGAAACTTGCACATGTGAACCAGGAGACATGTACAAGAAAGTCCATCATGTTGTAATAACAAAAATTTGGAAGCAACTTAAATATCAATCAATCGGAAAAATTGATAAGTCTGTTGTGATAATCATACAATGTAATTGTAAAAAGCAATGGAAGTGAATAAGTTATAAGTGTGCAATTCTACCTGAAAAATTTGAAAACATATTATTTGTAAAGATAAGTTATAAGCACATACATTATATCATGGACGAATCTCAAAAACAGACTGCCAAATGTTAAAAAAAAAAAAAGTCATAGCAGAAAAAATGCAATATTTTCCCCGTATCATTTATTGAAGAGGCTTTCTTTTCTCCACTGTATGTTTTTGGCTCCTTTGTTGAAAACTATTTGCCCATATGTATGTTAGTTTATTTTTTAAGTTCTCGATTCTGTTTCATTGATCTGTGTGTCTCTTTTTCTGCCAATACCATGCTGTTTTGATTATTGCCACTTTGTAGTATAATTTGAAGTTAGGCAGTGCGATACCTCTAGCCTTGTTCTTTTTCCTCAAGATTGCTTTGGCTATTCAGGGTCTTTTGTGATTCCATACAAATCTGTTGACTTTTTTGTTTTATTTCTTTAAAAAATGCCATTCAGATTGGAAAACCATATGCAAAAGAATGAAACTATACTGCTATTTGTTACCATACACAAAATTAACTCAAAATGGATCAATGGATCAATATAAGACCTAAAACAATAAGATGCATGGGAGAAAACATGTGTACTAAACTTAGGAACCTTGGTCTCAGAGACGATTTTATAAATTTGACCTCAAAGGCAAAGGAAATAAAAGCAAAAACAAATGAATGGGACGACATCAAATTGAAAAGCTTCTGCACAGAAAATAAACCATTAACAAAACAAAGAGTCAACCAACTCAATGGTAGAAAATATTTGCAAACAACACGTCTGATATATCCAAAATATATCAAGAACTCATATAGCCCAACGACAACAACAAAAATAATCCAACTAAAAAAATGGGTAGAGGAACTGAACAGACACTTCTCTCAAGAAGAGGTACAAATGACCAACAGATATATGAAAAGATGCTCAACTTCACTGGTTTTTAGGGAAATGTAAATCAAAATCACAATGAGATACCACCTCACACCTATTAGAATGGCTATTATCAACAAGATAAGCAATAACAAATGTTGGAGAAGATGTGGAGAAAAAGGAACCATTATATACTGCTGGTGGGACTGCAAATTGGTACAGCCACTATGGAGTTTCCTTCAAAAATTAAGAGTAGAATTACCATGTGACCCAGCAATCCCTCTTCTTGGTATCTATCTGAAAAATTTGAAAACATATATTTGTAAAGATATATTTTTAAAAACATTTATCCTTATGTTCATTACAGCACTATTCGCAGTGGCTAAGACATGAAAACAACTGAAGTGTCCTTCAATAGATAATTAAATAAAGAAGATGTGCTACATATATAAAATGGAATAATCTCAGCTATAATAAAAGATGAAATACCGCCATTTGCAACAATATGGATAGATCTGGAGAATATAATGAAAAGAGAAAAAAAGTAAAGTGAAGTGAAGACCATATGATTTCACTCATATGTAGGATATAACACTGAAAACAAACAAGACAAACAAACAAACAAAAAATCATAGACACAGACAACAGTTTAGTGGTTACCAGAGAGAAAGGGGTGGGAAGGTAGTAAAGGTGAAGGTGGTCAAATATATGGTGATGGAAAGAGATTTGGCTTTGGGTGGTGAACACACAATGTAATATACAGATGATGTGCTATAGAATTGCACACTTGAAACATGTAATTTTATTAAATGTCACTCCAATAAATTTAATAAAAAAGAAAAAAATGCAGTATCATTGTATTTATATCAAGTTTAAAAATCGTAAAAACAAAAAATTTAGCCTTTAGGAGTATATATAAATATGTAACACTATAAACAAAAATGATGGGATGATATAAATAAAATTCAAGATAGTCATTACTTGGCATGGGGTAATAGAAAGTGAATGGGCTAGGATATAGGAAGAGTGTTTAAGATTGCGTTACTGTTCTTTTCTTTTCTTTTTTTTTTTTCAGGCAAGGCAACCCTTAGTTGACCTCACAGATTGCAAGGACCTTGTAGCTTATGACAGATTGCAAGGACCTTGTCAGCTTACGATTCCTTGTTTTTTACATCTACAGCACCTGTTCTTCCTAGGTGGTCTCCCATCCAAATATTAACCAGGCTCGACCCTGCTTAGCTTCCAAGATCAGACAGGATCCAGCTTGTTCAAGGTCGCATGGCCATAAACAATGTTCTAGTTTTTAAACTTGTGTGCTGTGTACACGAGATTTGTTTTTATCATTTTTTATACTTTAAAATATGTTATAAATATTATTTTGTATTTATTCAGCCTTAAAAATTATTTTTAAAATGCAAAAAAGTATGTTATCAACATAGTAGATTATTTACCTACTACCCCAATTCTCACAAAATTAAAACAAAAGTCAACAATTTGTCAGAGTTTGGTTATAGGCTTAATGCTTTCTTTCCTGTCCTGACTTTTCAAAAAGCTTCCCTTTGGGTTCTTTCTATGCCTTACATAGCTGAGTTATTTCTTATATTTTCAGATTAGATTAAATACTATCAGGCAGCTTCTGTCATTCCGCATAACTTGTAATGGTTACTCTATCGGAAAAAAAAATCTATAATAACATAGCATAATAGTTAATGTTTGACAAGCAAGTCTCCGTGGTGTACTAGAGCTGTCAGTATAGCCATTAGTAACACAAGGCACAATGGGCCAAATTCTGCAAGAGAATACAGCTCTCCCTCAGTCAAGACAAGACTGAACTTTTCCCAAACAACAGGGAATCTATTTATTGTGTAGAATCAATTATTCACAAATCCAGGGTGGCCAGCCTCCTTCCCTTCTCACCCCCTTCTCTACCATTTTTCTTCCCTCTCTCTCCACCCCCACATCTCCCTTCCCTTCTCTTTCCTTTCTTTTCTTTCCTCCTTTCTTTCAACAACTGTATTAAATAGTTATTATGTGCCTGGTGCAAAATACTCATATATGCACTGGTGTCCCAAAAGCATAAATGGGACCTTTGGCAGTGCGTATACTGCAGTCCCACCTCCTTTTTCTCTCTGGCATAGAATGACCCTTACTTGGTCAATGAAGTGATAGCTTCACAATTTTTGCCATGTTTGTGAGCTGTATAATTGATTTAGTTTTTTTTTTAAACTGTAAGTTCTACAACATATACAAATGAGGGTATATGATGTATATTTTTATATATGCAATAAGAGAAGGTAAAATTAACACTCGTGTACTCACCATCTGCCTCCAGAAATAAACATTAACTGTAGTTAGAATGTGTACCCCTCCCTAATATTCCCTTCCTTTTTCAGCCAGAAATGATGCTATTTGAATTGTATACTATCATTATCTTGCTTTTCTTTATAGTTTTATAACCTATTTATCTAAATATTTCATGTTTTTGAAATATTAATTGGATAATATAGTATATATTCTTCTGTGACTCAGTGTTTTTCATTCAACATTCTGTTTTCACAATTCATCCATGGAGCTGTAGCTGATTTATTTTTACAGTTGTATGGTATTCCACTCTATGCTTTTGTCCCATTTTATCTTTTCTTTCTGGATAGGCATCTTGCTTGTCTGATTTTTGCTGTTATAGAGACTCTGCTCTGGATATTCTTATACATGTCTCCTGGTGTAAATGTGCAAATGTTTCTCTTGGGTATATACTTAGAAGTGAAATTGCTATGTCATAGAATATGTGAATTCCCCACTGTCCTGGAAAATGCTTATTTATCTACCATTCTTATCTGCAATGGGTGAGAGTTCTTAGGTCTGCATCATCACCAACAGATAATATTGCTTGGCTTGTAAATTTTTGTCAGTCTGATGAGTGTAAAATTTTATCTTATTCTGATTTTAAATTGCAATTTATTGATGACCATTGAGTTTGAGCATCTTCTAATATTTATTTGATATTCATATTTTCATCTGTGACATGCTTAGTCATGTCTTTTACATTTTTCTATTTGGTTATTTATCTTTTTCTTAATGATCCATAAGGGTTCTTTACACGTATTTTTGATATGACGTCTTTTCTAGACATGTATTTCAAATATATTCCCAGTTTATGTTCAAATTTCACTCTCTTTATGTTATTTTAAAATGTTTTTGATAACTTTATTTTAATGTAGTCAAAATTATAAATCTTTTTCTTTATGTTTTGTGCTTTTTGTGTCTTGTTTAAGAAATGGAATCATGTAGCATTTGTCTTTCTGTGACTAGCTTATTGCACTTAGTATTGTGTCTTCAGATTCATTCATGTTGTCACATATGGCAGGATTTTTTCTTAAGGCTGAATAATATTGTATTGTACGTATATACCACATTTCCTTTATTCATTCATCCATCGGTAGACACATAGGTTGTTTCCATATCTTGGCTACTGTGAATAATGCTGCAATGAACATGGGAGTAGAGATATCCTGATTTCAACTCTTTTGGATATATACCCAGGAGTGGAAATTCTGGATCATATGGCAGTTCTGCAGTTCTATTTTTAATTTTTGAGGAACCTCCGTACTGTTTTCCAGAGTGGCTGCACCATTTACATTTCCACCAACAGTGTACCAGGTTCCAATTTTCCCACATGCTTGACAACATTTGTTATCTTTTTTTTTTTTCCTTGAGAATAACAATCCCAGCAGGTGTGAGATCATATCTCATGGTGGCTTTCATTTTAATTTCTCTGATGATTAGTGATGTTGAATACCTTTCCAAATACATGGTGGCCATTGTATGTCTTTTATAAATATGGATAACTATCAAGTCCTTTTTCCTTTTTAAAATTGTTGTTGTTGTTGTTTGTTTTTGCTATTGAGTTGCTGGAGTTTCTTAAATATTTTGGATATTAACACCTTTTCAGGTCTATGGTTTGCAAATATTTTCTCCCATTTTATATGTTGCCTTCTCATTCTGTTGATCATTCCCTTTGCTGTGCTGAATCTTTTTAGTTTGATATAGTCTCATTTATTAATTTTTGCTTTTATTGCCTTTGTTTTTGGTGTTATATCCAAGAAATTATTGTCAAGACCAATGTTAAGAAGCTTTTTTCCTGTGTGTTCTTCTAGAATTTTTACAGTTTCAGGTCTTACATTTAAGTCTTTAATTCATTTTGAGTTGATTTTTGTATATAGTATAAGATGAAGATACAATCATTTTATTTTTGTTGCTATTGTAAATAGTGAGATTATAAATTGATAAAACTATTTTAGAAAACAATGTGACACTATCTTATCAAGTGGAAGAAGCACATATTTAGGACCTAGCAATTCCAGTCCTACGTGTATACTCAAGGGTATACCCATGAACACCAGGAGAACTGCAAAAGTAGCATTGTTCATAATAATAAAAAGTGAACAGTATAGTGGATAAATTATTGTGGTATATTGCTTGGAATATTACATAGGAATAAAAATGAATAAACTAAATCTATGCATATTCACATGTATTATAATACTGAATAAAAAAGTAAGTTAAGAAAAAATCATATAGTATGAGTCTTTTATTATAAAATTGAAAGACAAGAAATATTAGATAATATATTGCTTAGGAGTACATGCACACTTAGTAAGATTATAAAACAAGTCAAGGAAATGATCAACATTAAACTTAGCAAAATAGGTACCTGAGAAAGGGAGAGAATGAGGTTGCCGTTGGGGAGCACACTGACAGCTTCAAAATACTAGTCATTTTCTATTTCTTAAGGTAGCTAGAGGGTACAGGTATGTCTTATTATTTAAAAAAAAATACATATATGTGTGTGTGCATGTCATACATACATATATTGTATATATGCTTTTGATGCATGCTATAATTTATAATAAAATATTAATAAAAATTTAATTAAAACTTTTAATGACTGAAAATTAGTTTTTGGTAATTCAAAGAGTACTTTCATGGTTTTCTGACAGCTTATTAACGCATCAATGCCTCAAGAGCATGTTCTAGGTCTGACCTTACTTTGTATCTTTGTATATAGCGAGGTAATAAGCTAACTCCAGTAATGTGCTCTTAGATCCCTCCACTTCTGAATTACAAATTTTTTTTCTGAAATTCACATTTTCTGATTGATCTAAGAAAGAGGGCTCTCATGCAGACCTGGTGTTGGCCCCCATGGCAGCATTGAGCAATGTATAATTGGTGTCATGGAAAAAAATAGCTGTTGATCCTTAACTTTTTTGTTTTCCCAGGCTTATGCCTGGAGAATTTCCTTTAGCTCAATCAACAAATGAAAATGAGGTAAGCAACGAATTTTGAGATTCTTCTTTTTTCTTTGCGTGGTTTACTCCTTTCATTCTTCCATTTCTGTTTAAAATTATTTTAAACTGAAATCTACATTTTTCAACAGATACACAGGACTGTTTTGTAGGATGAACTGCATGAAACTTTCTTGCTCAAGGAAAATATTCTAGCCCAAATTTTCCTAAACTCCAGCCATCTACAATCCATTTATGATTTTTGACATATCCATTTATCACATGTCCTATTATATATGCAGTGTTTTTCTTTAAATTTAGTTTAATTTGACTCACTTTTGCTATCTTTACCTCATTCTAAAAATAATATTAGTTAAATCATGGGTTCGATGTGCTATTTCTATTTTACCTAATATTCATAAAAATAGAATCATAACTATAACTATTTTTTAAAAGTTTGTCCATATACCTACCACATTTGACCAAAAGTCATTTGGTGTATGTTCATGTGCTATGCTTTAGAAAAGTCTATTCAAATTGAGAAAGACAAAAAAAAAAAAAAAAAAAAATCTACCTCTCTCCCACCTCCTTTGCTCCAACAGTACATGTTCAACAGAAGGGCAACTGGCAGCCAGCTTCAGCCTCAGCATTTGCCAGACTGCCAATCTCCTCCTTTGTCTGAAGAATGTTTCTCATTTGGATTTGCTCTCTGCCTTTTATCTGGGATTGCCATCTTTCTTTTGCCCAGCTCATTACAGAAGGGGGTAAATTTATGCCCTGGGAAACCGACACTCCTGCAGCTGCAAAGCAATGCCAGCCGGTCGGCCAAGATGAAGTAGCAGAGCAGAATTAATAGACTGGTGTTCAAGTCCCCATTAATACACGGGCCAAGTCACTTGGGGGCATGTGTGACTGTGTTAAAAGTGGGTTGTCAGCCTCCCCTTCAGCTCCTGCCAATAGCCGGGTAACAGCAGGCCCCATAGTCTTCTGAGACAATCCAATTCACATATTTCCTCGGTGATCATCAACCACTTGGGCTTAATTTTCTCAAATTCTCCACCAACTTTCTAGCTGTAGCATTCTTGATTTATTAAGCTCTGCTTTTTTCTCAATGGCGTGGGGCATCCTTGATACAGTTTGATTAAAGAACTTTTTTTTTCTGTTCTTTTTAGCTGTTCTTCAAGGTCAGATGGTTTAGATATTTCCAGAAGGCTGCCACTGCCTCTTAGTTCCACACATGTGTATATGATGCCATTGGCAGGGGCTTCCAGGCGCATGGCTGAGTCCATTAAGGCTTAGTGAAGCCTGAAAGGGAGAATCAATGTTTCATTTACATCAGAAGGCTCAACATCTCATCACATCCTGCTGGAAACAGGCTGGACAACATCTTAATACTAATCAGTTCTCTCTGACATTGAATTCTAAGGATTGGTATTTTGAAAATCAACAGTATTAGCTCTGGCCCTCCCAGTTCCTCTCAGGCAATCATTTGCCCCCCTTGCCAGACTGTACAGTTTGACACTCTTGTTCAGCGACTTCTCACTCATTAAACTGATCAAGATACAAAACTTGTTAGTTAATTTTTCATGCACTTGGGGAATCTAGTTGCATATTTTAATGATCTGCTCTCAGAATGTGCTGATCAAACTGCATATTTTGTTGATTCACCGTGACATATCCTTAACCACAGCATTGCTTGTGCAGGGTCCTGGGTGATGTGAGCTGCATCCCGTAATCATGGAGTGGACGCTGTGTGTGCTAATTGAGCTGGTACAGCTCCATTGAGGCATTGATGTGCTCTTTACTCATTGATCTGAATAATAACCATTTGGAATTTTCATATTTTGTACCCCAGGGCTCAGATGGTATCAAAACCAATATTTACCAGAGTAGCATTTGTGCTAGCTAAGACTTGAACTTGAAACAGTTTCCTCATTTACTTAAGATTTGGTCATGAAAACTAGGTTGTCCCTCACCCCCTACCTCCCCCCACCCCTTGCCACACACATATACACATAAATGAAATAAATAAAGAAGAAAAGGAGTAATTCTAGACAAGTTCAGACAAAAAGGTAAAAGCAATCTGTAGCTACTCTCTCTGGATACTGTCAATGTTGAGGGCTTAGAATTGGCTCTAAGCTTTTGGAAAACAAATCTTCCAAGCTTGCTGTCTGTGACCCCTAGTCAATGACTCCGAAATAACTCCTTCAGGCAGAGTGGGTGCTCAGGGCACCCTGCCAATGAGGAGGCAGAGAGCTGGGCTGCTAGGGCCTTTGTCAGAAGGTCAGGAGACTTGGGTTCTTGTCTAGTCCCTACACTTGATTGCTCATATGACTCTTAGGAAATAAATCAGGGTCAGACCTCATTTCCCAATCTATATTTTTGAAAAGAGGTGGGAGAGGCCATGGGTACCTTCAATTTCTAAATTCTATAAAGTAGAAAGGGCCAGGTCACAGGCTTTTAAAAACATCTCCATGAAGAGAAGATACTTTATGTTATAGACAGATAGGTTTTTTTTTTTTAATGTACTATCAAAACACAACAATAATAAAAAGTAGAAAATTAAAAATTAAAACAGGGTTTAAGAATAGTGAGGTTGTCTTCTCGGGATATAAATAATAAGATAGCATAAATAAACATGATTTTCAGTATGCCTTAAATAAAGACTTTGTGTGTTAAGAAAAGCAGAAAGAAAACACTAAGAAAAAGCAGAAGTATGTGAGTGGGGTTGGGGAGAGAGTGTCAAGAAAGACATTGGTCAACCATTTGAAACTTTCTAGAGGGTAAGGAAGATAAGATCTGAAGATAGGTTATCGATGACCCTCAAGAAAACATTGCAATAGAGTGGTAGGAGCCAGCCTAGATGGTAAAGAACATAGTCACCTCAGACATAGAGATCTATGATACATAGAGATCTCTAATACATAGAGATCTATTCCAAGAAGTCTGAAAGAGAAGTAGAAATGGAATGGTAGGTAAGCATAGTTGGAAGCAATTAGACAGAAAGGAAGAACGCATAAAGGAAGCATCTGGCAAAGGGACAGAAAGAGGATAATTGATGGAGCAGGACAGTGAAGAAGTCTTTGAGAGACAGGATCCAGAGCAGAAGGTAAGCTCAGCCTTGGCAGAAAGGAAGGGACACATCCCCTTGAGACACCTAAGAAAATGTTTACAATAAAAACAAAAATTAGTTTGCACGGACAAAGAAGAGCCAAGAAAAATTATCCCAATTCTTCTTCCAAAGTAAGGGATGGAAGATGATTTACTGAGAATGAGAAGTGGTAGAATTAGGGCTGGGACCCTGAGGGCAGAAAAACAGGTCTGACCCAGACACCATGGAACGTTAAGGAATGAATAAAAGATTCGAAATAGGACTTGAGATCCTAGATCAGATTTTGAGAGCACAAATACCTGATGGACTCTATGTGGGGATTCCCCCCCAAGCAACACTTGTCAGGCAAGATCAAGAAAAGACAAAACAGAAAGTGTGGATTATCCAGAGGTGTGAACAGGCTGTATGGGACTTGCACAGAAGCAGCGAGAAGACGGATGGTAGGTGCTAGAGAGAGGGCTGTGGGCACAGTAAAAGAATGACACAGGCCAAGCGGCCAGCCAAGTGAAGCCACAAGGATGGCATGGATGCAGAGAAAGTCATGGCAGCCCAATGTCAATTACTAGAATCATGAAGCTGGTTTTGTTTCATTTTATAACATTCGCTAGAATAAATTGATTCCCAAAGCTCACTGAGCTATCATTTTGTGCTATGAGAAAACAAGGGAAACTTATCTCTTATAGTAATTAAAGAGCAGAAAAGGGCAGGTAACTTCCAAATGTTAGTTAATTGAAATGGAATTCCCCATCTGATAACTATTTCACGAAAGCTGCATTTAAAATCCAGCTCGTTAACTCTCTCGTTGAATGTGAGAGATGGGCAGAGCTGTCCACCAGCAGGACGCCCTGAGGACAGCCTTCGGCCTGGCTCGGCCCTCGGACCCAATGCACACAGCGACCAACCTCCCTCTTGCCAGCTCGAGAGTCTTAGTGGCACTAGTGCTTCTTGACATTTTCAAATACCTGAGTTTTTGGCAGCACATTTGAGGGAATTAAAAGACAAACACTTTTTTTTTTTTTTTTTAATAACAAGTTTCAGAAAACCCGGAAAACTTCCTGCAATTATCCTATTTTTCTTTGTTTGCCCACTGGCACCATGTTGCCACTTGAGTGTGAGTGGGTACCGCCCTGAAAATGTTCTCTTGTGTTCTCCTAGAGCGCAACTCTTTGGGTTCCAGTAACCCCTTGCCCTGCCTGTGGCCCTGGCTTGATTTCTCATTTCTGCCTTTACCTGTCACTCACAGCAAGTTGACCCCTGCCCCACACCACCCATCCTCCAGCCACGCTCAGTCACCTACCCAGCCCTGACTGACCTTTCCTTAACTTCAGTAAACACGAGTTGGTCACACCGATCCTTTTGTGTCTGGACACCTTTGGTGATGCACACATGGCAGATGAGCAAGTGGAACCTGATTTACCATCTCTAGAATATCTTACAGAAAGGTTCAAAAATCTTCAAGCTCCCAACTTTCAGCGAGCCACAGAGCTTCCCTCTGTCGTCAGTGAACATCTG
>NW_006433378.1:5931772-5983678 GCF_000325575.1 Pteropus alecto | reverse complement strand
CCCTGATTTTAAATGTACACACTGGTAGGTCACAGTGAGCACTATTTTAGTATAGCAGTCACTATAACAAAAATACTTTCTATATATTATTTCATTTGCTCCTCAAAACAACCCTGATCTACAATTACAACCAACACCTAATAGGGCACTGTTATTATTCTCTTTTACAGATGGGGTGATTGAAGCTTAGAGAATAGCAAAATGACTCCCCGAAGTTACACAGCTACTAACAGAGCCAAGCTCTGCACCCAGGCAGGCCGAATTCAGAGACAACATACTCCTCTACCATTTGACAATTCATTCAGTAGCTTTTTCATTTATAATTCATCATAAATGATCCAAGTCTTCTAGAACCTAAGACTACAAGCTTAATTGCTCCAGGCTCTCCTTTCTACCCAGCTACGCTCATTTCCTTATTTGATGAAGTGCCTGCTTCCTTACACAGCTCTTTACAAAATGTGGTCAACAGGCATTTTATTCATTGCCTCATTAAGCTGCTTCTCCCTGTCTTCAATTCTCTCACAAGTTCTTGAGTGCAATACTGGTTCCTCTGCATCTCTTCTTACTCACATCTTCCACAAGGGGGCGCATTCTGACCATAAAGCTTTTGATGTTCTTGTCAGTCTGCTAAAATACAACCAGTGTCACCCTAATGCTTTCATTCTGTTAGAAAAAATGGTTTTATTCAAGCTACACTCCTCATTGTTATTTCATGGAGGGAGACCAGCGGTAAAAGAGGAAACCATATAATTTTTGTGAACTGTTTCTCCATAATTCATTCACTGAATTTCTGTGTTATGTTGTATGGAATCCATTAAGCAGGATATTGAAGCTTATGAATGGAGACCTAGTAATTCTTCTTTAATAAACATGAGTTACTTTTATTTCTTAAACTTTATTAGGCACTTACTCAAAACATTACTCAAAAATGCTTGTTAATAATATGAATGATGATTTTGATTCTGTTTGCATTATTAGTATTTCTACAGGCCTAAAATACCAAGTCTGGACTATTCTTAAAGACCGAGAAAATGGCTGGCATGTGAATGTAGATCTTTATGCCTGAGTTTAATTCCGTCTTGACACTTCTCACCAAACTTTGTAAGGAAGGTAGTGGCTGCTACCACAGGGGTCTTTTTGTGTCGCTGAGGAAACTGATATTGGAAGAGACTTACTCAGAGTCTTAGAAAGAAATTATGTGGAGATCAGGGCTGCTTCATGCTGGTTCCCTGCCGGCTGCACTATTCACCAAGCAGAGCTATCACAAAGGGTAAAGAAAGATAAATACGCTTCTCACTGTAGAGTAAAGCTTACCTGTTCTCCCTTCCTGCCAGACCTCTAAATGTTGGGATTCAGCTTAGTTCTATGGTCCTCTTTTCTCCTCCATCACACTTCTTCCCCAATCAGTCTCATCTATGTACGTGACTTGGAATGCCGTTTGTAGAGTGATGACTCTCAAACATACATCTTCCCAGACTTCTCCTCTGAACTCCGACTCATATCTAATTACGTACCTAACAGCACCGTGTGGATGGCTTCTTGCTGTATCAAACTCAACAAGCCTAAATGGAACGATTATTTTCCCACCACAACCCCAAAAGATATCAGCACCCTCCCAGCATCACGTTTCCTCCAGAAAATGGCCCTAAAATCCACCTGGTTACTAAAACCAAATACCTGGGAGTCATCCTGATACCCACCTTTGCCTTTTCTCAAACTCAAACACATTGGCCAGTCCTCTTGATTCTATATCTAAAACATGCCATATATTTTTCTACTGTTTTCTTTCCATTTCATATTTCACTTCAGTTCGAGATCCCATTGTTTCCGGCCTGAACCACTGCAGGAGCCTCTCACAGGATCCCTACTCCCGTTCTTGTTTCTCTCACCGGAAATCGAGTCCCCACACGGAATCCTGATTAATCTTCTTAAAATATAGATTTGGCTCTGATCTCTCTTGCTTAAAAGACTTTAGTGGCTTCCAATTGTACAGAAAATAAAATCCCAACTCCTTATCACGGCCCACAAGACGCTTAACCTTTTCCACTTTATACCAGTCCTCACTCTAGTCAGCTGGCCTTCTGTGGGACCCAGAAGAGGCCAAGTTCTTTCGCCCCTCAGGGACTTTTGTGCTGGCTGTTCCTTCAGGCCTTTCCTGACCATCCCAAGTAGGTAGGTCCTCGTGGTTATTCTCTAACACCCTATTTATTTCCTTCCTAGTGCTTTTCACTGCCTATAATTATATTATTATTCGCTTGCTCAAAAATTTATTATCATTTATTATCCAACTGTTCCCAAACCTGGTTCAGTCAATAAAAATCACTGTCTATAACACCGGTGTCCAAATACGACTATTTAAATAATTAATTTTTATTTACAAATTCCCATTCTACCAGGGTAGACAAATTTAATCTAAATCGACATGGTCGCCTATTCTCTTTCCTGAAGTGGCACCCAGGTTCTCTTTAAGATCTCCCTGTTCTCTGTCCACATGAGCACCTGCCAAGACACCTGTGGTCCTTCCAAGCTTTTGTCAGTGGTTCACTGACAAAACCTACCAGGAAGACATCCTCTTTCTAATCATATGGCCCTTCCACCCAGTGGTTCTCAGCATTGTTTCTTTTAGATGTAAAGCCAATCATTGTGCAGTTCCTACACCACGCCTTCCAGAGACAGAATTGTGGTTGATATGGTTGATAGATGAAGATAATCATTTTGCTGAGTTCTTTGAGCTTCTTGTAACAAAATAAAAGAATGTGATGGTGTATATTATTTATAGAAAGAAGTTTATTATACTGTCTTCTCCATGAGCAAAATACTTGCCAGGATTCTTCCATTAAATTGTTTTATAATCTCTCTTACAAGACAGAAAACTCTGGTTTGCATTCATAGGTTTACTCCAAGTTTTACTCAGAATTTAGATTCTTCCAAAAGTAGTTCATATTGGAAGAAAAAGATATTCCACATTAAATGACTCCTTGTCACTGGCCCATAGAACAAAGCCAAAAGAGTTGAAGAGAAATAATACGGCACTAATTATGATACTATAAAACATGTTTGTGCTCCATGAGATTGCACCTATGCCTTTATGCATCAGTTTGCTCATCTATAATATGAGATTAAAAATAATACCTACTTCAAGGGCTCATTTTGAGGACTAAATGATAAACTACTATAAATTCCTTACCTATTGCCAGGCCCAATAAATGTTAGCTTTTATTATTATTTCGTAACAAAGCAACAAGCTTCTTTGTCACTTATCTATTGCTCCATAACGGATCATTCGAAATTAGTGGCTTAAAACAAGAGACATTATGTTATACTCACAGATTCTGTGAGTTGGGAACACAGAAAGGGTGCAGTGGAGACAGCTTGCTTCTGCTCCATAGTGTCTGAAGCTTTAACTGGGAAGACTAGAAGGCCCAGAGTGACTCCATAGCTGGGGCTAGAGTCATCTGAGGCTCGCTCACTCAGATGCTGAGTAGTCAATGCTGGTAGTCAGCCGGGAGGGATCTCAGCTGAGGCTAAAGGCTAGATCACCCAACACATGATTTATCCATTCCTCATGGTAGTGGCTGGATTCCAAGAACAAGCATTCTAAGAGAGGCAAGTGGAAGTTTTGTCATCTTTGACGACCTAGCCTTGGGAGTCACAGAGCACCACTTCTGCCATAGTCACAGGCCTCCCAAGATTCTAAGGATAGTAATGTAGACATCCCCTCTCAATCAGAAGTGTCAATATCACATCATAAGAAGAGTATGTAAGAAGGGAGATCTCGTGTGGCCACTTTGGAAAATATAATCTGTCACAGTTCCAAATTGACAAATGTTGGGACACATGCACATGATTCCTGCTATTTGTCATTCTTGAACAAAATTGGGTTTTTGTAAATGAGAAGCAATTTAATAGGCATGATGTATAGGAATAAAAGACTCTCCATCTATGGAACTCCAATCATCATCTAGGGAGAGAGAGAAGAACTAAAAGAAACCATAGGGTCTACCAAACTGATAGTGGCATGAACTCTACAAGAGCTCACTGCCAAGAAGACATGACTACAAAAATGCTACCACACTTGGAAGAGCTGCTATAGACAGATGGCCCAATCAGGACTGTGTAGGGTTCTGAGTAGCCCAGGGTAGGTGGTTGGCGATCCTAGAAGTAAAGAGGTGCGATTATGCTCTCTTCTATGCTACTGCTCCCTGCTGTTGGGCTGAGAAGAAAAGGAGGGGACCCTTCTAGTGGGGCCCCGCATGTTCCCTAGGGCAGGGCAGCTGAGGAAGCAGATTTGGGAAGAAAGAAGATGGGCCTCCCAAGTGGGTTTGCTGTGGTTAATGGTCTATTGAAGGCAGTTTCTCTTCTAAGTAAAGTAATCTGATTCTAAGACTTTCAGAATCTTAGGCCAGCAAACAAACAAACAAACAAACAAAAACAAAACAACAGCAGAAACAAAAGAAAACAAATATACAACTACCAACTATTAAAATTATACTTAGAACATTTTTACAAAAAAAAAGAAACCATACCTAAAAGTTTTGCCTACTTTTCCCATCATTTCATAGAGGAAAGGGTGTTTTCACACACTCTCTCCACCTCCACTCCCATCCTCCCTCCACCAAGAGATAAGGGATACTTTCGAACACCATTATCTCAGAATAAGAGCCAATTCTCTAAACCGAATGAATGTAGTTTTATGAACAACTTCCTACATAGTCTGCATCTTTCTCATTTTAATTTGGACCAGTGGAAATTTCTTTATGCATCTGGTATGGGGTCAACAATTGGTACTTGAGAGCCATTGATTAGTGGACTCCATCTCCCCTGAGGGAATTGGAGCTACAGCAGCAGACTCGCTGGCAGAGAGAATTGTGTATACTCACTGTCTCCTCTCCCTCACCTTTCCTGCTTCTCTCACAATTAGGGCCTCCTTCCTACTCCCATCCCTTCAATGGACTTGGTCTCAATAAGATCACCGGTGACTTCCTGATGATCCAATGGAGTGAACACTTCTCAGACATCTTTCTTCATCTCACTGGCTCAGGAAACTTGATCATTCCTGTTATTCTTTATTTTTTTTTTTTCTGTAATATTATTAAACGTTACCCCCAGAGAATTAGGTTCTGCTTTTTCTCACTTTTCACACACAACTGAACTAGGCAAGATTTTAGCTACAAAATATTAATAATAATAAGATTGATAGATGTTTTGTATGGGAAATGTTGGAAAAAAGACTTTTTTTTCTATGTGGTAATATATATGTACCACTGCCAAGTACAAATGATTTAGGAAAATGGATATTTACTTATTTTTATGATAGTCAGAAGAGGATACAATCAAGTTTTACCTTTAATTACTTATAATGAGAAAAACATACCAAAAATGGTTTTATCCAAGCCCTAGAGGATGATTATTTTTTCCTTGCAGCTCATTGAATTGAATTTAACTACAAAATTACAAAAAAAAAAAAAAAAATCAAGTTCTGAAGCAATAAAAGCAATTATTTATGGGCACTATGTTTTGTCTCTATTCCTGTAAAGATAGCATTATGACTCTTAAATCTCCACTCCATTTCTTAAATTTATATCTAAAATGTATCTTTGTAGTGGAAACATTATTTTCTATAATAATGTAATATAATATACCCCCTTTTTTTTTGTACTGTACATTTTAGAATGTAGTTATATTGTGGGGATAAAATTGGCCTTTTCTTATTCTTAAACCTTGGGATTTTAAGAACTAAATCATTAAATTGTCAAAGTGCCAAACACAAACTTATCCTTATTACTAACTTAAGAGTTTATTCATTTAACGTTAGAAACATTTTCAAGATTCAAATAACCTCTTATAGAGCCTTCCTTAATCCTTGAATTGAATAGGTACTCAATATTTATTGAGTTGAATCCTTCAAGGAGATGATACAACATCTAAACTCTGGATTCGTATTTTCAGTCTTCTCTGTATTAAAGTTATTTGTATGTATATCATATCACTAATGATCCTCTTAGTTTCTCGAAGTAGAAATCATGTCTTGTGTATCTTTGTCTATTTCATAGCACCTAGCACAGTTCCTTTCATGTTGCAAATGTTCAATAAATATTTATGCTGAGGGGGAAAAAGGCCCAATACAGAAACTGATGAAAACCCATAGCAAACTTCAAACTGGTGAAATGCTAGAAAAATTGTGTTTGAAATCAGGAATGAGATAAGAAGACCTGCTGCTACTACTTGTATTCAGTATTGATCACTGAAGATTCAGGTCAGTGTAATGAAAGAGAGAGAGACAGAGAGAGGGAGAGAGAAAAAGAGAGAGAGAGAGAGAAAGGGGGAAGGGAGGGGGAAGGGGAAGGGAAGGGGGAGGAAACAAAAAGCAAAGAAAAAATTGTAATAGCAATTGTATGATGGCAAATGGTTGCTGGATTTATGGTGATCACTTCTTTAGGTATATAAATGTTGAATAACTATGGTGTACACCTGAAACTAATATAATATTGTATGTTAGATATATTTTCATTAAAATCTTTTTAAAAAAGAAAAGAAGGAAGAAAGGGAGGGAGGAATGGAAGGAGGGAGGGAAGAAATAGTTTACAGCAGTTAAAATTAATGAACCAGAACTATAACTGTTAACATAGATAAATGTCAGAAATGCAATTAAGCAAGAATGAGCCTATATAGACCATGAATCTTTGCCAAGACTACAGTTGCTTAAGCCGTTCTCTATTTCTTTCTTTGTAACAGAACACTAATATTACTTGGCAAATTGCTTCTCAAACTGAAGGGGACCTTGCAACTTGGTGTGGTCATGTGACTTAGTTCTGGCCAATGAGTTGTAAGTTGAAATGATGACTAGGACCTCCAGGAACTTCTTAAAGGGGTTGTTGCTCAGCTGCTAATAACACTTTTTTTTTTTTTTTTGCCCTTTTGCCTTCTCCCCTTCTTCCAGCCAGTGATGTGAATATAATGGCTGAACCTATAGGAACTAACTTTAGACTAGAAGATGACATTGAAAATGGAAGTCATGAGTTAGGATGAAACAGATTCTTAGGTATCACTATATCAGCCCTAGATGGTCTACCTACAGATTTCTTTTACGTGATAAAGAAATAAACTTGTATTTTGTTTAAGATGCTTTCATTTTGTCTTTTTCTTGTTACATTTATTTGTTTCTGTTTACATCTGACAAAGATGTAAATAAGGTTTAAAGACATGTAAAGCAATTAGCATGTAGCAAAGGCATGGAAAAGCATGCAGTAGCAAACAATGAATTCAGGACAGTGATTGCTTTTGGGGTGAGATGCAGGGGGAGGAGATAGGAGGTATATATACAACACATATTGAGTTTTGTTTTGTTTTGTTTTAGTCTTTATATCTTATGCATGTCTTAAATACTGGCATAATACCATTTAAGACTCTGGAGCTTAAAGCACATGGAGTTACCATGAGGGACTGTATTCTGTCCACCTCCCTCAATTCTCTGGTCACTTTGGTGCCTGAGTTGGACAAACAGAAATAAATCTGATGATTTTCCTGACTCTTTTCCTTGAAGGCCAAAGGAGTCACTCTATCGATTTCCTTTCCTCTCTTCTCCTGTTGCCCCTCACGGATGCTCAGAGGAGCCTTCCCTTAGCCAAAAGTCTTTCTAGTCTTATAATATTTTCATACTTCCTTTCCAAGTGTTCCCTCAGGCTGTATTCTTAGAAAGGGAGAAGCAGGTGGAGAGAATGGGCCTTGATAATCTCTGCACCTTGGGGTGGAGTTTGGTTCTACCTCACATTGAGATGTTCTTGTCTCAGATGGCATCATTCCAAAGAGTTGAAGAAGAAGGGGCTTTGCTATGGGGCCAGCTGTTGCTTGGTACTTGGCACATCTGGCTGTTGTCTCTCCACCATGCTAAGAGGATGTCAAATCTGTTGGGCATTTAGAAGCACGCCAAGAGCAGAACAGCTTCTACAATGACAGTGTAACGATTTCCCTCTGGAACGTTTCACAAATGGGTTGATGGGATTAGACAGCATGCCTTTCTTAGAAGACTTTATACACACGACCGCTTATATAAAGATGAAAGTGATGTTTTGGGGAAAATGCCAAGTTGCAAATCTGAGGTGGAGAAGATATTCCATTAACCTTGCATCTACTATGCTGTCTATTAATTTCAAATGATAAAGGGATGTCAGATAAAGCCAATTAGCATAAAACACTCTTAGTCAGCTTTGTAAAACTTCAACAAATAGCAACGAGAATGAAAGACATTTGGGGATTTTTTTTCCCCCCAAAAGTCTCTTAAAAGTGATTGTGCCTTCACTTTCTTTCATCTTGTATATTCCACGTGCAAGTCCTGAGGCAACTACTAAATGATTTCCTAAATCCATTCTTCTTGTTGTCTTTTCTCTCCTCTGTGACTTAGTGGCCAGGGTCTCTTTGCAGAGAAGAGAAAAATGGAACACATTCTTCTGGGGAAGGAAATACATAATTACACCTGATATCCAGATTGATCGGGTGTCTCTCAACCTGCTGGGAAACTGCCACTTTTAAATTCGTGGTACCATTGTAATGATGAGGCTTCCCCTTGGGGTTATTTTAGTGCTTAAGATAAGGATTGAGGTGCAATAATGGGTGAACACTGTACAAATGGAGTTTGTGTGGTGGTTGCTCTTCGTTTTCCAAATATATCCCTGGGTATACAATTGCAGGTAAATTTTTAAATGTTCACCTTATGCTTGGCTCTGGGCTGATCAACATAGAAGACCTGGGAAGCATCTAAGGTATGGAATTCTCTACTGTTGTAAGGAACTTAGGGGCAAGGACCATGCATTACTGATTTGCCTAGTGTCTGGTACATAGTGAGTACTCAATAACAATTTTTAAGTGAATAAACCTATATACATCAAACAATTAAACACTGAATGACAGTATCATATACAATAACTACCAAAATGTGATGCTGACCAGAGGAGCTATAGAAGCCCCAAGAAAAGGAAGGTCATGAGGATGCTACAGAGCAATAGAATTTGAGGACACACTTGAATAATGGTGAGTACAGGAGGCATGCTAGGGGACACAACTAACATGAACAGAGGCATTGAGGAAGACATGAAAGAGAGTATTGCAGGATGAATAAAGTAGGCTTGTATTGAAAGTATAAAGCATTCTTTTGGGAAATAATGTTAACAACAACTAACACTTTTCTAAGCACTTTACATCAATTAAATCATTTAATCCTCATAATAACCTTATGAGGTAGTATTTAAAACGATCTCCATTTTATAGATGAGGGAAATAAGGTAGAGAGAAGTTAGGTCACTCATCCGAGGTCGGTTAACTTGTATGGGACAGAACAAGAATTGCATTTGTTATAAGCTGAATTTTTGTGTTTCTCAAAAATCCATATGATAAAGTCCTAACCCCAATGTTATGATATTTGGAGATGGAGTTTTGGAGAGATAATTAGGTTTAGAGGAGGTCGTGAGGGTAGGGCCCTCATGGTGAGATTAGTGTCCTTAGACAAAGAAACACAAGAAAACCTCAACAAGGTTTAGCCCTGGAAGATGGGACGAGGTGGTTAGCCAAGCAGTTCTGATCTCTCCCGTGGTGCTTCGCCTTTCCCTCAGAGTTTCCTTATGTAGGAGAACAATAGACTGTCCTTGTGCACCTTATCATCTCCATTTTGCAGATGAAGAAACGGATGCATTATCTTCCAGCCAGAGAATGCTCCACTAATTCAAAGTGCTAGTCCAAGTAGAGACAAAACACATTTTCTGTTTTAGTGCAGCAAGATCAGCTAAAATTCACAAAAGGAATGAACAAACTATGACTATAAACAAAAATAAAAGGAAACTCAATAGGGGAGGCAAACAAAGTTAAGCCTATGTAAAGTATTGATTTCTGCTCCTATTCCATGAAGCACACTTTCAGAGTTTACGCCAATCTGAAGTCACTAACACTGCAGACCCAGGGGCAGGCAGATACAGATCCTGAGCCCCCAGCCAGAGCCCCAGGCCGGAGTATCAGACCAGCCTCCACTTCTCTGCTAGCCACTTAGAAATGTCCACATACCCTAGTCCTGGCCAAGAGAGTAGCCCTTTCCATTGTCTACCCATGGCCTTCTACCAGCGGCAAATGACCATAATGATAGAAAAATGAATATTTTCATTTAAGTAAAACCAGCTGCCTTTACCAAACCAGGATACCATACCTTATAGTCTTAACAGAAAATATATCTTTTCTATCTATTAACTCATGAGGAGAAGACGGGGTAGAAACTGGCTACACAGGGTCTAGACAGGGTGGCCAACTCATCTCCAGTTTTTACATGAAAAGTTCTGCATCTCAGGAATCCCCTTAGTCCCAGGAAAACCTGGGCATCCAAAACCATCCTATGCACAATTTTCACCGAACAGTGGTGGAGACTTTGATGCCTTTGGCCTCACTAAAAATATAGGGAGATAGTAATATTAATTATAATAACTATAGCTAGCATTTGTTTAATCTTTACTATATACCGAAGGCTTTCTTAATGCTTTACAATATTCGTCATAAAAGGTAAATATTTGTATGAGTTAAGACAATGCCACCTGCTCTAACAAACTCCAAAAGGTACAATGGCTCAAATGCAACAGACGCTTCTTTATCTATCCAAGTCCAGTGTGAGTATTTCTGATTGGCAGGCAATTCTCCTCTAAATGGAGATCTAGGAGGCCCAGGCTCTTTTCACATTACATCACTTTTGCTCATCTTTCTTTGAACTAACCGCATAGCTCCACTTAGAAAGCAATGGGGGCCAAGGAAATGTAGTTCCTGGCCAAGAAGCCATTTCGCAGAATAATTCCACACCATGGAAGGGGACTAGGAATCATCTGTCCTTGCGTACCCTTATTATTTCCATTTTGCAGCTGAGGAAGCTGATGCATAGAGAGGTTAAGCAACCTGCTTGAGGTCACGGTACTGGAGTGCCTTGCGCTCCTTAGAAACATTTTTACCTTAAAAATTACTGCATATCCTTGAGTGTTTGCTTTGTGTTTATAATTACGGATACCTATTGCTAAATCAGGTACTAGTAAATGTAATGGGAGGAAAACGTGGAGGCCGAATTCAACTGAAAAATAAAACGTAATGAGGACTGCCCCACCTGTGTAGCACCACCTCTGTTTGGAAATGTGTGGTCAGTTTTGATTGTCACAAAGACTGGGGTACTACTCGAATTTAGTGATCAAGGCCAGGATTGCGAAATGTACTGTGATGACTGAGATAGCCTGACATTATGAAGAACTGTCTATTCAAAAAGCCATAGTGTCCCTGGGTGACAGTAGACCAAGGCTGTCCTTTCTGTGGAGGGTTTACGTGTCAGTGTGGAGAAAAGACGTGCGTGCTGAAAGAAGCTAGTAGAGTGTTTTAGATGGAGCACAGATTCTTGGGTTGGAAGTTTTCCGCCTGAGTTCTGTCCTGCTACTGACAAGATAGTTTAGGGGAAGCTAGTTTATGAAAGTAGCTCAAGTAAGAGATAAAATGGCCATTTGGACTAAAACAGGGACCAGAGAGGAGAATCCAGTTTGGAGAGATTAAATCTACGTGGATACAGGAGCTGGGGATATGGCAAGGGATGAAAGTGAACCTCATTCAGTAGAGCGAGGCATAGGGAGTCAATCACAGACCCTGCTCTCTGGGTATTTCAGTCTTGAATGGAATCATGTGTAGCATGGCTGGAGGGAAAAGTGGAAACTGAAAGAGACTTAAGGAGGGTAGAGAGAACAGTTATTGTGTTCCGAGGGTACGAAACCTCTTTCAGCTTTTTTCATTACTGCTCTTTTTAGATTCTCTCTCCATAAAAGGCTGGTGTGAACTCCCACTAAAGTGAGACTCAGCGTCTGGACTCTGATGATGATGACTGCAACATCTGCGTGCCAGACAGGCGTGCTTCTAAGAGCATTTGTTATGCTCTGTCACTATATACAGATGTCTCATTTAACCCAGCCCCAAGATCAGTGTCTAGCACAAGGTAGGAAGCACTCGACAAATAGTAATAGTATCAAGTTATCTTCATGAAAATCTGGGAAAGTTGGAAGATGGAGAAAGAGGAGGAGATGTCGTAGTTTAGATCTCATTTATGGCCCATAGGTATTTTACATCTATAGGAGTTGAGAGAGGGGACCATTTCACCTGGTTGCCATTAATGGTCTGTGGATGCTGTGGGTACTTTGCAGGGGACAGAGATGTATAGAAAGTATGAGATTTTGTATTGACCTGTTTAGGTGGGAAGGCTTTCCAGCACCAAGAGGCTGCATGACTGGTTCTCTGCATCATAAACTGCCCAAATAGAGTAGTAAACTTTTCAAACTTCCTTTCCTCAAAATACTAGGAGCACTCAGTGATATCTGATTACGAAAATGGGCCAGGCGTGGTCTCACCCAAATCACAGGGGAAAGAAATTAAGTCAAAATTGTCTTACCTTTAAGTATTTCCTCACTCACATTTCCTAAAGCTTTGGTGCCTGTTACAACTTGTTGGCTTGTGAGTGTGAGCAGAAGGCAAACTGAGTGATCAAGAAACAGATGAATATTAATTGTACAATTCAGAAGCAGTTAAGTGCAAGATGTGACAGCTTGCCTTTTAATGCTCTAGCTTGTGATTTTTGTATTGCAAACACATAATTTAGTCCTATATCTTGCTAGTTAAGATACTTCTCATTTATGTGATATCTTATATTTCATGATGTTCTTCAGAGAGATTACCATGACTTTGAGGCTCTGCCTCCTAAACATATTGAGAGCCTCAGCTCTAGAAATGAGGAATTCAGGCCTGCTTAAGAGATCTTGCGATCCCTTCTTGAGCGCTTAGGAAAGATGCTCAAACTTTCTGAGCCTCAGCGTGAGCATAAATAATTTAGTAATAATAATTCCTTCTTTTGTAAAGATTAAGGAATAAATACAAGTTATCCGACAGTGCCTGGCACATAATTGGCACTCAAAGAACAGTCTGAACAGAGATAAATGAGAAAAGAGCCCAACCGACAGTATATAAACTATAGCAGAGCTCCTCACACATGTATATGACAGGAATCATCTGGAAATCTCATTGAATTGCAGTTTCTGATTCTGTAGGTCTGAGATTCTGCATTTCTAACAAGCTCCCAGGTAATGCTGATGCTTCTTATCAGTAGCAGGGAACTAGACTATGGTATATAGCAAGGCATAGGTGACAGATGTTGAGAGATAGGTTTGGCTAAGCAGCCCCTTGGGAGAAGGTCTGGATGGGGGATATGGGATTGATTCAAGGGGAAAGCAAGGAGTAAGGACAAAATTTTCATTTGGAAGAATTTTTCTTCTCTATCTTTTAAATTGAATTTCACTCTTGAGTTCTCCGGGCTGATGGTTTTCTTTCCCTTCAGTTGACATAGGTTCATATTAAAGTTAATGTAATTTTCAGCATTCCCTTTACAGAGTCTTCAGATGCTGTCTCCCTGTCTCTGAGAATGGTGGGACATCTAAGACTTAACTCCTATTGTCTACAGGACATAGCTCTAGGGAAGGAACCAGCCTTATTGAATTCTTGCTGTGTGTCAGACATAGTTCTCGTTGCTTTATATATATTTTCATATTTACTCTTCACTTTATAAATATGGGAAAGAATGCTCAGGAGTTAAACTTAATAAAATCATATAGATATAAAATGGCAGAGCCAGGATTTAAACTAGATCTATTTCTTACCACCAGACCTGTGCTCTGCCCTCTACACCTTAATGCTTTATCATTTGGCTTTTGGCAGAAATAATTTTCTTTGACATTTAAGCAACTCTGTGTCATTTGGTGACCTATTAAAAGATAGCACCATGCCCCCACCCCTACCCCACCCCCCATTAATTCTGCTGAGCCATGTTGATTTTGCATTGCAGATCACAGAGATGGGGCAGTGGAGTTGGGGGTAGGGTTAGTGTCTGACTTTTAAGATTCTGAACCTGCTGTTTCCCTTATCTTCATACTGAAAAACAAAACAAAACTGTTGTGTACCTATAGGAGGGCAAAACCACGGGTAATAGTATAAAATCTTCCAGGGAAAAAAGAGAAATTAGCAAAAGAGAAAAGGTATCTGCAGTCATTTAACAAATGGCTTTAAGGAAGTAAGAAACAAAAGGTTCAAAGAAGTTAAATGCTCCTCAAGCAAGTAGAAGAGATAAGATTAAAAGATAAAAGTTTGAGTAAACAAGACGAATAGGAGATCAGAGAGTTATAATGGGCCAGTCTTACTGAGACACACACAAAACCAGGTCTCCCATTAGGAAAGTAACGCCTCCCTTCCAGGTTCCTCTGCATTGACACTGTAGAATCTGTGACCATGTTTTAAAAGTTGTGGGGAACTGAAAAGCCAGAGCTGCAAACTGAGATGCCAACAGGCCCGTAGGGTGCTTGTCCTGGCTTAGAAAGCTCCTCAGCTCCAGCCTGTTGTCGTGGAGAAAGCTGCTCTAGTGGCCAAATTTTTCCATTTCCAAGAGAAGCCCAAATTTTCTATTTTCATGTGAAATATCTTTGTTTTTAAAAGTTGGCAACAAATTAAAAAATTTTTACAACTACAAGCCAAAAAATTACCTAGCTTCAGGCCACATTCAACAACAGCCCTCTGTTATTGTGCCCTCAAAATAGATCTCAGGAGAGAAGGATAAGAAAGTGAAGCTGGTAATTGAGAAGGTTCAAGAAGAGTATGGTATGAGCTGGACTCATTGCCTTGGCAATATGGCCTGAGATTTGTGGTCCCATCAATGCCTGTTTTGGGGTTATCAGGGGCACTATGCCTCAGAGCTTGATCCCTAGCACCTTTTGCACTCAAAGGGAGCCCCAGGGTAGCTGCCCCACTTGTATGGCTTTAGATAAGGCCCTACAGCAACAAGCCAGCTGATGACCCTCTCAGGTACATATTGTATCTTTACATCCCTTTCAAGAACCAGAATCGCTAGTGGGGAGCCTCGTGTGGTGGTGGTGGTGAGACGTGTAAAGGCGCACTTTGGAATGAGGAAAGGGGAAATTTGTCTGGATGGGTCCTTTATGCTAGAATGCTAGACTGTGGCCCTAGATCTGGCATTGCTAACTGCTGGAGTAAAAATGTTTATGATGCCTGTCTTGTGCATTGTCTGGCATTGATAATTGTATGTTCGGAAATTTGTACATGGCGATCAGATACCACCAGGTCTCGGTCTTGTACCCTATTATGAATTTCAAGTCTGTGAGGGAAAAAGGGATGTAGTGTGCTACAAAGTATTTCACCAGCATAGCTCAGATGAAGAACAAGATGTGATATATTTCTTGCTATGGAAATTCTTTATCCGATACTTCTAACTTATTCTTAATTGGTGTCATCCATTCAACAGACTTTAGTTCATCATTCTTACAAGGTCTGAGAAAATTGTGAAAGTGTGTTCTTCAAGCAAGTAAGAGGATTAGTATAGAATTTCCAATGAGTAATATTTACTTAATGTTTGTATAGCTTTGAGTATCATGATTGCAATCTGCCGAGATTGGGTTTTATTTAGAAGTAAAATAAATCTCTGGGAAAATATTGATGTCGTAGCTCCACATCACTGTGAAGGGAGTGCTGTGGGGATCTTTACGAAAACATATTTACACTTTAATTGCCAGCAGTGTTCTGTTTTTGTTTTTTAATTACATAAAGTATCGACATGAGCAGCAAAATCTCTTGGGTTACCCTACCTGGCAGCTACTTAATTTGTTGGTGGGTGCTGGTCAGTCAAAAGCTAGACTGATCTAAATACAAGTATAATCTTTGATACATAATTTACATCTTAGATTTATTCCTAAGCACAGCAGAATGGTGCTAGAATCATACATTTGAACTATTAATAAAGGCCTACTGATGACATGGTGGATGGTATTTGCCTCATTTGACTAACATTTACTGGCTTTGATGCAATAATGTTGATGTGTGAGTTGTGTGAGATGTGTGAACTTTCTCCTTTTACATTATTTAGACTCCAATTCAGGAGAGTTTACAAAAGATTAAATGATGACTTCCATTTTCTAATAGTTTTGTTTTTGCAATTAAAGATTACTGAGAAGTTGAAAATGGAGAATAAACTGTGTGTGTGTCTCGAAGCTAAGTGTACTTTTAAAAAGAAAAACATAGCTTTTGATTACTAGCTTCAAACAAAATCTTATGGGGTTTTATGGACAGAATCTGAATTTTCATACTAATAAAGCTGATAACATCTGTTAAGGTGATTAATAACTTATTTTGTTTGTGGGAGAATGAATTTTGTGAAAAATACAATGATGAAACATAGTCTAAAACTTTTAGAAAATTTGTTTTTTCTCCTTCCTCTGTTCTTTTCTTTAACATATATGTTAAAAAGAAGTATCATGTTTAAGAATGGTAAAAAAAAAAAAAGAGAGAGAGATTTCAATCTTCAAATTCTAAAACAAGTTTCCGAGTTACTTATGCATGAATTTTTTCCTCTCTGAGTCTAAAGGTAGGTTCTACCTTTAAGCTCTATTTTGAATGTCATTTCTTTTAATCACTCTTTTTTAAAACACAGTCTTCAGGACCTAAGCATGTAGCACTTTGATAAATAAGATAGGCCTCTGCATTGTTTCAGATTCCAAACCAACAATCATGTTCCATGAAGTCAAATACCAGGAGGCAGGAAGAAGCAATAAATAGAAAGGCAAGCTAATTTGCTTGTATGATTTTATTCCCCTTAGTATTAGCGTTTTTGAAGCTAACCACTACCCAAAAAGCAACTAAATAAGAGGTCACATTAACACATAAGGCTCTCTAAATGCATCACCTTCCCTAAACAAGCAGCTTTTAAAAAGTGGCAAAAAGTTCCTGGCCTTTTTCTCAATTTAGGAGAGAGCTATAAAATAAAACTTTGCTTTTTAGGAATTTAATGGACAAATTTTATCTACCCCTTCAAAGAAACTCTCCCAAGTGTCCTTAAATTAGGATTGGTTTCTCTGTCTTCTATGTCCTTCATACCATCAAAAAATAATCTATTCTTAGAGAATAGAAAAATAGAGGAGATCAATGAACCAAAAGCTGGTTCTTTGAAAAGATCAACAAAATTGAGAAACTTTTAGCTAGACTTACCAAAAAAAAAGAGAAGACACAAATAACTAAAATTGGAAATGAGAGATTGTTATACTACCAATGTTACAGAAACTAAAATAGATTAAAAGAGAATACTATGAACAATTGTAGGCCAACAAATTTGATAGCCTAGATGAAATGGACAGATTCCTAGAAACACACAGATAACCAAACCTGACTCACGAAAATTGAAAATCTGAACAGATCTATAACAAGTGATTGACTTAGTAATCAAACCTTCCAACAGAGAAAAGTCTAGGACCAGATGGCTTCATTGGTGAATGCCACCAAACATTTAATGAAGAATTAGCACCAATGTTACTCAAACTCTTCCAAAAAATTGAAGAGGAAACACTTCCAAATTCATTCTATGAAGTTAGCATTATCTTGAAACCAAGACCAAAAAGACTTTACAAGAAAAACAAAACTATATACAATAGCCCTTATGAATATAGATGCAAAAATCACCAACAAAACACTAGCAAACTGAATCTAACAACATATTAAAAGGATTATACACCATGGCCAAGTGAGATTTCACCCAAGAATGCAAAAATCGGTCAAAATAAGAGAATCAATCAATGTAATTTAATACGCTACATTAATAGAAAGAAGGGGAAAAAACCACACTATCACCTCCATTGACACAGAAAACATCTTCCTGAAAGGAAAGTCTTAATTACACTGAAAAACACTCAGAAAACTAGGAATTGAAGGAAACTTACTCAACACGGTAAAGGGCATTTATGAAAAACCTGTAGCTACCATACTCAATGGTGAGAGACTGCAAGCTTTCTCTCCAAAGATGAGGAACAAAGCAATGGTGCCTGCTTTCACCACTGCTATTCAACATTGTACTGGAAACTTTGGCCAGTACAGTTAGGCAAGAAAAAAATAAATAAAAAACATTCAAATTGAAAAAGAAGTAAACTCTCTCTATTCGCAGATGACATTGTCCTGTATATATATACTATTACTTTAATAAATGAATTCAGCAAACTTACAGGGTACAAGATTAACACACAAAAATTAGCTGTTCTTATACAACAAAATAAAATACCTAGGAATAAATTTAACCAAGGAAGTGAAAGATGTGTTCACTAAGCACTATAAAACATAAAACATTCCCAAGAGGAATTAAGTAGACCCAAGTAAATGTTAAAATATCCATGTTCATGAATTGGAAGACCTAATAAACTTAAGATAGCAATACTACCCAAAATGTTCTACAAAGTCAATGAACTCCCAATCAGAATTCCAAGAGCCTTTTTTTTTTTTTTGCAGAAATGGAAAAGATGATCCTCAAATTTATATGGCCACTCAAAGGACCCTAAAGAGCCAAGACAATATTGAGAAAGAAGAACAAAGGTGAATACTCACACTTCCTGATTTCAAAACTAATGACTATGATCATCAAAACCATGTGGTACTGGTACAAGGATAGACATATAAATTAGTGGAATAGAGCTGAGAATCAAAGAACACTGTAAAGAAAGTGAAAAGACAGCCACAGAATGGGAGAAAATATTTGCAAATCATATACCATCTGAGAAGGGTCTAGTATCCAGAAGATATTACGAACTCTTACAACTCAACAAGAAGATAACCTAATTTTAAAATGAGCAAATGACTGGAATAGACATTTTTTCAAAGAAGATATAGCTACGGTTAACAAGCACATGAAAAGCCACCCAGCGTCATTAGTCATTAGGGGACTTCAAATTAAAACAATAGTGAGATATAATTGTATACTCACTAGTATGGCCATGATTTTTTTCAAAAAAAGGAAAATAACAAGTGTTGACAAGGATATGGGAAAATGGGAACACTTGCACATTGCTAAGGGAAATGTAAAATGGTCCAACTGCTTTGGGAAAAAGTTTGGCATTTCCTCAAAAAGTTAAACATGGAATTACCACATGACCCAGAAATTCTACTTCTAGGTATAGACCCCAAATAATTGAAAATATGTTTTCAAACAAATACATACACATGCATGTTCGCAGTAGCACTCTTCACAGTAGCCAAAAGGTGGGAACAACCCAAAGGTTCACACAATAAAATATACCCAATTTAAGTGGATATGTCCATGAATTTTGACATATACAAAGAGCCGTAGAACTACCACCTCAATCAAGATGTCCAACATTTCCACAGCCCAACAAGTTTTCCTTGTGTCCCTTTTCCAGTCACACTACTGCCCTGCATGCCCAGCCTGAGCAACTATGAATCTATTTCCTCACATCATAGATCAGTATTCTTATTTTAGATCTTCTTAGCAATATAGCATGTCTTCTCTTTTGGGGCTAGCTTCTTTTACTCAGTATATTTTTGAGATTTTTCCCATTTTGTTAGTATATCAGTAATTCATTCTTATTTAATCCTTAATTTTGTGTATGACTAAGCCACAAATTTTTATTCAGTCATCCACTGACAGACTTGGGGTCATTTCCAATTTTTGGTAATTATTAACAAAGCTCCTATAAGCATTTATGTATAGCTCTTTGTGTGGGCATAGTTTTATTTCTCTTAGGTAAATACTTACCAGTAGAATTGCTGGGTCATAAAGTAAATGTGTGTTTAATTTTACTTTTTGAAAAAAAGCCAAACCTCTTCCTGAGATCTTGAAACACCTTATACTCCCATCAACAATGTATGAGAATCAGTTGCTCCACATCCTCACCAAGACTTGGCATGATTAGTCTTTTTAATTGTAGACATTCTCTGAAGCTAGTTTACCCCTACTCCCAAGGCATGGCCTTTTTGGAATCTCTGCTGAATGCTCCTGGTATTCAACAAGGTCTCCCTGTCCTGCCTAGTCAGAACTGAGATAACTTCTAGTACTACGTGAGCTCCAGTAGTTTTTCAGTTAATTATTCCCAGGTAGTTTTTCTTTCCATGGTAGTTATTCTTTGCCCGGCCTCATGGAGTCTTGCCTTACTTTGGATTAATATTCAACCAAAGACTCAAGGTGACCCACATGCAGATTTCTAGAGCCCTTTCTCCACATAGCTTCCTCCTCTCTGGAACTCTGCCCTCTGTTCATCATTCCTTACTTCCATAGTATTTTATGTGTCCCTTTTAAGAGGCTTAATCATACTATAACCTTTATTAAATTTAATTTTGAATTCATTTATGTATAGAATATATCTTTGTATCCCTCACTGGGCTTAACACAGAGTTTTGCACATGATAGAAGCTTAGATAATGTTTGTGAAGTTACACTCAACTTGTTAAAGTTGTGTAGTTTGGAGGCAGAGATTGAGGAACCTTTACTAAGCACCATATCATCCTGCATGTACCTTTCCCTCCCTCTGTCTCACTCCCTGGGCTCAGAGTA
This sequence comes from Pteropus alecto, assembly GCF_000325575.1. Classification (NCBI taxonomy): domain Eukaryota; kingdom Metazoa; phylum Chordata; class Mammalia; order Chiroptera; family Pteropodidae; genus Pteropus; species Pteropus alecto. The sequence goes on along the minus strand of NW_006433378.1, from coordinate 5,963,253 downwards.
GGTAAAGTAGTCCTACTGGGTGCTCCCATAGCACCCTGCCACAGCCCGTGTCCACCTTCCCAGCCAGACTGCAAGTTCTGTGGAGATAGGACTATGTCACTCTTGCCCACCACTCTACTCCTAGCACCTAGCATCCTGCCTAGAATGTGATATGCATCCAGTACTTGTTGATTTTACATTGATTTTTTCCTTTGGCATTTGCCTCATTCTCTTTTCTTTTGGATATGAGCAAAGAATGACTGGCTGTCCCATTTGCAGTCCCTCCAGTTTTCAAGACAAGATAGTGATTGGTTTCTCCATGTCATCCTGAATCATTCTGTAATATAAACTTCCATGGATGACATTTTGCTGGAAGCAACCACATAAGCCAACCGGAGATTACTATATTAGTTAGAATAAAGTCTTGGCTGCAATATCACAGACCTAATAATTGCTAAAACAAAATGAAAGTTTATTTCTCTCTCCTGTCACAGTCTAGGCACAGACAATTATGTATTAGAATCCCTGTGAGGACCCTGGCTGCTTTTTTCTAGTTGCTCTGCCACCTTCAAAATTTCATCCAGCAAGAAGAGAAAGTTAAGTGAAAGATATGTCCTTTCTCTTAAGGACATAGAAGTCCTTATTATAGTATGTATTAGTACTTTCTTCTCTTTTTTTTTATGGTTGAATAATATTCCACTGCATGGATATACTATATTTTGTTTATCCATTCATCATTAACAGACATTTGGGTTCTTTCTACCTTTGGCTATTATGAATAATGCTGTTATGAATATTTGCAAACGAGTCTTTGTTTAAACACCTGTTTTCAGTTCTCTTGTGTATATACCTAGGAATGGAATTGCTGAGTCATATTGTAATTCTATTTTAATTTTTGAGAATTTGTTAAACTGTTTTCCAAAGCAATTGGACCATTTTATATTTCCACCAGAAAGGGTTCACATTTCTCTACATCTTTGCCAACACTTGTTGTTTTTCATTTTTTAAATTATAGCTATCTAGTAGGGGTAAAGTATCTCATTGTGGCTTTGATTTGCATGACTAATGATGTCAAGCATCATTTCATATGTTTATTGGCTATTAGTATATCTTTAGAGAAATACCTATTTAAATCCTTTGCCCTTTTTATTAGGTTGTCTTTTTTGTTGATGAGTTGGAAGAATTCTTTGTGTATTCTGGATACCAGACCTTTATCAAGTACATGACTTGCCAGTATTTTCTACCTTTCTATATGTCAACTGCCTTTTTGCTTTTGTTATAGTATCCTTTTATGCACAAATATTTCCAATTTATTTATAATTTTGTCATTGCTTGTGCTTTTGGTGTCATATTTAAGTATCCATTGTGAAATCTAAGGTCATGTAGAATTATTCCTGTTTTCTTATAACAGTTTTAGCTCCTATATATAGGTCATTGATCCATTTTAAATTAAATTTTGTAAATAGTGTGAGGCAAGGGTCCAACTTTATATTTTGCTCATTAATATCCAATTGTCTCAGTATAATTTGTTTAAAAAACTATTTTCCCCGTTGAATGGCCTTGGCACCCTTGTCAAAAATCAATTACTCATAAAGTTATGAGTTTACTTATGGATTCTTAATTTTATTACATTAATCTATATGTCTACTCTTTTGCCAATAACATACCATTTTTATTACTGTAGCTTTGTCATAAGTTTTGAAATCAAGAAATTTGAGTCCTCCAACATTGTTTTTATTTTTCGGGATTTTTTTTGACTCTTTGGGATCCTTTGCAATTTCATATGAATTTTAGAATCAACTTTTCCATTTCTGAAAAAAAAAGGCATTTAGAATTTTGAGCAGGATTGCATTGAATCTGCAGATTTTTCTGGATAGTATTGCCATCTTAACAATGTTGCCTTCCAAACTATGATCGTAGGATGCCTTTTTCATGTGCTTCAATATTACATTATTTTTCCAAAAATGTTTTGTAAGAAAAACATTTTTTTACACACTATTCATTGTTTATATTTAATTTCTACAGACTTGGAAACAATTTGTAGCCAAACTTCAGTCTGAATCAAGACAATCTTTAAAGAGGAAAGCCTTAATTCTTATATTAAATTGAATTTTCTTGGAAAATACCACCATTGATTATCCATGCTTTAATGATAGAATTGCAGGTGCATTTGCTTGCTGCCAGCATCTCTTCAGTAGAGAACAGGAAGGCTTGTATGAATGGGGCATCATGGATTTGTCATCTCCTACAAGAACATGTGTCCAACTTCTGGGAAGACTGGAGCATGTTTACAGGCCTGATTTCTGTTGTTTGCTGTTTGTTACTCTACTATAGGTTAAGAATCTTGGATTTCAAGTTCATAATTTAATACTATTATCCATAATATTCTTTTAAATTTTAAATATTCTTATTTTAAATATGTTAAATATTTTGAACTATTAATATTGGGCTTACTATTAAATAAATGTTCTATTTGTGTTGTATATTTTGAATGTACTAGAAAAGCATCCTTCAAAAATATTTTGGAATATTGTAGCAAGGTTGTTATTATGTTGCACTGACTGCTTTTTTCTTGATTAAGATATACAAATCTTTTCTATTTAGTAAAAAATATACATTAAAATAAAGCACATGTACTTTATCTCTTCACTATCTATGTTAAATTCTTTTTGAATATGTTCTTTGATGAGAGCAATACTTAAATAGTCTTTGGTTAGTTATCACATTATGTTATTTTCTGGTAGTGGACAAGGGGATTGCTTTCAAGGGTCTAAGAAGTTTAGTTTCACAGAGCAAATAAACTCTTTGCTCAGTTTATTTATAATTAGAAGTCAGACACCAACCATATCCACTATAGAAATAATCTCAAGCAAGGGAAACTGTAAAATGCCTAGATATGTCATTTGTTTATAAAATATGATAGAAAAGTACAGAATACAGTCAGTCCTCAGATGCACTGGAAATCTGAAACATAAGGAAATGTATTTTGAAAATCATGTTGGAATATCTTTCATCACCACTTACTGGAGGAATGACTCAGTATCGAGGTTTATGGTCTCAGATCTGAGTGCTGGGAATATTTATTATTAGGTAGTCTATGTGGTACTGAAAGATTCACTTGGAGCTGGGGAGACTTAGGTTGATGCCCTCTTCTACCACTACATTGTGATCATCATCATTTAATCTCAATTTATAGATACAGAAACTGGAGGTTCTGAGAGGTTAAGTAATTGTCTTATTTCCCATAGGTGACAAGTTATGGCTTCTGGTCTTTTGGACCCCAGAGCCCAAGCTTTTTTTACTATGCCACAGGAGAGTCAAATAAATTTTTGCATTTATTTCCCTATTTATACTAGTGCGCATGGGCAATTTGATGAGAAATATTTTGTTTGAAAAAGATGCTGGTTTAAAATCTAACCACCGATAGGAAATTTGAAACTGTGGTCTTATATATGTTTTAGTAATATGTCTAATCTCTCTACCTAACTTAGTATCTTCTTCCATTATAAGGCCAAGAAAACATAGTATGTACTTAGGACATGTACATGAATTTCCATACAAAGAGTCAAAAGAAAAGCAGAGAGAAGAGGCAAGTCGATTTTTAGGATTGCCACTGTGTTTCTTTTAGATATTAAATATGTTTGCCGCTTGTCATAAATGAAGGTTAGAGAACAGTTCTAGAGCCTTGACTGGGAGTGAATGAGTTGTTTCATTGTTGTACATAATTAGTTTTGTTTGTAACTGGTACTGAGTTGCCACATTAAGTTCTATGTTCCAAATATTTATTTGTCAATTGTCACTTTGCAACCAGCTCAATGTGGCCTACACAAGTGGAAAAAGCACTTTCTCTGGGCTTTCTGCTGTGCTTGATAGGTAGGGACCTAAAAATTTTCACAGGCTGCTACCTGGCTAATCGACTGCCTCTTCAGGTAAATCTTTCTCAGTATTTATCTTCAAAGAGTGAAGGTTCTGTGTTATGTGTGCGTAGATGGCTTATACATAGGTTTCCCAGATTTATCAAATGAAAATACAGGACACCCAATTAAATGTGACTTTCAAATAAACAATGATTAATTTTTTAGTATAAGCATGCCTTAAATATTACATGAAAATCCTGTATTTTATCTGACAACTCTCTTAATATTACAACTTATTTAAAATAAAATAGAGTCTGTTTTCAGATATTCTTTTTTAAAAAAAACAACAACAGATATATGAAAAGATGCTCAACTTCACTAGCTAGTAGGGAAATGCAAATCAAAACCACAATGAGATACCACTGCATACCTGTTAGAAGAGCTATCATCAAAAAGACAAGTAATAATAGGTGTTGGAGAGGTTATGGAGAAAAAGGAACCCTCATACACCGTTGGTACAGCCACTATGGAAAACAGTATGGAGAACATTTATCCATAAAGATATATGTACCCCTGTGTTCATTGTAGTATTATTCATGGTGGCCAAGACATGACAACAACAAAGTATCCTTTGATAGATGATTGGATAAAGGAGATGTGGTATATATATACAATGGAATATTACTCAACAATAAGAAAGATGAAATACTGCCATTTTTGACAACGTGGATGAATCTTGAGATTATGCTAAGTAAAATAAGTCGGATGGAAAAAGTCATGTACCATATGATTTCACTCATATGTGGGATATAAAGCAACAAATGAACAAGACAAACAAAAACTCATAGACACAAACAACAGGTTAGTGGTTACCAGAGGGAAAAGGGAAGAGGTAGGTAAGAATAAATGGGGTCAAATATATGGCGATGGGAGGAGATTTGACTTTTGGTGGTGAACTCACAATTCAATATACAGATGATGTATTACTGAATCGTACACTTGAAACCTATGTAATTTTTATTATCCAATGTCACTCCAATAAATTTAATAATTAAAAAAAAAGCACAACTAAAATATGTTTGCATTTCAGATGATAACTTTGCAGTTTCTACCTCCAGTTTTTATTTCTTATCTTCATCTAGTTTTAATATTTTCTTGCCTCAAGGTAGCTGAACATGATTTGTTGCCAGTAGGGGATATCTTATTTTTTTCTGTATAAAGAAAGCTGAAGAATGATCCACAGATGCTGACAGATAGTCCACAATGAGAGTAATCATTAAAAATATAGTCAGTGGCTACAGGCGAACATTTCTACGACAATCTTCAAATAGAAAAAAAAATTAAAGTGGAAGATTTGTAAGCTTTTAAAACATCTTATTAATGTATTTAATCATGTAAATGACTTTATCACCTTCATGCACCACATTATAGATGTTGGATAATGATAGCTTTGGATTTTAAATTCACAAATGTCTATGCTTATTTACCACTCCAGATTTTTACAGCTACCTTCCGCACCAACCAGAATGTAATCATGCTCTCACAATTCATGTACTATAAGTTAAAGAATCTGAAGGAAAAATGTAAGATCTGTAAGAGTGTATTTTAATACTTCTATTTGCAATTGACATTTAAAAACGAATAGAACATTTTGGAGTTATTTTTAATGAGATAAGGCATACTTTGATAAGAGATAACACTTCTCTTTATCATCCCAATAAGCCTTTCGAGAATTTTTGCATGTGGCACATTTAGATTCCATGTTATTGGCTTTTATTTTAATTGGTTTGTTTGATCAAAAAATGAACAGGAATGATAAAATCAGAAAAAAACTGGTTTCTATAGTAAAAGAAAGATTGGCAGGAAAACTCAAACAGTCAGATTTCCATAAGTGACAAACAGTACCACGTGTCCCTTCTCGGCCACTCTGAAAATACATCCTCCCTCAAATAATAACTGCATGTAGTTCCTGTTTGCAGTACTGCTGTAACTCATTTAATCCTCACACCGCTGATAAACAGGTACTATTTTTATCTTTAGAGGCTGACACAGATTAGGCCCTCAATATACATTTGTTGAATAACTCAATATTATTTTTACTTTGGCTTTGATTACTGCTTGTTGAAATAATTGTTTAACTTGTGGTTTTTTGTTTGTTTTCACTTGTTTATTTATGAGACAGCACAAAACAGAATGTGTTTTTAGCTTTGTGTCAGTGAAAGTGGACCCGTTTCTCTACTTGAAACCAATGGGGCACATTTCTTGCTGCCCCCTGTTGGCTGTAACTACGACATGGATGAGAGCTGCTACTCAAACCCACAAACTCAACTCCACATCCCGCTGGGTGCTGTTCTGAGGAAGGCAGGGGGCACCCAGTCAGTTCCCCCTGCCCCGTGCCTTCCTCCACCCCCAACACCAAACCCACTTTAAGTATATTAAATAAAACGTGAACATCAAGAACTAAAGTAAAGGGACCACTTGGTAGGAGGTCACTAAAATGGCAAGATGTATATGTGTGTGTGTGTGTGTGTGTGTGTGTGTGTGTGTGTATACATATATAGTCACCATCATAACTAGTTCAATCGATCTAGAACTAACCCTGAATTTCTATGGCAAAGAGTCTAAAACAGTATGACAGGGTAGTCCCTTCCATTTACTCCCTCAGGCCTACATTGAGCAGCTCATACAATTTATGAGGTTTCCAGAACAGAGTTTTGCTTAGCTGCAATATCTTGTGTGGGCAAAGTACACTAAATCTGAAATGATGTTAAGCTTGAGGTCAATGCAGGGTTCAAAAGAAAATTAAGTTTTGCCAAGGAACGTGTGCTCAATGGTCTCTCTAACCCAGAGTGTTAAGGGATAAAGCAAATCCCCCAAATACAAAGTGTGTTTGAAGGTAATTTTTTTTTATCGAAGTCTATTGTCTTAACATGTGGTTGTAATGTGAAAGAAACCACGAGTTCTCCCCCTGAAGTGACAACTCCACAAACGTTTTTAAATGAATGCTTCATCAGTCTGATGTTAAGCAAGTGGCAATGATTTACCCCGAATCTTGCAATCGGATGTCTGAGCATCCGGTGTCTCCTGATGCCTTCCTAATACAGATGGAACATAACTTTAAAAATTGAAAATAAAATATAGAGGTTAAAACTGTATGAACTTACTCTGCCTCCATCAACCCATGCTGGATAATATTATGATTTATAAGAGATCAAATTTTCTACTTAAACATAGGTTTCTGTATTTTTTTGTTTATTTTTTGGTCTTGCCGTTCACATTTGCTAAGGTTCCACATCCCAGTATTTCCTAACTCTCTAAACAAGGGTGTTCAATTTGATCATCACTCCTGGAAGTCCTCATGTTTTTATTATTACTTGGTGGAGCAAGAACATAGCCAGTAGTGCCCACGGAGAAGGAGCCCTTCTATTCTGTATAGTTAATGGTTTATGGACCAGCTGCTTTTTGTTTTATTCCTTGGAGAGCTTTCCAAAATGTCCCTTTATTGGCACTGCTGACTTAACTTTGATCTAGATGCAGATAAATGGGATGTGGTCCTGAGGATGTAATGACTTAATAGCATTATAACATCTTGGAGCACCAGCATGAATTATTCAGTTTTACATTTCTGATTCCTAGAAATGTAAGCGTTTATTAAGAATTTGTTGATTACATGATTCCTCTTTCTCCCATCACAGGACCCTTGCTTGACGTGTTTCTTGGTTTCTCTTGGTGACTTTGCTTTTTTTATCTGTCTCCAGTGTGGGCCTTTTAGCTGCCTCTCTCTTTCCATGAGAACTGGATCGCTCTCCCCATTACTCCTTTTAATTTCTGTTGGCTACTGCTGCCACTAACATCACTTTTAATCTCTAATCTAGTCTGCATTTCCCTCCTACCTCATCTGCGTAGTGTTTTCCTTTCTTGTCTGCTGTCCCCTCCCAAAGCCAGTCAGCACTAGAATGGAGGCTTATAAATGTGTAGCTGGCAATTAAAAGAGTATTTTGCTTTCCTATAATTGAACCAGCCAATCATCACAATCCATCAAGTGCTATCCTCTTTTTGGGTGCACTTGGTGATCCTGAGTTCTGAGTAAAAGGCATATTTTTTCCCTGGTTACTTTTTATTGCGGATCCATTCCGGAAACACGACTACTCTGAAGGTTAAATGCCACATAAGTGCTATTTAGCTGCCATAACTTCTTTCGGGGTGCCAATGGGTATCAGTTCAGTAGCTGGTGCCCCTTGTTCACCATTGCCTTGTTTGTTTTTCAAGCACTAGGGCATAGAAGCATGAAGAACTGATGTGTGATTGGGTACTGGTGTTTATTGTGCTGTCAGTGGCAATATCAAGTCTATTATTGGTGAAAATTTGACATGAGACTTTAACAGAAGCAAGAAAGGTAATCATTTCGGAGCCATAAACTCTTTCTTTTAGATCCATTTTTGGAGTCGCTTTAAAATATTTTTGTAGTTTTTCACTGTTGTTAATTTTGCAACCTCTATTGTAGATGTACTGAAGTTAGTCTAGGAAATATTTATTTCAAGAAGGAAATGAGGCTGTGCTGGGAAGCTATACCCACCCCTTCCATGTTCTCCCAATAAAAGAATTCAAGAAGAAATTTTTATTAACTTTGTGAAATACATCTAAGAAACTTCAAGCCTTTGGGATTTCACGAGTAGTGAACTTTAGTATATCAGAATTGTTCGGGGCTTGATAAGAACCAGATAAGTGAAAATCCAGGGAGCACCTTCTTCCTGCATGGAACAGAGGCTGGTGGGCAGGAAGGCCTGACCCAAAGGGAAGAGATTCACCATACCAGTGAACTTCCCTGCTGGCACCCACTACAGGCAGAGGAGGGGTTCTGTAGGACTGAACCAGAAATCCAGATGGAGAACAGATAACTAAACCTGTATTGAAGTTATCTGGAAAAAAATTTAAATTGTCATTATTCAAAACAATGTATATGCGAGCAGATAGATAAGTGATTTTGCTACCTGATTAGGGAATACTACCCATCTTAGAAAGAGGTGCTTAATATTCATTAGTCTCCAAAATTACAAGGACACAGAAAAAAAATACTTTCATTCCAGTTTTCTCTAATGACTCTCAGTTTCCCTTAAAATATTTAGTTGCTAATGTATGTTTAGATTGAACTTTAATGCTATTATTCTTTCTGTGTTCTTGCTTTTAGGATACTCTTGGCATAATTGAAATGTCAGGCTTTATTTGTGGCTGTATATCTTGTATATTCTACTTGGGATCTTGGGTCCCCCAACTATATAGAAATGTAAGTACATTATTTGCTCTGTTTGCTCTGATCAATCAAAAGTGCTTCTTATCTTTCTTTGTCTACCTTTGAAAGATGTACCTTGGAATTCTGAGGAGTGCTTTTGGGACCTGCAACATGGAAGTCACAGTGTCAAATTGATTCTTGTCAGATTTTTTTGTTGTTGCTGCTGCTGTTTATTAAGCTCCTTTCAGCTTAGGCAGCAGAATATAGATCCATCAGAATTGTTGTCTAAATCTGTTTTGATGAACTTGCATATTAACACCTGCAAAATGAAGTCGCAATAAAATGTACAAAGCATTTTGCATAGATATTGTGATTGTTCAACTTGTGAAGTCTTATTCCCTTGCACTTTGCAGCTAATATACTTCATTGTAGCAAGCTAGACAGAACCCAACTTGAATACCACAGTTATCTTGTTGATTTTTAACCATTCATGGTTTATTTCAATTTCTAGTTATATATTCTTTTGTTCTGTCAGGTCCTAGAAATTAAAACCTCTAACTAAATTTCTGAAGGCTTAATGGAAGTAAAATATTATTTTTCTCTAATGTTTTTGAATTTCCATGTGGTCTAAATATTTTTACATATTTGTAAATATTTTGAAATAAAGTATAGCAAAAGGTACAATTATCTCTATCTATCTATATCTATCTATTATCATCTATATATCATCTAAACCAAGATGAATAAATAAATCAGTAATCAGCAACAAGGAAGCATATTGCAGGCTCAGAATCAAGAAGCTTTGTGGAAACTACACTTTCTTCAGAGGAGATTATTATGGTCTCTTTCTCAGAATTGCCTTGAAAATGAACCCAAGAGGCAGCTGCACAGTAGGTAAGCATTTACTAGCCTCAAATTAAATATTGGAGCTAAGAGACAGGTGCCAAATGGCATTTAAAAGGGCATTTAACTGTTATCAACATTACACATAAAATACATTTAAATCTTAAATCTTAGTACTTTCTGAAAGAAATGGATGAGAAGTGCATGAGAAGGGAAAACAGTTACAGAATTAACTATAAATATTTAACATGTCTGGCATCAAATATAGATATGAAATCAAAACATAAAGAACACATTAGAAAATACTATGGTGAATAACAGAATATATATAAGAATTTCTATAAACCGAGAAGAAAAAATAGTCAAACAGAAAAACTTACCTAAGACTCAAAAACAGAAAAATGAAGAAATAGAAATGATTAGCACATACATGAAAAATAATTTAACTGCCATAGAAGTTGAATAAATGCAAAAGGAAATAAGAGAACTTTTTAATCAATAAAATTAGCAAATATATAGAAATCATAGGAATCAAATTGATAAGGGCAGGGCTTGGCACAACCATATGCTGCTGAGTAGATATATAAATTGCTACAGCCTTTCTGCAAGACATTTTAACAGTTTGTATAAGAGCTTTAAAAGTATGGGTTCCACATCTAGATAACTATTCTAAGGAAATTACCAGAAAAATGAAAAAAGATGTATATGCTCAGAAATTTATCATAGTGTTGTCTGTAATTTTGAGGACAACCTAAATGCCCAATACAGTGAAATATTCTGAAGTGATTTTAAAATGTTGATAAAGAATTTTTAATGACATGAAGAAATTCTTGTAATATATAATAGTGGAGAAAGGGGCAGGATATAATATTGCATGCAACTCATACTCATAGGGGTACTTATTATATTTGAGATCTTCATTTATAAGGAAAGCTTTCTCTTTTCCAAGGTCTCCTAGGTAATTAGCATTTTAGCAGGGGATCAATAAATGCAAGTTTCTTGGTTATCTTTGATTCATCAGATAAAAAAAAAAACATCTGAACCAATATTAAGCATTTTTAGATATTAAGTTCCAGTTAGATTTTCATGTCAGGTGTTAAGAAAAGGCACCACCTCTGAAAATCTCTATAGAGAACACTTAGAATTCATAAATGATAACTGGTGTTCTGCCTTCTGTCAATAAAGCAAATCTTATGAGTTAATGGTTTATGGTAAATAAAACATCTGGAATAATTGGCTAATGGATTTAATGAATTGTAACAATAGTGTTTAAACCCACATCCTTTGAATGTAGGGAACAAATCTAAAAATTATAATAGTTATGTAGTCAAATTGAAATATTGTATTTCTATGTTCTTTTACTCACTGATACTTTTGAGTGTTTTTTGTTTTGTTTTGTTTTTGTTTTTAAAGGCGAACTTATCGTTGATCAGCTAGATAAAACTGGCGCTAGTTGTCCTTTGGAATTGCAGAGTGAGAGACCCAAGGCTTATGTTCTGGATTAACAAACAGAGTATCAAACATAATCACTTAAGAATTCTTGGCATGAATTTTACTTTTATTTTTTGGACTCAGCTATTAAAGAAAATCGAAACAGCCTCTTGCACTTCAGCAGCTTCTCATGATTTTAGTACTTTGTGATAGATTGCTAATGATTACTCCCAAAATGTTTTTGTGAAACAGATAAATAAGAGCCTCATTTAACATGGGACACTTTGAGGCAGGGAGCCTAGGAATACATTGCGAATGAGTGACAGGCTGAGAACGACTCCTGAGCCCCTGTCCTAATTAGGTCCCAGAGAGGGAAAAGGCTGTCCTGAAACCCTTGTGGAGGGGAATTCTTGAGTCATTCTCCTTTCTTCACCCTCCTAGTAGGATGGGGTCAGAGGAGAGCACCTCCCCATTGCAAGACCACAGCAGGGAAATTGTTGTTTTGATTTCTTTCAAACTGAGGGAGTAGAGTGGATTTATGATTTCTTCAATGAACAACCAAAAAGACTTTTTTTAAAATTTTGATTTGATCATATGAATGCTTAATCTCCTGCTCCATGTATTGGAATTCATGGGAGGGTACTGTCCTCCAGCTGACCTTTGCCAAAATGGAATCCTGAGTCTGAAAGCTGTAACCTAAAACCCAAATCATGGCCTTAAAGAAGTCTCCCCGAGAGAATTAGGCAGTCCCTTTTCATTTCTAAATGTATGTGTCTCGTGCTTGGGTTCAGAAAGTGTGATATCCGTGGCTTCAAGACTCCCTGAATTTGGGGATCTGTGGCTAAGCAATAATCTCTCAATTCCAACTTGATTGGAGCCTGAACCCGGTCTCACCCGAAATTAGTTTTCAAATTCAAACACAATTAAAAACAGATGTTTCCAAGTAGACTGAAAAGGGCTGTGAAGCACAAATCAAGTTCACTGCCTTTAGAACTGCTTGAATCTTCTAGGTATCTGTAATCAACAGGAAAGGTTGAAGAACTAAGAGTTGTTCCCGGAGTTTGCTGTTTTTCCCTTACACCCAGAGCTCTCCAAATATTCCGAACATGGGCCTTTTGAGGACGTGTGTTATAATTTGTCAGGCTGGACTTTTCTGCCTGATTTGCTTTCTAATCTATTCCAGGTCAAGACAAACTTATGTTTTGGGTTAGGCACTTAATAATTCTTATTACTGAGAATTAATTTCTACATATAGAGAAAGGGCTATAAGAAAACTTGTTATTCAAAAGTACTAGAATATTAAAGATTCTTGACAGAAAGTTTCATTTAGCACATGCTTTAAAATTCCTTCTAAAGCTAGCCTAATAGTAATTCAGGAAACATTACTGTTTTTTTCCCCATTGAATTAAATCCCTATTAAAGTTTGCATGGTTAGGAAAGGGTGAGGGGAGCTTACTTGTGGACAAATAGTACCCATGAACTTTAATGCATTAAAATGGATTCATACGTTCTTCTAAGATGAAAAACATATGTCCCATTACTATGAGATTCACCATTCCTTACAAGTTCAGAACAGACAGTCCTCATGTCCTTGTCTTAAAATGAGTATGTCTATTTTCAGAATAATTTTCAGCATTAAGTCTGGTCCACCATTTGCCTTTTAATCTCCTCTTTTATCCCTGGAATCTTGCGTTCCTGGTACACTTTATCTTTTTTTCGTGTGGAATAATATCCCTCAGAAATCTTTGATGCATTGGTGAATTAAAAGAAAAAAATGAGATGTAAGTGCTTGCTCTATTTGTCATTTTTAATATGTTGTGAGCCCCTTGATTTATGATTAAGCATTTCTTGGGAGAGGAGAATGTTTAAGGTGGTATTTTGAGCTCCATTTAAGGCAATTTAGTTGTCATCAGGCCTCCTTACCCTATAACCTTGGTAAGACCTTGCTTCATAAATGGGACCCAAACAATTGGCTTGTGTTTCGAGTAGACAAAGCCTTATGGAAATGATACTTGCTAAGTGTTTTTATTGGACATCTGGGTAAGGGTTAGCCTTTCTCAGACCAGTCGCAGACCACAGCTAGTCTGACTCCTACACCCTTGGTGGCAGTTTCTTCTCTTAGAAAACTCTTTTAAAAATTCTTTTAGATTGAGAGGAAATAAGATTTAGATTCATTTTTTTTCCCAGATTCCTGCTTTGATTTCTGATTCAGTGGCTGAAATTAAGGGTGTTCCCTCCATGCCTTCCTCATCTTTGTGTCAAATCTCCACATTTAGTGCCTCTCCATTCTGTGGCAGCATACCCCAACATCAGGGGGAATCTCTATAGCCCGTGTGATATCCATGTTGTACCAGGAGGTTGTGGCTCTGCTAAGGAATGGTAGAGTGATTTCAGGCCCTGAAGGCGCTAAGTTGACTTTAGTCAGCTTGAAAGAATGACTAGGATTGTCTCTGTCTTCAGTGCTTTCTCTCAGCAAATCGTCATGATCTGAACGAATGTTGGCTGCCCAGTGGCACAGAACCCCCTCGTTGCCTATTTGACCCTAGATGAGAGGAGAAGTTAGTATAATTTCACTCCTTTTCTTAATAGCAAAACTTATCTTTTATTTAAAAGAAAAGCAATGAATACAATATCCCTTGGAGGTTATCAGCAGATGAAAGATTGAGGAGCTCTCTATAATATTTTTCATGACTTGCACCACAATATAAAATTTTTTGTTTGGAAAGCACTTCGACCATGAACTTAATTCTAGAAATTCCTAGGCCAAAGGTAGACTATCTCTTAGATAAGAACAGCCAGGAAGAAGATTAGGAAGTGACTCAGACAAATATGAAGTAAGTAAGTAAATAAATAGAGGAGGGGAAATGTTCAGAGCATTCAAAAGATGACTTTTTTCTTGTTTCAAACTAAGGGGAAAATGTCCATTCCCCCAAAGAGAATGGATCCACACAGGATTCAGGGTGCTGACAAGAATGACACGTTGTCCTAGCATGCTGTACCCTCCCTCTTTTTATTATTACTCTCCTGAGAGTTCTGGGCCATTTTAAATGTGAGGATTAAGAAGTGTGCGTCCTATGGAGGTGCTCATTTAACTCCTTCCAGTGAGGATGCACCCTAGAAATCTTATCGAACTGAGTTCTCACGCAAGTCCTTGCTGTGCCTCGGTGTCACTGCAAAATTGAGGAGATAGAGATGTCACTGGAGTATACCGATGATAAACAGAGATTTTAGAATGTTCAGATGTTTGAAACAGCACCCAACTGATGAGCAGTTCTACACATGACATCTCAGACTTGCTGTTCTTTGGAGGAAAGGCCTTCGGTGAGTCTGAAGAGGTAGCATGGTCCTTGCTTCAGCGAGGCCTGCACCAGTAACAACTGGAGCGCTCCAAGTGCAATCTACCAGAGCCGAAGAATTCTGCCAGAACCAGCCGCCATCGCTTGGCACCTAAGTTTTCTGGTCGATAATGGAAGGAATTGAATTGCATCTTTAATAGCCTTTCCAGCTTTAGAATTCTTTGTCTATACTCTATATTCAACTCAAGAGGTTTTTTTATTATTATTATTATTTGTTCATTTTAATTTTGCAGTGTGTAGGACATAAAGGAAAGCAAAGCAAGTCAGAGAAGGAGGTGAGGAAGGCAAAGATCAGGAATGAGAAAGAACTTGGAGAAGAATGAAAGGAAATAGGCTTATCGATAAGTAATGGGGTGAGAGAACCGTGGAGGCGGATTAATTTCCTGTATCTCAGACTCAATATGAGGAGGAAATAGCTGATGATTTGCAGGGTAATTCTATAAGTCGTGTCGGAGTTAATAATCTTTTAAACTTTTTACCTTAGGAAAAACATACTAAGTGACTGTACAGTTCATGCCGTCTTGCAGGCAGAGAGCACATCAGACGGCCCAGTTGGTGGCGCTGGCAGGATTCTCACTGCTGGTCAATGAAGTAGATTCCACATGTGCAAGCTGCCGCCTCTCTCCGTCCTTGGTGTGGCCAGGAACTGGTTTTGTCGAGGCTCTTTGGGTGCAGGCGTGCGTTCAGGTCTTTTCTTTTCTGCAGCATATTCACAATATAACATTCTGCTCCGCAGGTCCACTGCTTACACAATAAAGAATGCTTTTCCCAGCAAGGTTTTCTGCAGTTGGCTATGTTTTAGTTGACCTGAAAATCTGTGGGAATTACTATGGCTGTTTCTAACTTTATTCAGTAGTCAACAGTGGTTCTTATTTCTTTAATGTGCAGAATAACAGAAACCACTCAGGTGTGTTCTATGCGACACCTGGTCTCTTAAAGCAGACAGGTTGAATGGGAATCAGGCCCCTTCCATTGTGGGTAATTGTGAAATGTTTCATTTCCTAGGGGGCTGTAATGTATTAATAAAGCATGGAGCGAACTTGTTCTAGAAAAGATTGCAAAGCGTTTTCAAAGCAGAATTGCCTAGTGTTAGCAGGCTTTCTGTGAACGCTGGATCAGATGCTGTGGAGCGGACTGACCTGTGGATGTGGGTATGGCCAGGAGGGGGCCCCAGTGCAGACCTCTCCAGGCCTTTGAGGTGATGAGACTGTGATGACAACTGCAGCCACTCCCCAGACTGCGTGTTTCAGGTTAGGACTTTGAGGTAATTGTCCTAAACTCTGTTTGGAAAGAAACATTATTTCTCAAACCTCGGGTCTGTCGGCTGCTACCTGGAGCTTAGCAAATGGGCTCTTTTTACAATGGGCTCTTGTGCCTTCTTTGTTTATGAAAAGCACACCTCAGTACAATCCTGCATCGACATAGCAGCTTATTCAGGAAGGTTCCTCTTAGCTTCCACACAAGGGATGGAGAGCTGAATAGCTGATTGGAAAACTTACATAAAATGAAGAGTCTTTAAAAAACAAAAAAACAAAAGAACATACATACTATAAACATTTGCTTTTAACTTAACATATGAAATTGTGTATTTATTCAGGAATCGTTTGATATAGGAGGGCAAAAGTCTTTTCTTTGAATCTGGGTCTGATATTGGGGTGGTCTTTCACAAACCACACTTAGAATACATCATCTACAATTCTCAGCTTTACAGTTATGGCTTCATTAAAGTAGACCAAGAACTTAGAGACACTGGTAGAGTAATCAGAGGGCGGAGGCCTCCAGATTGTCATTGTTACTTTTCCCCCCGACTTTTACAGTTGTCTCCCTGACACATAATTTAACGGTACTTTTAGGAGCTCCCTTTTGGCAGACTTTTCGTTTCCCTATAAACGATTCCTTCCCTTCGCATTCGTATTTCATTGCTTCCCATAATATTTACTTAAATTGTGTAAATATTTTAGGTCCGTCAGGGCATAAACAGTTTGGGGGTCAAAAACTACTGATTCTTGGTGAACCTACAACTCAACTAGTCAGTAGAGTCCCAACAGCTGCAGAGAAAGGCGTGCTCCCTATTGGCCTTCAGTATTGGGGGCAAGGAGTGTGTGTGGGGGTGCCTACAGAGGGCGTGTGTGACCACTCGTCTGCAGAATTTGTAAGTAGGGTCTGTGAAGCAGCTTCTACTCTAATAAATTCTCACCGTGTAAGGTGCAGTGTGACAGTTCCCGGCTGGGGAATAGATAGACGTCCAGTTGCTGCTAAGTATTATGTGCAACAAAAACAATCAGCACAAAGGAGGAGAGATCACTTCTGGTTGAAATGAGCGACCGGAAGGCATCAGTCCATGTGTTGAAGTGCTAACCCCTAGTACCCTAGAATGTAATTGTATTTGGAGATAGGGTGTGTAAAGAGGTAAATAACTTCTAGTGAGATAAAAAGGTGAAAGGATTAAGAAGTACAAATTGGCAGTTAAAAAGAAATCATGGGGATATAAAGTACAGCATAGGAGATACAGTCAATAACTATGTACGATGTCAGATGGGTACTAGGCTTAGCAGGGTAATCACTTTGTAAGTTATATAAATCTTTAATCACTAGGTGGTATACCTGAAACTAATATAATATTGTATGCCAACTGTAACTGAAAAATACAAAAAATATGATTAATCAATCAATCAATCAATAATAAATAAAACGAGATTGTTTGGGTGGGCCCTAATCTAATATGACTGGCTTCCTAATAAGAAAAGGAAATTTGGACACAGACACTGACAGAGAGAGGACAATGTAAAAACAGGGAGAAAATGGCCATCTATGAGCCAAGGAGAGAGGCCTGGCACAGATTCTGCCCTCACAGCCCCTAGAAGGTACCAACTCTGCCAACACCTTGCTTTTGGACTTGTAGCCTCCAGAACGGTGAGAAAATAAATATCTATTGTCTAAGCCACGTAGTGTGTGGTGCTTTGTTACGGCAGCCCTAGCAGACTGATACAGGGGCCTTCATGGAGTGGGGAGCATTTGATGTGGCCTTGAAAGGATGGGTTGTTTATCAATAGCCTAAGATAAGAGGAAGGACATTCCAGACAGATGGAAGAGCAAGAACAAAGGCTTACAGGTGGGCAAATATCTGAGCTATAATAAGACCATTTGGCTAGAGGAGGGTTGCTACAGAGCGGTAGTAGAAGAATAGGCTAGAGGAGGTAGGTCAGACGCTCAGGGCGTTGAGGGCATTCGTGGCAGCGGGCACTCACCGAAGGCTTTGGAGCAGTGACAGGGTCAAAGCAGCATTTTAGATACATTATTTTGTTTAAAGGTGTCAGAGAAGGCTGCCTGGCACCTGCTGAATTTCCTCCTGTCTGTCACTGCTACAGAGCGGTAGTAGAAGAATAGGCTAGAGGAGGTAGGTCAGACGCTCAGGGCGTTGAGGGCATTCGTGGCAGCGGGCACTCACCGAAGGCTTTGGAGCAGTGACAGGGTCAAAGCAGCATTTTAGATACATTATTTTGTTTAAAGGTGTCAGAGAAGGCTGCCTGGCACCTGCTGAATTTCCTCCTGTCAAGGGCGTGAACATGATCCCTTCCCAGGTATGGGAGTGATACTGCTCAGGAGTCAGGTGAGTGAAACGGGTGGGAGAGAGGACTCACTGCTACATAAGAGCAAGAGTGTGACTGCCCTATTAAACTTCCATCCTTTACTCACCTCAAGAAAAAAGAGACTTGTCAGGCTTTTGGACATGATTTGCTTCTTAATTGAGCAGGGAGTAGACGATGTGAGTGGCAGAATGCAGGAAGCATGCTTGGCTCTGGGCTTCTGATAAAAGCCCCATCCCAACTCCTGAGGGGCAACTAGGCTTTAGTTCATCTTCGGGTGAAGCAATGGCTCTCACATTGAGGTGTTGAAACTGCAACATTTTACACTGCATGCAAGTCTTAAAAGGCTATTTATCTGTATATAGTACCTCTGAGAGGGCCTATCAGATCATTGGTGCTTAATAAATATTTTTTAACAAATGCAGTAATGACCACTTTCATGGCTTTTGATAATGTTTTTGTAGCCTGTTGCATTAGAAGAGGTTTCTCAGACCTTCATTAACACTAGTTTTCTAGAGCCTTGTGACATTTTAAAAAATGATTGTCCAGAAAAGGCTCAGTTAAGAACAAAGTCCTAACAAAACAGATTCTGATTTGGTAGGTCTGGGATAAGACCTGGGTATATCTATTTATAGAAGTTCTGTGGATGATTTTGACATACATCGAGGGTTGAAAAATCACTGATCATATTCAACTTTTCAAACTTTATAAAGGTTGAGCTACGGATGGATTGGTAAGGTTAAATTTGATACCAAAGAATTTTAATCTTTATGACTCTAATTTTATCAAACTTTATTAGCTTATCTAAAAAAAGGTCTTTGCCAATCTAGAATTCAAGCTAGTGACTTCAAAACAGTGACTTCTAATTCCATTCTAATTTGAAGAGATCCTTTTCTCTTCCTCTTGATTACCTCGAATCAACTAAACAAAACAACACCACATGATAAAAGACAGAAAAATCTATTTACCAAAACAAATTCCTGCCCAGAACCACACCCAACTAGTTCCAATAAAGCTGAAATGCCAAACTCTCTATAAAAACATTGCAGGTGGGAATATTGTCCATGAACTTAGGTATGCAAGAATTGGAACTTTATATTTCTATAACTGAATTTTTATTTCAAGGTCCCATTCCAGTAGGTGGCAAAATCTTAGTTTTAGTCAATAAAGAATATTTTCTACCTCCTTCCCAGGGGTTGCACTAAATTATTGGGAATTTAAATAATGGTAAGGCATGGAGGTAGAGGGGGTGACAGGGAGATTATCCATCTGATCTGAGTCATCATGTGTTTTCTGCTGGCATCACTGAAATGTCCTCATTCCTGTCTGGTCCTTGTTGCTGTGTCTTCCCTTATACCCCACTGCAAGGCTTTAAGTCTCTGCTAATTTCCATGCATTTCCTGAGCACGAGGGGATGAGTCTGCTGCTTCTTCCCCATCTTGGGCAGGGGAAACTATGTAGTTGCCTCTGGCAAATTTATGTTGATACAAGAGGTAGTCATTTCAACCCTGGGACCTCATCACTTCCCATGCTTTGCCCAGGAAAGAGGGATGGTTTTCTTCCATTCTGATGTGTTTGTGATTGCAGGCCCCCCTCTCTCAAGGTCCCTGCAGAGATTCCGCACTATCCACTCCCACCCCCCACCAATATAAGGAATCTTTTCTAATCTCTAGGCCAGCAAGCCTTGCACTCACGTAATCAAGCATTCTCACAAATCTGTTATATTTTTTCTGCACAAGCATTCTTTTAGTTTTCCTTTGAGTGTTGGATTTTGAATAAATCATAGAAAATGCCTTGTTTTCTTTTTAGGTCCCATCACTTGTTCCCCAAGGCAATAAGCACCCAGCTGAAAGCATGGGGGTGACACTAAGGAGTAATGGAAATAGAGAGTTAGACTTCCTCTGAAATTTATTTGATTTAGCCTTGGCTGCAATTGTGACCAAAGCCAGAGGATCACAAGCTTTAGCGATCAGTTTAATGAAGAGCTTTGAAGAATGCTGGCACAGGGCTTGGTGAATACAAAGCACTGAGTTAGCCAGAACATCTTAATATATAATAGATGGAGAATATAAGATGTTTACTTTAAACACACTAAGAATACAACAGCAAGGTTGGGGTGAAGGTTTCTTTTTCATGTTTATATTTATTCTGTATCTTGTTATCATTAAATCATTCTCTGACTAGTTTGCAAGAATTTCCTCGGAGAAATACTGACTTTAGGTTTTATTGTTATTTTTCTATGGACTATATCCTTAATCTCAGAGACATGCTTGCTTGGAATGGAAAATTGCATTTATTCACTCTAAGTTTGTGAAAGGAAATTGAATTTGATAGAATGTTTATTGCTAGAAATCAAGTTCATTCACCTAAACTTATAATGTACATGCCAGCTCTGCGGCCTCTCTAACTTCATTCTGTTACTTCACTCCTATATAAGGCCTTGACTTCACTTAGTTAAAAAGCATCGAGTCCTTTACTTAGCTTTCTCCCTCTAAGCCTGTTTGAAGAACTCTAAGATCCTCACAAGAGTAGTTTTAAAGAGCAGTATGAATTGAAGTTTTTCTCCACTAATGAAAAATGGAAATACTAAAGAAAAAACATTGATTAATACTTTTCACTATTATTCTTCTACAAAAGTTTAGATATCTTTCTAACATCTATTAGTGGCAAATACACAACTTCAGAGTGATACCATTGACAGAGACATAGAGCAGAGAAAAGATGAAGAATTAGGACACTGATATATTCAGTTTCCTAGGTCAAGTGCCCAGTTCTGTCTTCGTACCCAAGTTGCTACCTCTCTAGAAGGAATTAACTTGGAAAAATTTATTGACATGAACGAACGCACTAGTTATGTCCTGTATTACCTCTGTTTCCCCCACTATTATATGTTTCATGAGGGCAGAAACTTGGTCTATTTATTGTATTCCAGGATATTCTACTAGGAAAAGGGTAGTCAGTCAATAAATATTCATTTAAATTTTTAAAAATATGAATGAATGGATGGATTCTCCCAGGGTTCTGGGTAGGCTTTCTCTCTATGTTGTTGAAAGTATGCTTAGAAAACAATGTCAAGTTTTAATGCAGAGGTCGTTAGAGTGGTTGGCACGCCAGCGTTAGCCATGGCTGTCCTTAGAGCAAGAGCACTTCCCTAGAGCTCTCAAACGCCTCACCTTACTGGTCTGATACCAGAATCTTATGCAAAGCTGCTCTGTGTCTACCCGTTTTGAGTAGGTGGGCTTGATCCCTCTGTCTGGTAGGACACACTTGCACATTTGTGAATGGTTATTTTCCTATGAGTAGTTGATGGAGTTTTCGTATATGGTTAGTCAATGAATTACATAGATGGAGCTAAAAGCTGAATTGACAAGTTTAAAATTTATGCTTTTATTTTCAAATGTTTAAAAGTTATGGAAAGAATAGCAGTAACCCTAGCCTTTTATCTTTTTATTGTACTACAGCTCTGAAACTAGGAAGTTAAGCCTAATTTTTTTTATTGGGGGGAGCAGTACATGTACACTCTTGTATGTGTGCATTGCTTTTTCTTAATAAAATTTCGAAATTTAATTAACACTGATGATTTCAAATGCCTTGTCTAAGTACAGAACTTCACATCATTTCATGACTAAGAAGTTGAGCTCCATAATCTTTAGTTTTTGTTTTTGTTTTTTGTTTTTTTAATGTAAGAAGTAGTTATAATTTGGGGGGAACTTTGAAATTTTGGTTGGTAATTATCATCATGTGTAATTATAGTTTATTATAAGTTGTTATTACACTTACTTTTTAAAGGTCAAAATGTTCCCATTATATGTTGCCTACCATTAATACCTCAAATGTGCGAGGTCATTTTGTGTCATCCAGCTATATGCTGGTTGCCCTAAGTACACATTTTAAGTGGATAGAGGTACAGTTGCCAGAAAAGTTACAAAAGGGTGAGCTCTTTTAGACTTTAGCAAATTTAGTTAATCAAACTGTTCATGAAATATTGACAAGACTTTGCAAATTGGTATTCTGTATTGAGATGGAAAAAGCATTCAATGAAATTTAAATGTAAACATTGGGTTTTTAAAAAAATAATATTTTTGTTATCAATGTTCCCCTTCCCAGAATATTCCAACCTCAGTTATTCAAAGTCTCTATCATCTGAAAGAAGATTGGATTGTCACTTCTGGGGGACCTGTGCCCTTTATATGTCTCATTTTCCTTCAGATAAGTGAAATTAGCATATCTGAGTATTATATGTGCTTATATCATGTTAGAATGAATATTTCTAAATGGATATTTTTATTATAAGTCACTTCAAAGATTTACCTTGATTCTTGACACTTGCAATTTTGTTAAGTTGATGTATGAATAGTATATGATCATAACATAACTATGATTTCTATATCGGCTGAATCAAGTAGTGTATGTAAAAGCAATTAAGATTTCTGGGATATTCTACACTAAAATGTATAGAATTTTTAAGAAGAAGAAGAAGAAGAAGAAGAAGAAGAAGAAGAAGAAGAAGAAGAAGAAGAAGAAGAAGAAGAAGAAGAAGAAGAAGAAGAAGAAGAACAACAACAACAACAACAACAACTTCCTATTTTCCAATAGTGTGGTGGGTGTAAGGTACTTAGCATTTTGCTTGGCACATTGTAGGTCCTCAATGAATATTAGCTATTATCATTATAAACTATAGATGCTCCTGTTATTTGGCAGTTTTTTTCTTTTTCTTGACTAGTGGAGGTACTTTGCAAGTACTATGTCACACGATCTAGAAAACTAGAGCTAAAAAGAATGAGTCAATCTCCCCATTTTATATATGAGGACATTGAGGCTGCAGGAAGTTGATGACTTAGACAGTTATACTGGTCAAGTGGAAGGTCTAAGACAAATCCCTGACTCTCAGTTTGCTATGACTTTCATCATCCCAGGTCCAGGAAATTTTCAGACATATGTTAAGGGTGGAAAATTTTCAAGTGAGCCAACTAGCCAAGTCAGCTACAGGGAAGAAATATCTTTAGATACCAGAAGTTGTCCTACTTGCTTGTGTGTAGTTTAGAAAGTGTATTGTATAAGATATGAAGATGGCCAATGTCTACTTCTGTAATCCATTTACTTGTTAATTAAGGGTGTTGTTCCGGGCAAAGATATGCTAACAGCCAACTTCCACTTCTGTAATCTGCTTGCTTGTTCAGGAGACCACCAGGATATGGTCTTAAGCTTTATCAGCTGCCTCCTCAAATTTCATTGAATGCTTATGAAAGCTCGGGGCTGATCTCCTCTAGCCCTGTGTGGTAGAGAGTCAGTCGCCGGCCGGCTAATGAAGGCTCATAATTAATCTCAATTGGCTCCGTGGGTCTCAGAATCTTTCGCGCCATAACACATGTAGAACCTACAGGTGTGTCTGAGCAAGGCCTGCAGCACTGTTCTTATCCTCTAAAAGCACCAGAGAAGAACAAGTTTGGGTTAAACAGCTCACAAGAAGAGGGAAACATCCCACACGACCAGAGAAAGCTCCACTTCTGTCTGGGACTGAATTTTCAAGCTTGACTTTTTTTTAAAAGCACGGTCTTTTGGAATCAGTTGATTTTTGGACACATAGTGGAGGAGCAATTTATTGATTTAAATGAATAAATTGCCAAAGGTCTGTTTCATCTTTAAATTCAAGTAAATTGAATAACAAGTCATCATGAATTGTAAACACAAAGTAACGTTGCCCTGTTCCATTTTTCCCCCCTAAAAATGTGGGTAACAGAGATTTTCACATCCAGCATTATTTTTGGAAAAAAATTAAGTTAGCCAGTGCGTCTTATAAAGAAAGCTATTTCCCCGACTCTGAAGAGATCTGATCTAGAGAAACTGAGGGCCACCGAGACTAAAGTTGTCCTAAAGTTGTTTTTTCTTCCATTTTTGTCCCCACTGTGGTTCAGAAAAAAATGTAAAACTGTTTAAGTTTTGGATATTCACTAGTCACTCTATTTTTAAACCAACACCTCTTCAGAATATTCTTTAACATCAAGGGAAATTAAAATGTAATATTGTTCCTGCTTTTATACCTTGGTTTTCGGAGTTTGATTTAGAGTTTTTCTTTCCAGGATATGTGCTAAGTCCTCCTCTGACTTCTCACTTGGGCAGAACAAATTAAGACAGAGCCTAGATGACCAGCAAATGTTCCTCTGACATTCCAGGGGACGGCAGTCCCTACCTCGGGGCCTCAACATCATTCCCTGTGAATTTAGTTGCAAAATTCAGAAAGCTCTAGACCAGGCATGGTTGAAAGAGAATGATAAGGGAGATATTTGAGCATTTTGAATTTTTAATTATCTTATTTTGAAATTAGAATCACACAGGTGGCTGGTTTAGAGTGGTTTGCTTTGGCTTTTAGGTGAAATTTTTGTAAAAAAAAAAAAAAAAAAAGGAAGAAATTAACTTTTGCTCACCAAACTTCCATGTGGCCCAGTTTGGGGCCATACAATAATTTGATTACAAAGTCACATATTAAAAAAGAATTCCCAAGTGGAATTTCTTGAAAATAGTGGGTAAAAACCCAACAGTCTACTAATGCCAGGATATGCTGTAATAATTGGTAAATACCTTGTCATATGCCCTGTAATGACTGGTAGAGCAAGTTACTAAGTCTGTTATTTTTATTTTTTGTCTCACAAACTGTTGACACATGTTAGAGAAACACATGCTTCCTATTGTTTTCCTCATCTTTTAAAACATTGGTGTATGTGTAAAAATAATAACCGTCACAAAAAATGCAGAAGGACCTTGGAATTTTATTTTGTATTTTAACAGTAAACCCTAGATTTCCTAGATTCAATCAGATTCCAATTTCTGCCATCTATATTGGGAGGTCTCATTACTGCAAAAGTGACTATTGTATTTCCTTTGAATTTGGGTTCTATGAATCTTTTTAATCAATTCTTTTTTTGACATTGCAACCATTAAATAGTCTCTGTATCATCAAGAAAGGGAAACCCAAAATTTTCTTTTAAGCTCTATCTTTTTTATTGTTGAGAGTACCTACAAATGGATTATTTTTTAGTCTGCCTTTTGACCTATTTCCTGAAAGTATCTTGATGATACAGACACTTACCAAGGGCTTGTCATTCACAGAGGACTGAAAAGAATTGAAGAACATATGTCACTACTTCTGAGCATCTCTAAGTGAGGGCTATAGAATGCTGCAAACGGCTATAGAACTGTCATCAAAAATGCGGATTCAAGGCCCCATCCCAGAACTGTTGAGTTAGAACCTCTGGGGTGAAGCCTAGGAACCTGCACTGAGCAATGGTCATATCCATTAAACTTTTAAAATAATTAAGCTAGGAGCTTACATTTTTCAATATGGGGAAACAGACTTGTGAGCAAATAATGCACATTCTCTAAAGCCAGGCGGATGAACTGAGCTATAATAAAGTTACAAAACCTTTTAAGACAGAACAAATCAAGAGGAGAACAAGGAACATGGTTCTATATATAAACCCCTCCCATGGTTCTATGGGGAAAGGTGAGGCTTTTTTTTTTTAATGATTTGTTTTTAATTTTTTAAATTTATTTCTTTATTTTTTATTTTTTAGGCAAGGCAACCCTTGGTTGATCTCACAGGTTGCAAGGACCTTGTCAGCTAACAATTCCTTGTTTATTACACCTACAGCACCTGGTCTTCCTAGGTGGTCTCCCATCCAAGTTCTAACCAGGCCTGACCCTGCTTAGCTTCCGAGATCAGACGGGATCGGGCTTGTTCAGGGTAGCACAACCATAGACAAGGCAAGGCTTTATCCAGGTGTAAACAGCTTATCATCATCAATATTAAGCAGAATCTGAAAAGTTAAACTTTATAGTCCAAGGAGGGTAGCAGATATCCTGGTATCCCTGCCAAGGCATTTACACTCACTCTGGTCCATGTGCTTCTCCTTCCTATCAACATCATTGTCAGCCTGCTTCCTTCAGGCTAAAACAAGGATCTTCCCTTTCTACACCAAACCCATGAAAATAAGAAAGTAGTAGATTTGGAAAAGGAAAAGCAACTTACTATGTCTAATTTAGGCTTGGGCATAGCATGGTGCAGGTGAATGGAGGCCTGGTTTCTTGATCCAGTAGTAGCTGTGTGATTATTGGTGTAATAATTCCTCAGGACCTCAACTTCATTCCCCGTGAATAAAATTCTCCATGATTCCTCTGCTGCATTTTAGCTCTGAGACTGATCTGATTTGCAAGCGTCAGTGTCTTACTTAATTGCACGGTTGTTTAGACAAGGAAAGCCTAGAATCTCACTGGCCTTAAGCCTCCCTTGTAATCTAGTCAGGAATTGATATGTCAGCATCAGTGTCCTCTGCTTTTGAAGGCATGGTGGTTAAGAGAAAAAGCTTTTGAACCAGGTAATAATCCACAGTGTCAGCCCCTGCTCTGACACGCACCTGGAGTAAACTTCTCCCAGCCTCAGTTTCTTCATCGATGAAAGTGGAACAAAAATACTCATCTCACTGTACTGTTGAGAGTACTAAATAATATTTGTAAGACACCAGCTCCATGCCTAACATATAAAAAGGACTCCATAAGACCAGGTACTACTATATTTTAAAGCCGCAGAATCAGAAAGACTGCAGACACCTAGTTCTTCCATTACGGACTTCTGTCTTAGAGGAGCACCATGATGAAGGAGGGGCCGCTGTTTCTACCAGTTGCAATTAAAGAAAACATACCGTCTAATTCACTGTAGTGACATACCTCACGTATTTGACATCTGGAGTGGGTCATTTTTTTAACATTCTCTTCTCTATATGATAAAATTAT
This sequence comes from Pteropus alecto, assembly GCF_000325575.1. Taxonomy (NCBI): domain Eukaryota; kingdom Metazoa; phylum Chordata; class Mammalia; order Chiroptera; family Pteropodidae; genus Pteropus; species Pteropus alecto. The sequence goes on along the minus strand of NW_006433378.1, from coordinate 5,936,183 downwards.
TTTCAGTAATGATTGCATAATATAATCAGTAACAATCATCTTCTCTACTTTTTCTTTAGTATGAAAACAAATAATTAGCAATTTAAAAAGAAGAGCAAATTGTAACTTTAAAGATACTCAAATTCAGTCAAATATTTCACATCTGAACTAAAACGTGCACTTGCCAAACAAAAATATTAGACCTTGTAGTTCAGTTTCCTGGTTTTAGATTTGAAATACAAAACCTCCAAGAGGTGACAGAATTAGTATAATTCAACATCTTTGTTTCTTTGTTTTTGCAATCACAGAGCATCTATTGTTTATTTTTAGTCTACTATTTAAATGCAGGAAGAGGTGATGCTGTGAGGGTTAGAGGCAAAACCTGCGCCAGAACCAACCGCTCCAACAATTTCAAACGGTTGCAGACTTGCTCTAGAACAAACTCCTGCGGCTGGGCGCACGGGTGTTGGAGCGAGGAGAACTGGTCGTTCTTCCGGTTAACTTCCATATAGAATGCAATATTTATTTGATTTTAAAAATGAAACACTATGAGCTTACACGTGTAGTATTAAAACCCAGTAGTAGCCACAATAGTTCTCTAGAACTTAGACCAACAAAGAGATTTGGGGTGGGGAGGGGAGAAGAATATTTTATTACTGGCATTTTTTAGAATTATTGGCACATGTCGATGACAAAAAGCAGGTCAGCTTTTAGTCAGCTTTATTAGTGCTTTTAAATTCTCTCTACAGACAACACGCCCCCTGTTTCCTGAGACCGGTGGGCTCTCTCTCTGTCCCACCCTCGGCAAATTGTTGATTCGGTTGTTTCCTTCACCTATGAGTTTCCAGAATCCTCTGCATCCCCAGCACCCAGTGCAGCCCTTTCCACACAGTAAGTATGTAATAATTATTTATTGAATTATGAATGCCAGTAACACTACATTTCCCTGTGCTCGTTATTTTAAACATGGCAAAGGGCAAGTATTATTATCTGCCTTTTACAATCAAGCTCTGAGAAATTATACATATATCCTGCTCAAATTCGCACACCTCATTAGTGGCAGAGCTGGAATTCGAACCCAGGGCTCTCTGGCTCCTGTGCATTCAGCACTTGGCCACGGACGCAGCTTCTCATCTGAGCTGCAATTTGCTGTCATCCGACTACTGACTTTAAAATTTATAATGCATAATTAAAGAAGTAACATTTGTGGGTACTATTCGAGCTTGTTTTCATCCTAAATGCAAGTTGGAAAAATTTTTGGCATTGGTGACTGTCACATTCATTAGGAGCCTTAAACTCATCTGCAGCTCTACTGATATTCATCAGCCCTGCTGAATCATTTACACCATCAGGAAATTAGTCTAGAATGACCCTCCCTTTCAGAGAAATGGACCAGGAAAATCCAGAGAGGCAAGAAGCTGAGCCCTGATGGGAGGCAGATAAATAGCAGGTAACTGCTCCAGACCCCACTGCCAGGGGGACCAGGGAGCCGCTGTCATTCATAGGTTGCAGAAATAAAAACCCAGCCACAGTGGGATTTCCATTCATATGGCAACACGATCCAGTGCCTGGCAAGTCACTGAGCCTGCACAGCCAACCATCTGTTTGAAAGCCTCCTGCATTTTCCCATTCATGGAGCCATTTAATCTGCCCCTGGCAAGACTGAAAATAAAATCTGAGAGAGTCACTGAAAAATGTGTGGCCCAGAGAAGCCCTGACTGAGATAAACCCAAGCCTAGCACCCCAGACCACTGAAGGAAGCCACACCAAGCACCTCCTGGTGCTCTTTTTCTAATCAGAAATTATCCCACATGCTGTCACCAGGGGGCGTCCCCACAGGAAACAGCTGGTCTGCAAAGGCACCCAGGAGATGATGATTCCAGGGACCTCACAGAGCTTCTGATTTAGTGATTTTTTTTTTCCTGTTGTGATTAGAAGGGGAAGGGAGATTTGAACCTTTCCTTGTTTTGTCTAAAAGTGGCACTGAGAAGGGGAAATCAACTTGAGCTTTCTTAACTCATCTCCTATTTGAGGGCTCAAGAGTTAAGGGAACACCAGATTGGAAATTTAGAGCATGACATCTTCTTTATAATTTCCACTTACCAACAAAACATCTTTTTTAAAAAAAACAAAAACTTAAAAAAAAATGTCTAGAAATTCTCAGTCATCATTAAGTTTCCTTGTAGCAGAGCTCAAACCCTCATGCCTCCTACATAATTATAAACAAAAAAATTCTACTTTGCATGAACTCTCAGAAGTCACTGGTTCCCAGATGCTGGGGAGCACCCTGGTGACCTCCGGGACCATTAAACAGTATATAGATGTGGTTCAGTGAATTCACATTGAGGCCTGGGAAACTGTATTAGGAAAATACACAAACTAGGTGGTTCTAATCATCAGCCAGTTTTCAGAACGATTCTCGGGAACAGGCGCCATAACACGATTTTATCTGCCTCAGCCATCTAGGGCTCTGAATTCCAGTTTGCTGATGACCGATAACGTACTTGGTTCTCCTGATTAGGCTTTTGCTTCTGACTCTGTATTTCTCAAACTTGCCTGATTTACAGATTATATAGGCGTTGAGTGTCAAACATGACTACACGTTGGCATCACCTGGAGCTCTTAAAAGGACCTCATGCCAGAGCCCCATATCTAGTGGCTCTGATTTCGTTGGTGGGGGCTGAGGCCTGGGCATCGGGGTGCTTTAAAGCTCCCCAGTGACTCTAACGCACCATACAGTTTGAGAATCTCTGATCGAGGAGGATGAGATGCCCCGGCCCCAGGCTAGACCCACCGAACCAGTAACTTTGGGGCAGGAGCCAGGGCATCTGAGTTGTCAGCGTGCCCGACGAGGCGGCCTTATGGTCTGGCAAGTCTGTGAACTGAAAGAACCTCACATTTCTTTTTCCCAGTAGTCTGTGGCCCTTTTCTGTCCCTTAGGGACAGTTGTCATTTTGCTAGAGTTGCGGCTGAGGGGGCCAGCGGCTAGTCCGGCAGAGATGTGCAGAGGCAAGGACCGGGGCCAATCCTAAGGCTCCCTCCTCCCCGCTCTGCCACCCATCCATACACATGTGGATGTTTCTATAAATCACTTCTGATGTGTGGTTCGTATTCAGGAAGTGTTCTGACTGCTTACCCATGTAATGATGGAGCGGAGGAAAGGTCTAATTTTGGAATGACTGCGGCTTAGGCAGTGCCGTGTTCCCTGCGAGTCTGAATTTCCTCAGCACAGTGGCTGCAGTTCTCAGGCTCCTCACCACAATTACACGGGCAGTCTGAGGCACGCTATCCATCACTGCAAATTACTGGTGTGCTCCACTCAAGAATCAGGCTGGACGGCCTTGCTGATGGCAATCTTTGCAGAACCTTCTTGATAACCAAGAGAAGGCCAGGTGGGAAGAAGAGCTTAGCGAGTCAAGGCTGCTGAATCAATTAACTAGATCTCTGCCTGACTTGCAGCCTGAGAGACAAGGGTTGTGAGAGCTACTAGCACACAGACGGCATTAGACCAGGGTAAACGTTCTTGTCCCCTCAGTTTTATAGGTATGACGTAATCGGGAAAGGGAATTAGGATTTGCGGACCACGTTACTAGCTGCCGTATGTACCGCCATGCCCGAACACACTTTACTTCATGTAATCACTCATGAGCCATGAGGCATCACTCTCATTTTACAGATGGGGAAACCAAGGCTCAGTTTATGCAGGACCACAGAGGTAAGTAGAGGCAGAGCAAGATTTGAGTCCAGTTTTCTCTGGCTTCAAAGCCCTTTCCAGCATCTTAGGCCAGTTGAAACCCCTCAGATCCTGGGATCCATCTCCTCACAGGTCAGCTTCTAGAGAGCTGGGGAGGCCAGGCAGGAAGGTCAGGCAGGCTGATGTATTGGCGGTGATAACCAACGAATGAGCTACAGGGTGTCCCTCCCCCCGGAAAGACACAACAGGACAGGAAGTGGAACTCCATCCTCCTTCCGTGAACACGGAACACTGGCTTTCCCAATCTGGGACTCCTGGTTTGGTAAACTGTTAAGAAGACACTCCCAGGAGTGTCTCCTGGCTCTAAAGGGCTTTCTCTTTCTGTTGCTGGGGTCCCCACAGATCTCAGCGACCACTGTGCTAGGAGTCCTGACATCATCCTTGGGTTCCAGGTTCTGTATCCTCTGGGAAGTACCCTGTGAGTCTAATCTTTGGTGATTTGTAGAGCTTCAGGTGGCTGAAGAAACTGTAGTGAGAGAAAGGACACCCCGCCTTGCCCGGAGTGGGGGCCCTGCAGAAGCTGACCATGAGTCATCTGTCTGGGGGCCGGGAGCTTATCTGGGAGGTGGCCCAGGAAGCACTAGTAGGAGAGCGAGGGTGAGACAGAGAAGGGAAGAGAGAGCAGCCCGTAACGCTGCCCCGTTAGTGGTTACCACTGTGAGTGCTCGGGGTTCAGCA
>NW_006433378.1:5918023-5931747 GCF_000325575.1 Pteropus alecto | reverse complement strand
CGGCAGAACTTGGAGACAATGTAGAAGAGCACACACACCTCTGACTTATCACCCGCCCCATCCAGGCACAAGAGGGCTGAGGGAATGATCCCCTGACTCCCACTCGTCATTGGTCGAGGGCTGTTCCTGGGGGGAGAGGAACCAACCCCCTGCCTGACAGGACCCTGGGGGCTGAGAGGCAGCCCTTGGGTGTCCTGACCGGAGGATGAATAACGGAGAAGATATGAGCGAGGTCCCCACAACATCTGTGACAAACCCTGAATCTGCGTAGGGTTAGAGAGTTTTATCATTCAGTGGCTCTAATGACCCTATCCTGAGGACATTGGATGAAGATATACTATATGCTTACAGGTGACATGAAATACATAGTTCCCAGTTAAATCTGAATTTCAGATGAACAATGAGTCGTTTTAATTATAAAAATGTCCCACGCAATTATTCGTCGTTCATCTGAAATTCAGATTTAACTAGATGTCATGGATTTGTATTTGCTAAATCTGGCAAAGCTCTCTATGCCTCGTCTCTGAGTGGGAGGCGGGTGCAAGGACAGCTCACTCTGGTGGCCCATGCACTAGCAAAGGGTATGAGATTTGAGGCAGCAGTAACATTCCTCCTCAGTTATGGGAGGAGGAAGTGGGAATGTCTAGTGGTAAAAGAGTGACATTGATGCTTCAAAGGAGGAAAGAGATTGGTTTTGGAAACAGGAAGAGTAATTACTAGAGTTGCACAACCTATAAATAGCCCCTGGAGCGCATGGCATCACTTATTCTTGTGAGAACTCATAGTAAAGTAGCACTTCCAGAACACCTACTATTACGATCTTCCCAACGATCGCGTCACCTCACTGTCACAACCGTTCTCGTTTGACACTGGAGGAAAACAGTTTCCCAGAGGACGGCAGTGTCCTAAGTGACCAATTAGCAGCTGAACTTGGACTCTTGGTTCCAGGTCCCAGGATCCCGAGTCGTGCAGGGCTCGTGATGACGGGGGCATCTGACTGCACATCCCTGCGCTGCCATCGTTGTTTTTATCGGGTATGAGGCAGAGGTTTGGTTCAGTAAGTAGGAATGTTTGTCCCATGTGCAGAACTGGATTACAGATAGCTTTCAGCCCCCTAATGGATTGCTGTCTAGACCATTCCACAGATACCATGATATTGCTAAACTATATTGTTCATAGTAATAAACAACACACATTCCTCCGAACACATTGCCTCTGTGAGAGAACTCACCCTGAATCTGAACCGAGAGTCCAGGGCCAACTTGGCCCTTACATGGTTTCTGTAAAAATAAGACAGTCTTATCCCACGAGGCAGACTCATCCAAGGATTCTTGTAAGGCAGGGCTGAGGTAGAAGGGCCCCGCCTGGTACAAGGCTGCTTCAGATAGGGCTGGAGCCCTGTGTGGTGGAAGCCCCAATGTATGAACTGTCAGGAGGCAGCGGCAGAGGCAGTAATGTTGGAGAACCCAGTCAGGGCACCTGTGGGGTGAGAAGGGCTGGGGAAAGTGCAGACCTGATGTCCATGCTCTGACAATAACAAGGAGGAAGTCGTGACTATGGACCTTGGGGTTCTCAGCTGCAACCTTCAGAATTCTGTGGCTTTCCATAGAAAAGAGAGAGAGATGAGGACCTCTCTAATAGTGGTTGTTTCTAAGATTAGATGGACAGACATTTTTTTAAAAGAAAGAGAGGGTAACAACCTTGCCATGGCCCTGCACTTGGAGCAGCCTCCCCCATAAAAGATGAGGCAGGCATGCTAATGGAGGAGCGGCAGCCATTTTTATGGCTCATTCCTAAGCAAGTGCTATTCACCTAGGAATTTGCAAGGACCGACTGTATTTAAATTGGAGGTTATTCCTAGATTCTGGATAAACTGAAGGGCTGGAAGAGTCTGATGTCGAAAAAAGACTTGCAACCATTCCTTTGACCCTAAACCAAATCCCAATATTAACCAACTAGTCAATGATGCACTACCTAGTGGGGACAGGGGCAGCCCCATGTCAGGTACTGATGAATTCAGAGAGTCACTTTGTATCAGAGAAGGATGAATCATGAGCTCAGCCTTCCAAGAAGGTTTGTGAAGGGGGAGTCGGGGAGGGTGAATGTAATTATCTAATGCAATGGCAGCCTCAATAAAGGATGACAAGGGGACAAGCAATAAAAGAGAGCTACCAGGCCATCTGATTAAGGCCCCAGATGTAAAAACAATAGTGATCATTCTCAAGAGAGTAGCGACAAAGTTTCTTCTAGGGGATTAAAGTGAACAGAGCCCTATGCCTTTCTCTTATTCTCCTGTCTGAGACATCCATGAACTCACCACAAAAGAAGCTTTGCTGAACTTTAAATCCAATATCAGGTCTTCATGAAGGACATGCACTGGTTCAAAGTCATGAGATTAAGAGGCCAAAGATTTTTCCTATGACAAGCTAGGTAAAATATTTATCCTGAAGGAGGAAATAGCACCAGATGTCTTTCTCCTAGCGAGTAATCCAGGTAAGGCCGGTGACAGCTTCTTGTTCCATAGGCATCTTCGAGGGAAAAAGGAAAATGAAAGGAAGTTTTCCCAGTCTTCCTGGCAACCTCTCAGATCCAATACTCAGAAAACGGGCTCATTTGCAGAAGTGAAACAACACCCCCGAAGGAGTATGAATAACAGGAGCCTACAGCTCTGTCGGGGCCCAGGCTGCTCATAGACAGGCTGGCATGGCTTCTCTGCTGCTTGTTACAGGGACTCTTGCTTCTTCTGCTCTGAGGCTTCAAGGAGCCGTGATGTAGCTGAGGAGTCTGTTCCCTCATCTGTCACTTAGGCCTGTTGAGGTCTCAGAGCGTGGGCCGCATTTCCTGTATAGCATCGCCAGGATGTTGAGGGGCTACTGCAAAGTCAATGGGAAGGACCATAGGAAATTCACACCGTCAGCTCCACTGTGGGGTCGACCAGACATTATACACCACCGACCATAAGCACAGGGCTGGCCCCCGATGCTCAGTTAACCCTGCCACTGGCAGCTCAGTGAAGAGAGAAGGTGAAGCCACATCTCAGACTCCAGGAGACCTCATGATCCCACACTGGATGCTGCTCGCTGGCACGTGGTACTTCTCTGCTGTGAAGGGCTCAAGCCCCATGGGCCCAGACCTAGCTGGTCCCCTTTCACTCAGCGCTCCCCAACAATCTCTCCCCCTGCACCAAGAAAAGCCTGTCTGAAGGGGTTCTGGAAGGTGCATCATATTCCCACTGGACAGTCCTTGCATGGCTTTAAGGCACAGGCTATTGCTCTTTTCCTGGTACCCCATAACAAGGAATTATATATTTTGATGGTTCTTTGATTTGATGGGTCCTTAGTACACATGAGCTAGAATTTTGGAGAACATGACTGTAATTTGGGGCCTGTGGATAAGTACAACTCAAATGCCGGATGTAATTCACCACCACTCCATACTCCCGGGTTTTCCACGTGTCCTTCCTAATTCTTTCATGAAGGTTTTCTTAGAATGTTCTTTCCTTTCTTATCTCCATTCCCATCTTCTGAATTCAGGCAAAGAATCATTCCACTTCAAAAATTGCTCTAAGAAGCTCTAGTTTGATCGGTGTCATTGAGCTCATCTAAATCCAAACCCTTATTCTACAGGTGAGGAAAATGGAGGTCAAAGGATATTGCTAGTATGCCCAGGTACTTACAGAGGGCAGCTGGCAGATCCAGATGGGAGAACAGGTGTCCCCAGAGCTCAGTCTGTCCTCACATTGTGTTTCCGATCATTCTACATCCATTTTCACCCTCGCTATTTCTCCTATATCTATATACCTACGGCACTATTTTATTTAGCCGATACTTTTCCTTCAAACTGACTCACGGTTTTATTTAAATAAATTTATTTTAAAGGGACATCTATACCATCACCTAATGAAGAAGCAGTATAACTTGCCATTGATAGAAAGTAATAACTAAAAAGACAATGTGAAATACAGTTATATGGAACTCTCACTAGCTATTGTTGCCTGGGCATGGAAAACAAGCTGGTAGCCTGTTCTCTTTGATTATAAAGGACAATTGGCGGGTTTTAGAGGTTCTAAAGACCAAGAAGGACTAAACGAAAATGGATGATGGAACTGATTCCAATGTTATCTAGTACCATCTTTATATCATTGAGAAGAATTTTTCTCAAATACGATCAGTAGGATAGTCTCACACTTGGAGACCATTGCAGTCCACAACGCCCACACGCCAGGCCCCTGGGACTCCTGAGAGGTCAGCAGACTCCACCTCCTCTCTCTGCACAACAAGACCTTTCAAGGATATTATACTAAAAGAGCTTCATGAACATTTATTTGGCCACCAAATGCCAAATGAATACAAAACTCTCTTTCATTTTTCACAGTAGAATACATGTTGAATTTAAGTATAAATTTTAATGAATTTTCTGTTCCCCCCAGAAACAATGTCAAGAGAATTAAATTTTAGATAATAATGAATTGGGGAAGTTGATCTCAACAGCGAAAAAATTGCTGTGATTTAAATCGTCAATATACAGATACTTTTAGTTCTTGGAAGATATTGCCAACTGTGCCTGACGGAAGTTAAATTCTCAGTAATTTGCTGTGATTGATGCAGGCATTAGCCATTAAAAAAAAATCTTGGACTAAATGATTTGCATCCAAAGGATGACATCAGTTAACACCATGAGCTTGTTGCTTCAAGAAGAGGCCACTAGATGGAGCACTTGCAATTCAAAAATAAAAAAATCTCAGCCCCTGAGGTACTAGCATTTTACCAAAGGATCTATTGTACTTAAAAACATGCATCAACACAAGGCATGGCTTGCTCTGACGATAGTATTCTTTTCTTTCCTCCCAGACTTTGATATGCCTTTTCCTCTTTCCTCAGGACAGGTCACTTCTCCCCACATGCGGTGTCTCTGTATGAGCTCACCTTTTTAAACTTCTAGCGTGTCATTCTTGTATTCCTAGCCCTGTGGCTGAGTAGAAAAACGTGTTCCTTAAGATGTGGTTTCTTTCTTCCCCCTGCTCACTACTCACTCCTGAGCACTAAGGCACGGCCTCTTCAAGTCCCATGCCTGGATGCCAATCTGATGCACCCTGCCAAAGCACCCTGAGGTGTAAGGCATTCATTACATGAATTACATGCCACCTTTATTCTCCCCCATGACAACAATAAATTTTCTTTAAAGTTTTTTCTTTTCTTTTTTTTTTAAAGAAACTCCATATCAATGGAGTAGTTGTTCTTTTATTAGCCCTTTAAAAATGAGGTATATTATCCCAGTTCTCAAAGTGAGGACAGGAAGTAGGAGTGACACCTACTTAGCAATAGGGCTAAAACAATAGAATACATTGAGCCCATTGCAGCAAATTCGTGCGTTTATTAGCCTGTTGGAACGAACTCAAGGCTACGCTTTCTCTCTACAGCTCATGAATGGTAGGGCCTATGTGTTGGTGTGGCATAAAGGGGGAAGACAGGGAAGAGGAACCGAAATATTTACTTATTCTCTACGCAAATAGATAGGTCAACAACATCACTCACAAAAGAGCCTCTTTGTGGCTGGGGTTTCCTGGCTGCAGCCCCAGAACCTAAGAACCCAAAGCTCTATTCCCAGGTGGCCTCTCCTAATTTGCTAAATAACCTTGGGCAAGTCACTTAACCTTCCCAAACCTCAGCTTCCCCGCTATGAAAAGCGGTGCCGAAAGCTGTCTGTTCTCTGCTTCTCCGGAAGTTGTGTGGATTAATGATGAGAGAAAGGCAGTCAAGGGCCTAGAGTTTCTTTAAGACAGGTGCTGCTTACCCTTGGATGGGAGTCATAGAAATAAATAGAATAAAGACACACCAGGCCGAAGTCATGAGTTCTCTGTGTCCTGTGGGCTTCCACATTTTTCATTCCTTAAAGAGGGCTGGCAGGAACAAAACAAAACAAAAATGCCCAATAAAGCCTTTGTCTGACAAAATCCTCACTGGATTTTTTTTTTTTTTTTTTTTTTATCTGATTAGTCTGTGTCGATAGACGAAATGATTTTAAACATCCTGAAAGAACTGGAAAAAAACAGTCCTGCCCAAAGACGCTGGGCACTGCTGCTTAGCCCCTCATCAGCGTGGAGCACATTTCACCGCACGGAGAGGAGAGAACTCCTCTGACAATTAGCCTTCCAGTTTGGTGACAGTCATTATCACCACGAGGGGCTTTTCTTTCCCTCTTATGATGAAATATACATTCATACTGCTGAGGCCCCAATCTGAGGGCTGTTTGGGCAGAACCCAAAATGCAAGGAACGGATCGATTTTAACCTATTTGAAAACATTTGATCTAATTTGATATTTCTAGTTTTCAACGGCTTACAGCAAATAGATGAAAATAAATGTCTTGTCACATGTCGTGCTGTGGACTATGCCATTTGCTTTTCAAAGACTCCCGAAAACAGGAGGAGAATCCTCTATTAGCTACGTCTGATGCCTCAGGATTTTCCAGCTGTCATTGTTCAAAGGTCTAGTTTTTGGAGCCGTGAGGAATGACCAAGTGGATTATTTGCTCTAAAATGCTGTAAGTGATCTGTTTCTCAGTCTTTCAGCTGTAATAATGGAAGGGGATGGGGCAGAGGAGCAAGTAGAAGGTCCTCTCAAGTATGTGTGGGGTGCATATGCATTTCTGTGTATATTTTCAGGGCTAGAGATCGAATTCTGGTATTTTAAAAAAAAAAGAAAGAAAGAAAGAACAATAAATAATCATGGAATGTGCCGCTGTTGGCTTTCTTTTCTGAAATCTAATTACCGTAGTGGCCCACTGCCTTGATTAAGTCTTTCCTCCCTAAATAATTAATTTGCCTTTATGCAAGTGTATTTGCCTCTTACAAATTTTAACTCATAACAATGAGGACCCAGGCTCAGCAAACCCACTTTCAAGCATATAAATTTAATTGCCTTGGAATAATTAATGATTAACCTTGATAAAGGAGGGCTAGACATTAGTATACTATATTAATTCAAAGCAGATATTAGCTGTTTGGTGTTAGAAAATGTTATAAACACACATCTATTTTTAAACCTACGTGGTCAATAAATTTAGTTGGTTGGAATATGTTAACTAGTTCAAAGGAATAGTTTCGATGTAAATATTTAACCAATTTGTTTTGATCTATTTCAGAAGCATTTATGTCAACCAGACTTTTTTTTTTTTTTTTAATATAGGTCTTGGAGTAAAGAACAAGGATTGAGAGAATAATGGATGATCAGGGTTCCTTGCCCCATCTGTAGCAAAAACTCAAGACACATGGTCGATTGACAGTGGGTGGGTAGCGTCTTCTTCACATGTATAGAGTTTGGGTGTGAACTACGCAGGAGCGCAATCCCACCCACTGTGCTGCTGGATCTGGGGCTTCGGTAAAGGAATACAGTAAGAAGGTTCAGCGGTTTCCTAATGCTTGTCTTTTCCTGCACAGTTCTCACCGGGGAACAGAATCTTAAATGCCATGCACCCTCCGCACCCCCCACCCGCGCCACCGTACTGGCGAGGAAACGGAGGCCCAGACATTTCCGTCCTGGCGTCGTTCCCATCTCCGTGGTTCCTCCATATTTAGATATCACCTCATTCCCTTTCAACCCCGTCAAGGCTGCGTGGGATGGAGTGGGGCCGGGCAAGAGGACCCTCCCACCAAGGGGGTTATAGAATGCCCGTCCATCCCTAGGGTCCCCAAGCCCTCGGTCAGGGCCATCAAACTCCAGGGCCTCTATGTCATTCTCCTAAATCTGACTCTAACTCTAACAGATGTCAGATAGTTTGTTTTCAGTGTAAATTGCTTTTCCCCAAAGATCGAATTCTTATTTCCTAAGGCATATATAAAAATCTAATATTCAATTAAGGCTTCACACTACCTCTCTCTGGTCAGGAGTTTGACTTCCACATTACCTGACACTGTCCCTGGTCCTCACCAGTTTTCTGACATCTTGGGATTCAATGGCATCACCCTGTTCCCCAGCTGAGGTGTGAAGCTACAGTACACGAAAGACTATATCTGCTGGAAGTAGTCTAGGCTATATATTCAAGGAAAAGCAGTTTCCAGCCACAGCTGGGGCAGCTGATTGAGCCCAGACCCCTCCTGACCAGGCAGTGAACATCCAGTGCTGGATAAAGCTGCTTTGGTCTCTGGGATGTCTACTCTTGTCTGAAGACACTCTTGCTTCCTGTACCTACAATGTCCGGTGATGCCTCTGTGAGCCTCACATTTTTTTTTTTTTTTTTTTTTTTACGGGGGTGGATTTGGTCTGGTTTTTTCCCCCCCCCTCCTTTTGTTTGTTATTGTTGATGTTGTCCTTGTGACCTGAAATCACAGAAGAGTGTGCACCAGGAAGAATGATCAGGCTTGTGCCCACAAAGCCTCTTTTCCACAGCCCTTCCTTTCTGTCATTGGATTTGATTCTTAAAGATAGGAATAGAAATGTCAGGCTAATGGTGACACAATGAAACTTTTTGCATTAGATATATTTCTTGCTCAAAGATTTTTCGACAGTTTAGTTTTCAGAAAACCATTGTCTTAGAATTCTTGGTAAACGTACCACTGTCTTAAATTGATTTTTGCTGGCCTGTATTAAAAGTAGGGCGAAGAGACGGGCCGGATGAATTTCTCCAGGATAAGCTGCATCCTGAAGCAATGTGCCCATCAAGAAAAAGGGACAAGTGACGCAAGCCAGGAATCATCAGCACTGATAAGTAGTATTGATTGTGTGTCTACTCGGTACTGGGCAGCTAAGGAATAGGGGTGAAGATCAGAATGCAAAGGGACAGGGTAGTTTGGAGACTTTATAAATGGCTGTGCTAAACAGAGGTAGCTCATGAGTCTGGAAATAAGGAATCAAATGGGGAAGAGGCAGGTGGGCACTCCTGGGCCCCTAATTTAAGGTATTCCTTGAATAACTGGACTGATGAGGGAAGAAATAATGAGAGCATGGAATAAGTGTATTAGCTGCTGGTTTACCTACTGTAAGAGAGAGCACTTATTTTATTATTTGTTTTTGCCTGATTGCACGTTTGAAATTTCCTTTTTAAAATCTTTAGTTCTGGGGAAAACATAAGGCAGAAAAGATGTTCACAAACTTTTGTATATTTCATTGAAAGTAAATATTACAGAGGAGGTTGTAGACCAGATGAGTTGTTGTAGTGTAATTAGCTCAACAAATCTAATCTTCCCTCTGCTGTGATTATAATGAGGTCATTCACCTTTGTTTTTCTCTCAGTAAATTGTGGATGTTCCATTTTACCAACTAGCCGAGTTGGTATTAAAAGAATTTTAAGCATTTCTAGAAATTCATGTTATAATAAGATTTATAGCTTTGTACATTTTGTACAGTGATATAAAGTTACTGTTCTATATTATCATTATTCTGAAATCTTGAGGTCTTTGCAATAATTCAAGACTTTGACAATGAAGGATTTAGCCAAAGAATCTGGCATATTGCTCTGTTCTTATTCTGGGTAAGGTTTTGAAATAACTTAATTGAAATTTTAAGAAAAGTTGCCTATATTTTTTCAATTTCAAGTGTGATTATTAAGTTTTTATACCTCCACTATGTATCTTAACCCTTACGAACAATTTAAAATATACTTTTTCTATGATTTCACTTCCATTAAGTTTTTGTGACTATTATTAAAGCACTATTGGTCTCATTGACTAACTGCCATTCAATATTTACCAATAAGTAGACAGATGTGAGAGGCCAGATTTGTTCCCATGACAGTGATGGTTTCTGTGATAAAGAGTTAAAGCACATTGTTTTTTCAAGTTGAAGGCAATTTCACTTCCACTAGAAAGAATAGCTAAGTCTCAAATATCTCTTTAAATCTTAGTTTTCCCATTATATCCCTAAATAAGATGAAAAAATACTTTGGAAATCTACAGCTTTCCAATCAAATAATGGTTTCATGTCTGTGATTTAGAAACACAATCTGATGGTTATGCTGATTACTGAACAGGTCAAAGATGCACTTTTTAAAAGCATCACATTATCAGGGAAACGGAAGTAGCATTTATCGAATCCCTACTATGAGTCAAGCATTATGCTCAATGCTCCCCTGGACTGTCAAATAAAATACTAATTTTAATTTTAATACAAGTCCAAGGCATGGTGTAGTGGATTGAATTGTGTTTCCCAAAAAGATATGTTCAAGTCCTACCCTACCCCTACCCCACCAATACCTGTGACTATGACCTTATTGAGAAATAGGGTCTTTGCAGATGTAATCAAGTCAAGATGAGGCCATCTTGCATTAGGATGAGCCCCAATCCAATGACTGGTGTTGTCATAAGAAAAAAGAGAGAGAGATTGGATATAGAGACCCTGAGGCTACACACATGGAAGAAAGTCCTGTGATGACACAGGCAGAGATTGGAGTGATGCAGGTATAAGCCAAAGCCAGGAGAAAGGCCTGAAACAGATTCTACCTCAGAGCCTCCAGGAGGAACCAACCCTGCCGACATCCTTGATTTGGACTTTCTAACTATGCGAGAGTAAATATGTGTTGTTTTAAGTCACCCTGTTTGTGGTACTTGGTAACAGCAGCCCTAGAAAATGAATATTACCTCTGTTTCACAGAAGAAACTTGCTCACGATTGTTTAGTTAGTGAGATGGGTGCTGTATTTAAACCCAGGCCTGATGCCAGGGCCTCTGTGTTTTCCCTACTCTTACCAGACCATTGTACACATGACTTTGCAACCTTGATTTCTTCTCCTATTGGTTTCAACTCTGTAAGAATAAATGTTACAGCCATGTATCCACGGGTCCATAGGGGAGACCATGCTGTAACAATGAGCCATGGTCAGTACTTAAAATAACAAAGACCCCAGAGACTGCAGGCGATTCCTGGCATATCTTAGAGTACCCATGACAACAGCAAAGTGATGTGAAATTATGCTTGAATCAGTTACATATTTGAAACATGCCAGCTACAATAAGTGAATTTTTCATCTTTGATGAGACCTAAATAATTTTTGTTACTGTCGCTAACCCCCATGATTTCTGGGACAAATAGCAGATCCAAGGATAATTACTCTTACTTACAGATGTCAGATATTTTGTTTTCAGTGTAAACTGCCTTTCCCAAAAGATCGAATTCTTATTTCCTAAGCTATATATAAAAATTTAATATTCATTTAAGGCTTCTGCAACTTACACGTGATGTTAGTTTATTGAGAAATAGCTATATATAAAATAAACTTAATGGGGGCCTTATAGGTGTTACCATTAACTTTTCCAAATTTGAATAGATTCAGAACATTTGATACTGACAAATAAAGACTGACTTTACAGTTCCAGGAGCTGTTGGGACAGGAAGTTGTTCTTGCCCTAAATGGCTGGACCATAGTACGAGGAACCCAGACCAGGAGGTCAAGAGCAAAACATAAGATTTCAGTGCCATCGGGAAAGAAAGAGGAGGACCCGACACAGGACTCTTGGGGGGTGTGATTTCTTTCCACGTGGACAGGGGACGGGGCCTGCTGGCAGTGTAGGAGGAAGGGTGGGTGGAGCCTTCTGGTAGCTCCAAGAAAACCGGGTCCTTCCTTGCCCGTGAGTGAGTTTGGGGGAACGAAGATTCTTAGGCCAAAATAAGTCCCAATCCTTAAAAGCTTGTAGAATATGCCAATCATAAACTAACTTTTCAAATGCGACTTTGGCAGCTAGTTTCAAACGGGTGTGTTATAATCAATCAGGTTGTATCAGCAAGCTATATATTTCAGGTCCGTAAGCTTCATTAGGAAACAGGCAAGTTATCAAAAAAAGAAAGTCTTGGAACAGAGTGGCATTTGGAGAATCTCGGGTACCACAAAAAGAGTTTCCTAAAGATCCTACCAGACACTGGAGCTACAGAATTTTGAATCTTTTATTCTCCAAACCTAGCTCATCCTTGAATTCTCTGGAACACATCTGACCAGACAGTATTTTTCAGACGGCTTCTCCCGCAGCACCGTTTTTTCCTGCTCATCCCACACATCCAAGGAGGATGGCATACGGGTTTGTCCTGTTCTCCAGCGGTCTGTGGACTAGTCTTTGTCCTGCTGAGCTGAGTATCACTGAAGCATTGCTCTAGACCAGGGAGGTGGGAGTACTAAAGGCAGAGTGCCCAGGAAAAGCATTTACAGGGTACCTCCCGAAGGGGGTGGGGGCGGGGAATGACACTGTGAATGTTCCACCACCCCCAGGAGCTTCTGACCTCCTTCCGCCTCTCCCACCAGACAATGATTTCTACTCCCTTCACAGCAGATGTGGTCAGTAAGGAACTCCAGAAAAACAAACCCTAGCTTATCAGTACTTTTCAAGGGGAAATTAGAGGGAAAAAAAACCCCAAATCTTTTCTTGGTTAATATTTTCTTCTTTCAGCATTATGAAATAAATATTGGGCAAGATGATGGCTTACTAAAAAATGCACATGTATTTCCAAATGCAAGGGGGTGGTGGTGGTGCTGGTGGGGAATATTGCCTGTTTTATTTCCCTCTTGAATGTTCTCTATCTACCTTCTCTTTTAGATATCATTCTCTACTCACTTGCTTCTTGTCTTTTTTTTTTTTTTTTAACATGTTTTGAACATTTGGACAAGTACAGAGAATACTAAAGCAAACTCTCCTCATACCGATTTCTAAGGAATAAACACTTTTTCCGTCGGCGTCTCCTGCGGCGTCTCTCGCTGCCCTAGGCCTCGGATCCCAGACCGGTGTGCGCCCCGCCGAGTCATGTGACCAAGGCTGTGTATGTATTGAAAGGCAATGACCCAGTGCCGGGCACGGTCCACTTCGAGCAGAAGGGAAATGAGCGGGTGATGGTCTCGGGATCCATCACAGGATTGACTGAAGGCGAGCATGGGTCCCACACTCATCAGTTTGGGGATGATACACAAGGCTGTGTCAGCGCAGGTCCTCACTTCAGTCCTCTTTCCAAAACACATGGTGGGCCAAAGGATCAAGAGAGGCATGTTGGAGACTTGGGCAACGTGACTGCCGGCAAAGATGGGGTGGCTCACGTGTTTATTGAAGACTCTACCATTGCCCTCTCAGGAGACCATTTCATCATTGGCTGCACAACGGTGGTCCGTGAAAAACCAGATGACTTGGGCAAAGGTGGAAATGATGAAAGTAAAAAGACGGGAAATGCTGGAAGTCATTTGGCTTGTGGTGTCATTCGGATCGCCCAGTAAACATTCCCCAGGATAAGGTCTGAGTCCTAGTAAACTCATCTGTTCTCTTACTAGTTGTAGAAATTTAACTTGATAAACATTAAACACTGTAACCTTAAATAAAAACAAAACATTTTCTCATATTTACTTTAGATCTTTTAAACTTTTTTATTATGATTCACATTGTATAGTTCACCCATTTAAAGTGTACAATTCAGTGATTTCTGATACATTACATTATTATTTTTTTTGAACCGTGAGGAAATGTATAACAAAACTTGCCGTTTTAACCATTTTAAGTGTACGCTCCAGTGACATTAATTATATTCACGATGTTGTGCAAGTATCACCTATATCTATGTCCAAAACTGTTCCATCATCCATCATCTCAAACAGAAACTCTGTAACCATCAACAATAACTCCTGCTCTCCTGCTGCCCAGTCCCTGGTAACCTCTAACCTACTTTCTGCCTCTTGAATTCGCCTATACTGAATATTTCATATATCTGGAATTATACACCATTTGTTCTTTCGTGTCTGGTTTATTTCAAATTGCAAAATGTT
>NW_006433378.1:5917205-5918009 GCF_000325575.1 Pteropus alecto | reverse complement strand
GTTGCATGTATTCGAGCTTCATTTCTTTTTATGGCTAAATAACATTCCCATTATACGTAGATCCCTCATTTTTTGATTCCTTCATCTGTTGATGGACACTTGGTATGTTTCCATGTTTTGCTACTGTAACACTGTAACAAACATTGGCATACAAATATCTGTTCAAGTCCCTGCTTTCAATTCCTTTGGTATATAACTAAGAGTGGAATTGCTGGATCATATGGCAATTTTATAGTTAGCTTTTTGAGCGCGTGCCAAACTGTTTTCCATAGCTGATGTATGATATTACTTTCCTACCAGCAATATAGGAGAGTTCCAATTTCTCCACATCTTTTTTTACGGGTATTAATTTCTTTCTTTTTTTTCTTTTCTTTTTTTTTTTTTAAATAACCAATCTAGTAGGTGTGAAGTGAGGTATCTCATTGTGGTCTTGATTTGCATTTCTCTAATAATGAATGATATTAAAGCATCTTTTCATGTGTGTATTAGCCATTTGTATATCTTCTTTAGAGAAATGTTTATTCAAGTTCTTGGCCCTTTTAAAAATTAAATCGTCTTTTTATTGTTGCGTTGTAGAATTTGTCTATATATTCTGGACATTAAACCCTTATCAGATATATGATTCCATATATTTTCTCTCATTCTATAATTAGGTTGTTTTTTTTTTTCACTTTCTCGATAATGTCCTTTGAAGCACAAGCGTTTTTAATGATAAAGCCCTTGTTACCAATTTTTCTTTTATTGCTCTTACCTTTGGTGTCCAGATCTTTTTCTAGGAAATAGAAGATTAATAAATTCTATCTC
>NW_006433378.1:5880635-5917179 GCF_000325575.1 Pteropus alecto | reverse complement strand
AGAAGCTACTGTCATGAATTTGGTATTC
The DNA here is from genome assembly GCF_000325575.1 of Pteropus alecto. Taxonomy (NCBI): domain Eukaryota; kingdom Metazoa; phylum Chordata; class Mammalia; order Chiroptera; family Pteropodidae; genus Pteropus; species Pteropus alecto. Next base: position 5,917,151 of record NW_006433378.1, on the reverse strand, counting down.
CACCTCCTATCCATGTTTTATACCTTTAAAATATATATACCACAAATAGCATTCTTGTGTATGCTTTTAAAATTGTATATAAACGATATTATTTTTCTTTCTGCACTTTTTTTCCTTTGAGCCCACATTTGAGGTCTATAGTGTTAATCCATATTTACCTAGTTCATTCATTTTCATTGTTATAATTGTATTCAATCAAATGATGGGAGAATGGTGTTCAAAATTTTAACAACTAGCATGGCTCTGGCACCAACAGTACAATGGGTTTTCATCATAAACAATAGCACTTTTGGGTAGCTGTGCATACCTAAGTGCACCTGTGGATACCTGGCTGAATACCAAACCACCTTCCACATGTTATTTACCCATTCCATTATTATAAAATTTAGATCGTTTTTATTTTTTTACTATTATAAACAATATGCAAGAAACATCCTTGTAGCCATCTCTTCATGCATATCTCTAAGAACTTCTCTAGGATATATATTTAGTAGTAGCATTGAGAGGTGGTCTGCTACATATATATTCTGTTTTATTTTTCTTGTTGTATCAGAATTGTGGGTAAGGCATAAAGCTGAGACAAAAGATGTTAACTACCCTACATTCCATATAACCACCACGATGTCATAGAAGTTGTGACCAGCTACCTCCCAGGAAGGCATAGTAAGAGGCATCAATGCTGAGAATAGGTCTTTTCTCCAACTGCTCCCACCTGGGGTCCACCTAAGTGAGAAGAGGAAGAGAAGAGGACATCTTTCAGAGAATACCAAGTTCACAAAGAAAGGCTTTCTCTCTCTTCACACTTCTACAATATCTACCATGAAAGCCAAGGAAAGAGGACCAAAGATAATCAACGATGAAGGTATTCTGAGCATCTATCAGAATCACTCACTCTCCTTCCCTTCCACACACAAACAAAGTCAGTTTGATGGTCCTCTCTTATGGAAACTGGAGGAGGGCTTGAACTTGCAGAGCACCTAATACTGCCAGGTGTTCAGAGAAAGGGACAGGAGAGAGGAGGCAGGACTGAGAAAGAGGCAGTGGGTGTTCCTACCATGTGGCATGACAAAGATACCACTGCTGGTCTGCACCCATATGGGGTGGCTGTGCTTGGGCCATCTTTGTGGTACTCTCGTGAAAGTACTCTCTTCTGGTGGAAGGTCATGCTCTATGGAGAGACCAAGGAAGGGTGGAAGAAGTGCAGGCAGACTCAGTCCCAGGTCAGACAACTACTCAGGGCACATATCTTCAGGAAGCCTTTTAAAGAATCCACACATATGCCCCATGAAAGCCCAACATTTGGATCCTGCTCATTGCTGTGGGTCAGAGAAGCAGCAAAAACCACAGAGATAAGTCTATTGAGAGAAGACTGCTCCCTCACCCAATCAGGCCATTTTCCTTTTCTTCTTCCCCATCCAACTCGAGAGGGAGGAAGAAGAGAGAGGGGAAGGTGGTATCTGAGCGTTGCTGTGACCCCACGCGATCGCTTCTTCTGAGAAAGGGGGAATAGAGCTTTGCATTGAAACAAGCAGGACTGAATTTTAAACACATCAAAGAGAATATTCCAATCAGCAAAAATAGCCAAAAGTGGGAGAAATTGACCAAAGGACATTAAGGGAGTCTGTTCCTCAGCTGGCAGGGAGGCTCACCATAGTATAGTGGGACATTTGTCAGACAGAATAAAATCTTGTCATGTTTATAACCCAATGAGACTAGACTGCTCAATAAACTAGTGAAATGCAATACGCTAGCAGTAATGGGAACAGCCAAGGTGCTTTCCAAGAGGGGAACTAATTTGTATTCCCCCCAACAGGGACTAAGAGCTCCGTTGCCAATCTTAAGGGTGTGTCATGGTAGCTGTGTTGCTTCTACAGTTTGTGTCTTCTTTTCATTCATAAAAGTCATCATTTTGAGGGGAAAAAAAAAGTTTTGACTAAAGGCCAAGAAAATTGTCCAAAGAGTCATCACTATATAAATGTGTTCATTTTCATGTTCGCAAAGAGAAATTAGCTAGCTCCCAAATACCAACGATGAAGTAGCCACGTAAAGTGAGTTCAGTTATTTTCCCGTCATTAGCTGAAGTCCTGGCTTCAGCTGGGCCCTTAAAAGCTCTTCCTCCCTTCCTCCCTCCCTCTCTGCTTCCCACCTGGTATGGTCAGAGGCAACTGTGATATGAGCCTGGGGCCCTGGGAGGCCCAGAGGCTCAGGAAACCAGACCAGGCTCTACCTCTGGCCTTTTGTTGGGAAGCCTCTTGCTCAGGTCCCCTGCTCTCAATTTTCGTTTGTCTCTCTCCGGTCTTGTGTCTCAGTCAGTGCCTAGCTTCTTCATATGGATAGCCTAATTTTCAACTTTAAATTTGCCTCCACGAGGATGGCTCATCGCTGCAGCCCGGGTCTACTTCTTGCCTCTTCTCTTCCTTCGCCAAACCCCACAGTCCAGCCTCCTGGGATCTCGTGGCTGGGAATGGGGGAGGTGAGGCAGGCTGACACACCTTGAATCCACCAGAAGGGAATTTGAACACACCCTGCATGCAATGCCCTGCAGTTTATTATTAATTTAAATGGATAGGCTTGCAGGCTAATTGTTCTCCTACCACCCTTGGCTGACAGAGTGTATAAAAGGAATGGCCCTTGAAGGTAAAAGAGCATTACAGCTGGATTTAAGGAATAATGCATCTCTCACACACCTGCACAAGTTGCAGTTTGATGAAAATTACCGTCAAACCTTGTGTTGTAAACTGCTGTTTACTGGAGAAAAGAAAAAAAAAATCTGTAAGATATAGAAATAGTATTTGAGACAACCTGGCAGGGTGCTTGGGATCGTTATGATGTGCACAGGATTCCATGACAATGACGGATAACCTCGGGAACAACTGAGCGAGGCCTTTTGTTTATCTTCACTTGCCTTTGCATTTATGTCATGTCTTTCACTTGGGGATAGATTTCGCCTTGGAAAAGTTAAAATGATTTTTAACTCAAAAAAGAAGTTTACTGGGTTTTTCATGAACTTGTTTCTCGTGTTCCCTTCCCCCACTTCTCCTGCCCTCCCTCCCAGCTGTCTCCCTTCCTGCCACCTGGGGTGTGTCAGTTCTGAGTGCCAGATGCAAAATGATTAAGCCCGTGCAGTTCCCCAAATTGAACTTGTTATTGATTAGTACTTCCTAAATCAAACAGAATTGCTGATCACTATTGCAGGGCAATGCTTGGGATTCAAGTATTGCTAAAGTGTTTGAGCCTGGGCAGGCAGAGGGGGCTTTTTGAGGTGTTCTCCCCCAGCACCCCTAAGGATGGCTATTGCCTGCAAGGAAGAAGAATAGCAACTTTCATCGCCAATTCATGTTTCTTAAGCACCGACTGGGTGTGTGGCAGTGTGCAGTCACAGAGGGGATTTGACAATTAGCAGGAGCTGCTGTCTTTACTCTCCTTAGCTGTGATAATTAATGCCTTAGGACATTTTTATGAGTTGGTATGTGCCTGGCACATGACACACAGTACTGAGCACGTCAATTACATATGACCCTTTTAAAAGAATGGAGAACACAACAAAGAAGCTGTTTTGTCCATTTGGCTTGTAGGTCCTCTAACAGGTAATTTGAAATATTAGTGAAATAAAATTAGAGGAGAAGGTCTGTTCACAAATCAGCCATTACCCCATCATTTGTCCAAAGGCACGAGGAACAACCTCACTCCTGGGTCACCTGCCCCCAATTCCCACTCCTGCTGACACACCAAGAAACAAGTTGGCCATCTTCACGTGTCCATGTGTGTCTTTTCGTCTCCCCACCCAGCCCATCCTGGAAAGATAGTGAGGAGCTTTAAGTTAAAAATATCTTTTAATAGGCTTTATTTTTTAGAGCAGTTTTAGGTTCACAGAAAAATTGAGAGATTTCCCATATCACCCTGTCCTTAAATATGCAGTCTCCCCTAATATTGACATCCCACACTAGAGTGGTAAATTTGTTACAAAGGATGAACCTACATTGGCACATCATAATCACCCAAAGTCCATAGTTTATATCAGGTTTCACTCTTGGTGTCGTACATTTTATGAGTTTGAACAAATGTATAATGACACATCCATCATTACGGTATCATACAGAATATTTTCACTGCCCCAAACATTCTCTGTGCTGTGCCTATTCATTGCTACTTCCCAACCCCCCAGTCCCTGGCAACCACGGATCTTTTCATTTTCTCCATAGTTTTTTTTTTTTCCAGAATGTCATATATGTTTGTATGATTGACTCTTTTCACTTAATAACACACATTTAAGGTTCCTCCAAGTCTTTTTGTGGCTTGATAGCTCATTTCTTTTTAATGCCGAATGATATCCCATTGGATGTACCACAGTTTATCTATTCACCTACTGAAGGGACATCTCGATGGCTCTCAGATTTTGACAATTATGAATTAAGTTGCTATGAACATCCATGTGCCGGTTTTTGTATGGACATAAGTTTTTAGCTCCTTTGGGAAAATACCAAGGTACATGATCATATGGTAAGAGTATGCTCAGCGGAAGGTTCAGAGATTTCCCACATGACCCTGCCCCAGATAAGTGCTGGATCATATAGTAAGAATATGCTTGGTTCTGTAAGAAACTGACAGATTATTTTACAAAGTGGATTCATTATTTTGCATTCCTATCAGCGATGAGAGTTCTCATTGCTCCAGTCTTTACCGATATTTCATGGTGTCAGTGTTTTGGATTTCGGCTATTTTCTAGGTCTGTAGTAGTATCTCATCATTGTCTTAATTTGTAATTTTCTCATGACCAATGATGTTGTGCATCTTTTCATATGGTTGTTATCTGCGTATCTTCTTTTGCAAGGTGTCTATAAGAGCTAAAAAAGAGGTCTTTTGCCCATGTTTAAAATTAGGACTGTTTTCTTATTTTAAGGTTTAAGAGTTTTTTGTATATTTTAGATAATAGCCCTTTATCAGATATGTCTTTTGTAAGCCTTTTCTCCTAGTCTGTGGTTTGTCTTCTCATTCTCTTGACAAAGTCTTTTACAGAGAAAAAGACTTTAATTTTAATGAAGTCCAGATTATCAATTCTTCCTTTCATGGATCATGCCTTTGATGTTGTATTTAAAGAGTTATCCCCATACCCAAGTTCATCTAGGTTCCTGTGCTATATTAACTTCTAGAAGTTTTGTTGTATTGTAATTTACATTTAGGTCTATGATCCATTTTGTGTTAGTTTTTATGAAGGGCATAAACTCTATTTCTTAATTCATTTTTTATGTGGATGTCCACCTGTTCCAGAACTATTTGTTGAAAAGACTACACCTGCTCTATTATATTGACTTTGCTCCTTTGTCAAAGATAAGTTGACCATATTTATGGGAGGGGGTATATTAATGGGCTCTGTATTGTGTTTAATTGATGTGTTTGCCAGTTCTTTCACCAATACCACACTATCTTGATTACTATAGCCTTATAGTAACTCTTGAAAACAATATCATCAGTCCTCAGACTTTGTTTTTTTCCTTCAATATTGTGTTGGCTATTCTGGGTCTTTTGCCCTTCTATACAAACTTTAGAATCACTTTGTTGACATCCACAAAATAACTTGCTGAGATTTTGATTGGGATTGCATTGAATCTGTATATTAAGTTAGGAAAAACTGATATTTTGACAATAGTGTATATTTCTGTCCATGAATGTGGAATAACTCTTCATTTATTTAGTAATTTATTTAGTAATTTCATAAGAATTTTATAGTTTTTCTCATACAGATCTTGTACATTTTTTTTATACTTAAGTATTTTATATTTTTGGGTGCAAATATAAATGATAGTGTATTTTAAATTTCAAATCCACTTATTTATTACTTGTATATGGAAAACTTTTTATTTTAAGATATTTTCAAATTTAAAGTTACAAGAGTAATATAGAGAAATCCTGTATACCCTTTTCATATCTTCACCAATTATTAACATTTTGCCCCATTTATTATTCTTCCTCTCTTTCTCTGTACACATATACATACACACACAGAGAATTGCTTCTTTTAACCATCTGAGAATACGTTGTATACACCAAGCCTCCTTGTCCCTGAATACTTCAATGTGTATTACCTAAAAAGACGACTATTCTTTACATAATCATAGTATGATTATTAAATTCAGGACATTTAACATCACTATAATATTATTATATAAATTTAGTTCATACTCAAATTTTATTAATTTTCCAAAAATGTCCTTTATGTATCTTCCAGCCCAAGATCTAATCATGAATCATGGGTTACATTTAGTTTTCATGTCTCTTTAGTTTCCTTTAATCTGAAACAGTTTTAATGTTTTATCTTTTTTGACATTTGCATTTTTAAAGACTAAAGGTCAGTTATTTTGTATATTATGCCTTAATTTGGGTTCGTCTGATATTCCTTCATCATTAGATTCAGGTTATGCATTTTGTCCAAGTAAAGGCATCATATCAGGAGTCATGTGATGTCAGTCTATTTTTACATTTTCTAAGGCAAGTTTTTAAAAGAGTTTTAAAACTCATCTTTTTTCAAGCTGTCAATATAGCTGTGTAGTGGGCAATGTTAAAAGCTTTGAGTCCCAGCTCTAAGGATTAAAGAGTAATTAGCAATACATGATGTTGGCTCTGACTTGAGATTGACCTAAAATGCCAAAAAGTGATCTTTGCTCTTAATAACAGCATAAACTGAGTAGCTCACAAATCAGACCATTAAGTAAGACTTTCTAAACCTGATTAAAGCCTGAGCAGAGAACATTAGATATGTTTTTACTTTCTCCAACTTTCTCTCCAACCACATGAACTATTATTATTATTATTATTATTACTACTACTACTACTCTACTAGTACTACTACTAGTAGTAAACCTGAGCTTCAGCCTCTTCATCTTTAAAGGCTAGACTTGATCATTCATAAAGTTCTCCCAGTATCTATGTTCTCAATAACACAGGCAAAGCACCTAGGATTTGTAAAACATAGAACATAGAAATTTTGGGAAAAGAAAAACATGCTTACAAGAAATAAATGATGATAAAAAAACTTTCTCTTGATGTTCAGTAGCCAGAAAGGGAGAGAATCATGTCTAAGATCGTCCTGACATAATTTGGAACTGCTCTTACTTGTCTCTCTGCCCTCTTGGTCACCAGAATATCCCACAAGAGATGAACCTTATGCTTAGAAGGGCATGGGCATTCTCATTTCATGACATTATAAGTAGCTACTTCTAGAACTCAGAAAATAAAAAATCTAAGTTGGAAAATAAAAAATCTAAGTTGTTTTCTATTCTTCTTGGAGATGACTTGAAATACCCTTTATATCTTCTGAGCTGTGTGATGTCTAAAGGTGTTTGTTTGTTTGTTTGTTTGTTTGTTTAATTTGATGTGTTAACTTTTTTCCCTAGACACAAATCTTTGGTTTATTCACTTTAAATCAGAGTCCGACTTGCTCTCCCAGGCCTATGCCAAGCATTCCAGGCAGTTGTTGGAGGACAGCTGGCCAATGGGTGGTTTCTTAGTGACTGCCAGGCTTCCAAGTAAAGAAAAACCTCACTTTATTTCAGAAAAGCTTCAACTCAGAGCCAGATCAGGGATAAGGAAGGAGAACTTGGCTCAGCAGAGGTTCTAATATACTTTCTCAGGTGTATTGAGAATGGAGCAGATAGACCAATAGTAGACATTTGTGCAAATTTATTGCCTTTGTAGAATTTAGAAAGGGCTCTTATAAATAATTATATTACAGATAAGTTAACTCAAGACTGGAGGGGCTGTCTTCCTCAAGATCAAACAGTAATAATAATAAGTACTTTTCTAGGTACTTACTATGTGCCTTGCACTTTACATACTTTAGTTTTAATTCTCACAGTACCCTTATCATGTATTATGACTCTTATTTAGAGGGTTAAAAGTCAGACTGAGAAAAGTTAACTTGCCCACACTTATGCAGCTAGTAGGTAGGAAAGCCTGGTTTTGAAGGCAGGCCAGTCAGATATTAAACTCCCTATACTACATCATGGGCAAAGGAGAAGCTAGACAGATGCCTGTTCCTTCCCCCTGTCTCTCACTGTCCTATGAGAGATGTGTGAAAATTGTGTGGACCAATGCATTTTGAATTCTGCAAATGTACTTCCCCTGTTAGATGACTTATTATGTATTGTTATTACTTCTTGGATTTTTTATCTGCTCCCTGACTAATCACAAGTTCCACTGAGGCAAAAATCCTGCCTTTTGTTTACAATTATACCTTATGTACCAGCATAGTGCCTGGAACACAGGTGTTTAATAAATACTGGGAAGAAAGAGGGGAAGGAACAAGAGAGAAAGAAGGAGAATGAAAGAGAGAAGGAGAGAGAAACACGCACAGAGAGAGATAGAGAGTGGAGAGAGAGAAAGAGAATGGAAGGAGAAAATAAAAGAAGATTGTAGAGCAAACAAGTAGAGCTCTGACTTTATAACAGTATTAAGGCTTTCCTCCTTGTTGCACATTGGAAAGGAACCTAATTTGGTGATTTCTCAAAACACATACACAGACAAATAGTATTACATTTTAATTTTATCTCAGCCGAGAAAATTGCAAACAACCTAATTACTCAAAAAATTAGTGCATGAGTAAGTAAATTAGATACATCCCTTCAATGGAAGAATATGCAAATATTAAAAATAATTATTGCAAAGACTGAGAGAAAACATAGGAAAATATATTGGGTAGGATTACTGGCTTAAAAATGAAGCAGAATATAAATATGTAGAGATGTGCCGGATGATAAAAACAGAGTACATACGCAGGTAAGAGAGCACCCAGTTTTACTGTGTACTTTGTAAAATCCATTGGACCTAATACAGTGTTGGGTACATAGTTAAAATAAAAGTCAAAAATAAGAATAACCATGATTTGGTATAGCCCTTATGAAAAATAATATGGAGGTTCCTCAAAAATTAAAAATAGAACTACCATATGATCCAGCAATCCCACACCTGGGTATATATTCAAAGGAAATAAAATCAGTATCTTGAAGAAATATCTGCTCTCCCCGGTTCATTGCAGCATTATTCATAGTAGCAAAGATATAGACAAAACCTGTTTCCACTGACAGATAAATGGATAAAGGTAATGTGATATATACAGAATAACAGAGCCTGGATTTATCCTACTGCCTTAAACAACTAATGAAGCAAACAAAATATATAAAACAATGATATTCAGAGATTGGGCAATAGGCTGCATAATCTAACAATCCTAGAGAGAAGGGAAACACACCAGATGAACTCTATGGTTTCCCCAGCTTACTGCCTGGAGCATTTCCGGGCCACAGTAGGGAGGGAGAACCCAGACAGAACCTGGAGGTCTTTCTAAGTGGAGGAGACAAGCGAGAGAATGAAGGATGGCCAAGGCCAAGGCAACTACGATTCTCACAGAAGAGTCACTAAGAGAAGAGACCTACACAAAAAAGGAGCTCTGGAGATCTGCAAACATTTTTCTGGAGTCCTCAGCTGACCACTAATCAGTGCACACAAGTGAGGAAACCACCCAAGGCAGGGTAAAGAACAGACCAGGAATAACTTCATGTTCTCACTGGCCAGAGTGGAAAGACTTTGTACTACATGGGGCATTGAATACAGTCCTCAGAAGGGTATTGTCTTAATAGTGGGGAAAATTAGCTTTAGACTGAAGGTTGTTCTGGTCTGCCTAACAAATCTTAAAAAGCAAGTCTTGGGAATTTCAAACTGCTTCCAAGTAATATCATTACATCTCAGGTTGGAAAAAGCTCAAGAATGTTTAGGGGAATATAAAATATCTAGTAACCTACAAGGTAAAATCCATGATGTCTGGTATTCAGTGAAAAATTACCATGTATGCAAAAAAGAAGAAAATAGGACTCATAATAAAAACAAAAAATAATCAATAGAAGAAATTCAGAAATGACACTGATGGTAGAATTAATAGACAAGAATTTCAAAACAATTATTATAACTAGAGTCTATGTGTTCTAAAAGATAGAGGAAAGCATGTTTTGTACAGCAAAATATAAAAATGATGCAATTTGAACTTCTAGAAATAAAAATGTCTGATAGAATAAGTCCACTGGATGGAATTAACAGCAGACTTGATATTGTTAAAGCAAAGATTAGTGAACTTGAGGACATAGCAATAGAAACTATCCAAACTAAACACAGGGAGACAAGCAAACAAAAAAGCTGGGGTAGCAATACTTATACCAGACAAAACAGACTATCAAACAAAGGCTATATAACACGAGACAAAAAGGACCTAGTTATCCCACTTTTTGGTATTTATCTGCAGAAACCCAAAACATTACTTCGAAGGTACATGTGAATCCATATGTTCATTACAGCATTATTTACAGTAACTAAGATACGGAGGCAACCTATATGTACGTCAATGGATGAATGGATGAAGAGGTGGTACATATATACAGTGGACTATTACTCAGCCATAAAAAGAATGAAATCTTGCCATCTGCAACAGTATGGATGGACCTAGAGGGTATTATGATGAGTGGAGTAAGTCAGACAGAGAAAGACAAATGTCATATGTGGAATCTAAAGAACAAGATAAACAAAGAAACAACGGAAACAAGCTCATAGATACAGAGAGCATTTTGACGGTTGTCAGATTGAGAGTGGAGGAATGGGTGAAGGGGGAGGAGACGAAGAGGTACAAATTGGTAGTTAAAAAACAGTCATGGGTATGTAGAGTACAACGTGAAGAGTACAGTCAGTAGTATTGTAATAACTACGATAGTTAAAAAACAGTCATGGGTATGTAGAGTACAACATGAAGAGTACAGTCAGTAGTATTATAATAACTATGAATGGTGTCAGATGGGTACTAGATTTATCAGAGTGATCACTTCATAAGTTATATAAATGTCTAATCACTGTGTTGTATTCCTGAAATTAATATAATATCTTATGTCAAGTATACTTGAAAAAAATGAAAATATAAAAATTAAAAACAAAAAACAAACAAAAAAAACAACAGCCAAATAAAGTTTGAGGGAAGCAGAAGTCCCTGGTGTTCATCAAATAAAATAATTAGCCACTGAGTAATCATAGGTTAACATAGTACCAAAAAATATTATGTGATGAATATTTAATTAATATAATGTCTTATGTCAAGTATACTTGAAAAAAATGAAAATATAAAAATTAAAAACAAAAAACAAACAAAAAAAACAACAGCCAAATAAAGTTTGAGGGAAGCAGAAGTCCCTGGTGTTCATCAAATAAAATAATTAGCCACTGAATAATCATAGGTTAACATAGTACCAAAAAATATTACGTGATGAATATTATTGGTTTGTTCAACATATACCCCAGTGGCTTAAGATGAGTATGAAAAAAGGGTTTCAGCTAAAAACACAATGCGTTTTCCACACATGTAGGATTCTCTAAGTGGTCTCTCTAAAACAAAACACAGTTCTAGTTCCTAAAAAGTTCACTCTCATAATCACAGTTGACTCTGAGCTCTTTCAAAGCATATGTATTAGTTAAGACAAATTCTATAATTTTTATTTAATATTGATTCCTCTTCACCATCCAAAAGATTTAAAAAAAAAAAGAAAAACCTCCATTGTATTTACATTTAAAAGTGATAGAAGTTTTATTTTTTAGTGTGAGAAGAATCTTAGATCTGATTCAGCAGTTCCAGGCAACAGTTCCCATTCTCTTATTTCAAAGCTAGTTGTGGGGATCTATAAGCTATTTTCATTGTTTTTAAAAAACTAAAAAACTGTTTATCCCTCCTTAAACTCAGGGGCTGGCTAACACACCTGTTTTCTTTGCTTGAGGCTTAAAAATTATTTGCTAAATGATAACATTTTTACATCAATCAGAGACTCTGATGGGCAGTTACAACCTCTGAAGTCCAATTTTTTCCCCTTCCCACATTGTTGCTTCAGTCCTCAGAAAAAAGACCTCCACAGAAAGAGGGAGGGGAGGGAATCTGCTTGATGAGATTGCAGGAGCCTGGCATTCAAGGATGCCCAGCCACAGCCTGCTCTGGGGTAGGAGGTGAGGATCCCAGTCATGTTCCCTAAGATGAATAAAGGGTAACATTTGACGCCCACTCAACTCAGTACTTTGCGTTTTGGTCAATCAAATGTGAAGAAGAAAAGTGATGTGTAGTCAGATTTAAGCACGAGACCTCTTCTTTAAACTTCTGACAGTATCTTCAATGTATGTAATTGGGAGAGGGGAAATTAACACTTAATGGAGTTTGATAGATGAAGTTTTTCAAAGGTTACATCCATTTTGGGAAGAGGGGGCCTAAAAAGTGGTCATAATGATAAAAATTTGGAAAATGCTAATTTACTCTAATTCTTCATTTCTCTGACCAGAAAGCTTAGATCCAGAGCATTTAAGTCACGATAGGTCACAGTTTTTAGTGAGCAGCCGAGACAGATCTAGAGTCCAGATCTCTTGACCACCCATTATGAGGTCTCTTTCGGCTCCACGGCCCTGTCTCAAATCCAGCTGGTGATTTGGGTCAGGATGATTTGGGGAATATCATTTGAGCTAATGATTCTGATCATTCAACTACAAGAAGCAATTTGGGACATCTAAACACAGTGGTGTATAACCTTACCTGCTCATATGATCCACTTTAAAAGGGTAACTTTTAAAAATCCCAATGTCCAGGTGACATCCCAGACCAATTAAATGAGAACACAGGAGGTGGGATTCAGACATCACTAGTTTTAAAAGCTCCCCAGGTGATTCCAATGTGCAGCCAAGTAGAGAAGCTCTGCCCTTACATTTTCCTCAGTAAAGACAGATGCAAAGGTTTTGATTAAGAATTACTTTAACCTCAGCCAGCCAGAGGGCAATTAGAAAGCACTCAAAATTAACTCAACTCCCACCCGCACAATTCCTTGTGCACAGAGATGATCAATAAATATTTGTTGCTGTAGAACAATGTGACACTTAAACATCAGCTTTGACTTAAATAAGCCACCAAAAATATGAGTTACTCTTTATTGAAATTTTAAGCGAATCTGGATTGGTGAGGCTGACTGGGGCCTGTCCTCTTGAACACAACCTTTGTGGAGAACAAAAAACCTCGTTCACTCTGTGGGAGCTCAGAATTTGTTCCTGAAATCTACAAAGACCAGACAGGAACTAAATTTGGGTGATTCTCTCTTCCTTTCTATTCTTCAAATGGTGCCTTTTTAAAACAGAGAAGACATTTTAGCTACCAACCCCACCTCCCTTAATCCCAAAGAAAGGGATGATGGATTCAGTGTATCTCTCCAGTAAGAGTGGACATGGGGAGCAGATGAAAGCTGATACTAAGAAGGCTTTGGGTGAAGAGGAACACTTATTTTCTGTCTTGTCTGGGACTGGGGTCAAGGATAGGATGGAAAAGAATCCTGAACTGGGCCCCAGAAAGTCAAAGCTTTCATTCTTTGCTACTAAATAACTATGTAATCTTAGAAGTAAAAATCTCTCTGGTATCAAGTTTCTCATTTACAAAATAGTGTCACTTCTTTATTTTACAGAGTTGTGTGCAAAAATTGAATTAAGTAGTACTCAAGAATATTGTTGGAGAAGCATAATGCTTTGTAAAGATGTAACCAATCTGGAGCTTGGAAAAGTTGATATTCAATTTGATATGAAAGAAAGCCAAAGGTACACATCCATGTATTATTCACCGAACCATACTTAGAGAGGAATGCCACTGTTGGGTGCTGATTCAGAAACTGGTGGTATGAGGGTGAATTAGGTAGCCACACTCCTTGACCTCAGGTTGTTTACTATCTAAGAAATAAAGGCAATTCCCCAAAGCAGTCAGCCTGCACTGAGCTACCCTGCAGGGGCAACCCCCCCAAATCCGGTGGCTTACAATCGCAACTGATTTTTTTTTTCATTTATATGTTGGTTGTGACTTTGCTCCCATGTCTTTGTATTCTGAGATCCAGGCTAAAGGAGAAGTCCTTACATGGGATATGCAGTTCCTGTGACCAAGGAAAAACAATTGAACTGGTGAAGACGCACCACAGCTCCTAAAGCTGCCATCAGCCACAATGTCCATTGTATTCCTTTCCAATGGCTACAGCAAGTCACGTGGTCAAAACTGCCATTGATGGGGCAGGCAAGTGTATTCTTCACAAAACCCTATAAGTTACATGGCAATGGGAAGAGATATATAATTCTTATGTTGAAGCACACGAATAACTGAAAGGGGTAAGAGGATCTTTGCCATGGCAGAAATCTCAGGGTGGTATGATGGCTGAGGTCAAGAAAGTTTAGGGTATGACAGGAGGTCAAAGGAAGGCCATCCAACTCTGTTAGAAGTGGAGATTCGGGGAAGGAGTCCTAGAATGAGTAGGAGTTAGCCAAGCAATTAGGATTGGAGGTGGGAGGAATGTTCTAGGCAAGAAAAAAACATACAGAGTCCTAGGAAAGAGGAAATTGTGGCATATTTGTTTTCTGGAGCAGGGAATCGAAGTGTGGAATAGGGGTGACTGAAGCTGGAGGGTTTGGGGTTCTTATAGATAATATGTCCACATGATTTATATCCTGCTGTATCTTCTCAATCTAACTACTTTTGAGAGCGAAAGGAGACACTGGAATAAATATACTAAGACAACAGGTGTGAATCAGGACTCTCCCAGGCAAACCAGGGAGAAGGTCATCTGATTGACAAACCATTAATAGTTTAGGCTTTATTTTATGGACAAGCCTTTGAAACGTCCTAAGCAGAGGAGAGACAGGTTTACGTTTTGGGAAGCTCATTCTGACTATAACGTAGAAGATGGATTGTCGGGGGCGGGGGGCGGGGAAGAACAGGGTCAAGGAGATCATAGATCCTGGTAATAATCCAGGGGAAAGAAGATGGGGCTGGACACACATGCACACATACACACACACACACGTTATCTGTTATATATAAAAGATGGGCTCATTTCTGCCAAATAAAATCTCTCTATCCTACAGAAGTCCCATAAGTCATATGTTTGTTCCCAGAGTCATTAAGAAGCAAAGCAGAGACTAACATCTTCAGGTCATTATATATAGCCTAAGGAATGCTTCCATGATTCCAGGACACCTTCCAGTCACTAAACATGCAAGAAAGGCTCGGATACATGTAAACACTTATACATGACTCCTGGTCCCAAGAGACTTTCTTTCCCTGAGGACTTCTACAATAAAATGTGGTTGCTATGCACATCCAGCAGAAATACCAACATGTTGAAAAAATCTACCAACTCTGTAGGTAGATTTCTGTTACAAGCAGCCTGATACATTTGCAAGTGACTTCGATTTCAACTATGTTGCAGTTAAAATAACTGCCATTTGGTTGGGAGTGGGATTTCAGAACAGTTCAGGGTCAAAGACAGTTTGAACTTCATCCTATGAAATCATTTTCATTTAGATTTGTTACCTAGCCCAGAGTGGAAATGATCAATCCTAAATGCCCTTTTGGTCTCATCCCTCCTTCATTTGCCTTTCTTCCTTAATAAGGAGATAATCACTGAAAGTCTCTTAGTTAAGTTATTTAGCTTATTTCAGTTTTGTTTTCATGATCTTTAAACTAATGGCAATACTATTGTGCTGAAATATCAGGATTAATTGGAGCGACATATGTGAAACAGCTAAAGCATTCAGTCACATAGTGAACAAACATTAATTGAGCATCTACTATGAGCCAGGAACTGTTCTAGGCACTGAGGAAATAGCATCAAATATAACAGACAGGGCCCTGTTCTCATCCTAGTGGGGGCGAACATAACATAAACTCTAAAACATACAAACCAACCAGATTGTGTCCGCTTGCGATTAGCGCTACTAGAAAAACCACTAGTGCCGGGGTAGAGGCACGAGTGAGGAAGACCTCAGGGAGGAAGGCACATCTGAGCTGCGACTGACAGAGGAGAGAATGCAAAGGGAGGCACAGAACTTGGTAAACAGTCATCCTATTGTTTATTTACATTGTTTTCTCATTTAAGCCTCACAATAACTTTATTATATCGTTGACATTTGCAAATTGAGAAAATTGAGGTCTGGTGAGGTTAAGTAACTTGGCTTAAGATGATAAAGCAAATACAGTGGCAGAGCCAGCATTTGAACCATAGTTTAATATGAAATGAGACCCGGACTCCAACACTTCTGAAGGCTGAGCCAGTCAGCCAAGACATATTTTTGTTGTTGCTACAAGTACAAGCATAAGAGAGGGAGCTTCTCAGGCTGGTGGGTCTCAGTGGGGGCTCAGACCAAGCCTTAGACATAACTGAGAGCAGCCAGAGCGCAGGGGCCTTGCCTGACCATCAGAAGACCTCTGCTCTCCAGCTGCTTGATGAGCAGGATCGGGAGCCTGATGAGATTCCAAATCATCACCAAGATGGCCTGCTTCTCCAGAGACTGGGAAGATAGGCCATGGGTTCTACCCCAATGGCCAATCTCACGCTAGAATCACCTTTGCCATATCAACCAGTACAACAAGTCTCACTCTTGAGAGACTGAACTCAGTGCTGCCTGATGAGTTAATGAAGAGGAACAAGTCTTGAGAAGGAAATCCTGATGTCACTATATCTCCTTAAAACTCAAATATTCCTTTCTTCATTCAAAAAATATCTAATGAGTACTTATTCTGTGCTAAATACAGTGACGAAAATGACAGTCAAGTTCTCTGTTTTCGTCAAGCTTTCATCCAGAATAAGGAAGGAATCGAGAAATAAGAAACAAATATTCAAGAGTATCACAGTAATATAGAGATGGGGTGGGGGGTGGAGGACCATATTAGAGAGGGTGGCCAGGGAACACACGTGAACTGGATCCTGGGTATGGAAATGAAAAGAAGGAACTGGCCCCAGTAATGTTCAGGCAAAGAGTGTTCTATGATCTCACCAAACCTCAACATAGCCAGAGGAAAAAGAAACTGTGTCACAATCGAGAAACAGAAACGACAGGTCAGTGGACTGGACAGTGTGAGCCAGGAGTGGGAAGAGTGAGATGGAGTCAAAGAGAGAGGCTGGGACCAGGTCATGGGGGGCCTCACTGCAAGTAGAAATGACTCAGTCCAGTGAAAAGCTCTTGGGGTGCCACGTGGGGAGAACACACATATGCTCCTTCGTTTCTGCTTGGATAGTTTGGAGGACCCCCAAGCCCACCCCCACTCATGCACTGAGGGGCCTCTATGAAAGCCTTGATGTCCACTTTTGTTGTAGTCTAATACTGATTTCTGCTAAGATAACTGGAATATGGATGAAGCTGTCCGGATGGCATAGAGTTCCATCTTCCACCCCGTGCAGCCATCCATCACTGGGAGGTGACATACTCCAGGAGGCTCACAGTCAAGTGAAAAATATTTCCACATTTCTTCCTGCGCTTCAGCATACATATTTCAAGAAACAGCCTTTTCCTCACCAGCTTGTCCTACAGCCAGCTTGAGCTTCTGTGGGGTGAAAGGGTGTAATTTTTTTTCATGCTAAACTGGCAGAATACATTGAATATTGATGTAGCAAGTCCTTGGTCCAGCCCCATGGAGTCATTTGTTGAGAGTATCTTTGGGTGAAAATTGCCCTTAGCAGGCTCTTTATCTCTTATCTGAGGTTATCGCAATGATACTCTCAAGAACCCAGAAAGGTCAGTTATTTTAGTCCAAGTCTATTTCTAATTAATTGTAGTATTTATGTCTAAATAGATCAATAGTCAAGTTCGATCTCAATGTACAACATGAGCTATTACGACATTGCAATGTGAAGGGAGCTGCAGTGTGTGGGTCAGGCAAACCACTTATATTGAATCTAGCAAAGCAGATGAGAAACTTTTGTTGTAATGAACATGGTGTTTCGGTGTTAAAAATGGGAAGGGCACCCTCCAGTCTCTACCCCCAGCCAAGCTCTCAGCCGAAGGGAGCAAGAGAACCTGGCAAAACCTTGGGCTCCTTGGAGCAACAAGATGAACTGGCTGGCTGGAGCCACAGCCACAGCTCTGAGGCAGTTTGTCTTCTTCAAGAAGAAAAAATAGGGAAAAATGAGCAATTCTTTTATAAGCTGTGCTTGTCATTCTTGCGTATTTCACAATTTTTTAAAATGCTTTTGAAACGAACCATACTAGTGGGAAAGTGGAGACCAACGTGGATTGAGAAGAAATGTTAACAATTGTTCAAGAATATTTACTTTCCTGGTTGGTCCCAAAGACAAGGAGCGCTTCCAAAAGAAGCAACTGGAAGAGCAGTGGGCAGCACATAGTTTCCAATTCCCAGTCTGAAATTGCATCTTTAAAATTCTTACTTTGGATTTTTAATTTGGTTCTGTTTTCTGGAAACATGTGTTAAAAAGAAAATGTTTTTAGAGAAGAGTAATCAATCTCCATCAACTACCAGGTTATTATTGAAAAATTTAAGCAGAACATATGACTTTCGACAGGAGCCGGACACTGTGTGCATGTGTATGTATGTGTGCTTGCATGTGTATTTGTGAGTATTTGTGTGCGTCTGTGTGTATGTGGGAGTCTGTTTATGTGTCAGTGTGTGGACATGTGTCTGTGTGTGTAGTATATGTGCATGTTCTGAGTAGCCCGGGACTGGGAGTCCAGATAATAGGGTTTTTGATTTGGAGCAAGTTATGTGCATTTTCTGGCCTCAGTTTCCTTCTCTGTAAAATCACGAGATCAGACAGAATGTCCTTCAGGTCTCTTCATGCTCAAACGCTCTATGTTCCTGTGAAACCATGCTATGGGAGACAGGAGGTTCAGATCCCAGCGGCACTCTGCGATTTCGCCAGGAGTCAGCCTTTCCTGGCATGTGTATCACAAACTTTATTATCTGATTGGAAATTAGATCATTACTTCCATCTCTCACCAATAAAAATCACAGATCATTCAATAATTTGGGGGAGAAAAGAACTTATGGTTGGAGATACTGACTTTTTTAAAGGTGGAAACTACAATAAGTTATATCTCACTATCATTTTTAACTTCCCTCTCCTGCACTTTGTGGAAGGGTCATTAAGTATTTTTCAGAGAAAGATGTTAAACTCTTTCTCCCTATTCTGTGGAAATTTTCTCTTCAGGAAATAAATGATGTGCCCAGCTCCAAGTGAACCTCTGCAGGTGAAGGCTCCTGAGCAAACGGAACCAGCTTATGCAAGATGGGCCCTTCTCTGAGGAAGAGGGAAGGAGGAATGAGAGGAAGTTGCTATAGCTTCTTTCTCTACAATTTACAAAGAACAGAATATTAGCAAACGGCGCTTATTCAGGACAGGTCTGTGCTGTACTTTTACTTATCATACTACCAGTATGATTTCCAGGGCAGCTATTTATTAGCTATATGATATTGGGCAAGTTTCTTAACCTTTCTGTGCCTCAGTTTCTCTAAATGTGAAATGGGGATAATAATTATACTCACCTTATAGGGTCAGGGTGAGGTTTAGATGAGTTATTTTCTAAAAAGCTCTTAGATTGGTGCCTGGCACTTAGTAAATATTATATTTTTGTTAGTCATTGTGTCTAATTTTGGCATTCACAATATGACTATTTTCACACTAGTGCAGTGCACCATTGAAAAGGGAAAATGGGAACCAGGAGCCAGAGGATTCCAGGGATTAATTCTCTCTGCTTTTACATCAATAAATTTTAATCCCATATTTGCATGTCTACATATTTAACACCAGTTGGGGGACAAGCGCCAGCAAATCTGGCAACTGTATGGTGTTTCCTGGGGTGCTTACAATAGGTTCCCATGGCTACGGGGCACATCCATCCCAGGGAAGCTCAGAGCAGCCCATGATCCTTATTGCTTCCCTCACTCTACTGATCTGACATAATTCAGAAATGACAGTTCCCTGCGGCTTTTAAGCAAATAATGCACTTAATTTTGCTAGTGTAGAAATACAAATCTCTTTGTAATGTCACACTTTGATTTTAGCTAGCCAGTGAAAGCATTTTCCTACAGGATGGATCTGTTCTATGCTGAACTGGGCTGTACTGGGTGAACGGCATCCTCTCACACCCACCGGGTGTGTCACAGTCCACTCTGGTCTCTGCTCTGCCCACTCTCCCTAACCAATGTAATTGTTTCAGTAGCAGGATGAAAATACAGGTCATAACACAGATGTGCCTAAATAGAACCTTCTTTGTTTTTTTCTATTAATTCAGTGTACATCTTGAAGCCATGTTTCTATGTAGAGCTAAAAACTTAATCATCAAATAACTCAGTTCATTCTATTGGGCCCTTGGGTTAGAAAACAGGTCTAACTCAAAATTCTGCCTTCTTTCCTTAGGAAGTGAGCGTTTATGACTACAGATTGTTGCCCTGACTTTCAAGTGAAATGTCTTATCCTAATGCCCTCCTCAGACCCTTCCATCCTCACCAAAATATGGATTGTCCCTCCTTTCTCACCTCCCTTCCAGAAGCCTGTCTTTATTTATGGTTCTGATGTTCCCTGTTGATGCAATGTGAGGCCCGCTGTCACTGAACAGTCAACACAGGGCATTTCTAATCCCTGTTACAAGCAGGGCAGGGAGGTACACCACAGAACAGCTCCATGAAATGCCTCTCCCCTGGCCCGGCCCTTGGGAGCCACTGGTCTTCTGAGGTTCACCCAAGTCTAGCATCAGGTCTTCGGCTTGGGGCGACCCCTCCCTCCCCACAGCCTAGGATGCAGGAAATCTCAATCCAAGCTCACCGCCATCAGGACTGAGCGTGTTGCTCTCAAACCTCAACTACCTCCGAAGCCCACTCCCAGTGGTCCTGGGAACTTTTTAGAGGTTCTCCAGGGTCCCAGAATTGGGAAAGACTTGGGTGGCAGATAGGAGGGTACAGGACACATCACACTCCAGGCACCCACTTCCATTTTAAGGGTCATGTTGAACAAGCTGGGCTCTGAAAGTCACAACTGAAAGCAACTGTGTTCTTTTCTCTTGACCGTCGCCTACTCGTTCTGTAGGGTAGTTCTTACCCCTTGTACTTCCTTGGATGAGAATCAGGCAGGCCCATAATTCTTCTGATCACTCTTAGCTAATAAAACCTCTGGCCATGTTAGTCCTCAAAAAGTCTCAGACCTATAATAAATGTATCTAGCTCTAGATAATAATCCAAACTCTGACCTTTATTTCAGGTTACATCTTCTGTCCCTGTGCAACTGGATCTTTTGCAGATGGAAGCCTGTGGTAGGTGAGGGGTCTGTGTTCTGCTTCTCTGTGTTGTAACCCACTCCAGTCTCGTGGTCTCTCTTTCTGATTCCTTGTAGGAGAGGGAGCAAGAAAGGTGTTACTTGACTGGCTTCTGTATGGTGTTGGTTTGTCCTGCTGGTACAAATGGTTAAACAAATTCTTTCTTTTGGGTGCTCCCCACTTCCATCTTCAGTTTCCCTGCATTATCTATAGCGGGTCACTTACAATGCCTCCTGGAGCCCCTGTGCACTGGTGGCATACCTCCAGGCTTGTTCAGCTGAGGTTTCCTTACCTCCGCATAGGGTCTTCTTAGATGGAGCTAGGGGTCGAATTGTGTCCCACCATCTTCCTCAAAGATATTTTGAAACCCTAACCTCCATTACCTCCATTACCCTTATCTGGAAAGAGGGTCTTTGCAGATGTAATCAAGTTAAGACAAGGTCATACCGAATTAGGGTGGGCACTAAATCTAATGGCCAGTGTCCTTACAAGAAAAGAGAAATTGGGTCACTGACACACAGAGGGAGAACACCATGTGACAACAGAGGCAAAGATTGGAGCTTTGCTGCCACAAACGAAGAATGCCAAGGACTGCAGGCAACCGCCAGAAGCTGAGCTCCCCCAATGGAACCAGCCCTGCTGACAACTTGATTCTGGACTTTGGGCCTTTAGAACCATGAGAGAATAAATCTGTGTTGTTTTAAGCCACCCAGTTTGTGGTGTTTGTTAGAGCAGCCGTAGAAAATGGATATGAGCAAAGTCTCTCTAGACTGAACTCCTTGTGGGCAGAGATTATACTTTCCTTGTTTTGCATCCCCCATCTCCACACAGCATGGTGTCTAGAACACAGATGTCATTTCATTAAATGTTGAATGAATGAATGCAATATGCATGATTGGAGAAAACACTCAGATATTTGGTGATGACTGGATGGCTAATTGAACGGTTTTCTTTTCTTTGAAATGAGGTATAATTGACATACAACATTATATTAGTTTTAAGTGTACAACGTAACAATTCAAGATTTGTATGTACTCCAAAATGATCACCACAATAAGTCTGTTTGCTATTTGTCCCATACAAAATTACATAAAAATTTTTTTTCTTGTGTTGAAAACTTTAAAGATTTTACTTTAACAACTTCCAAATTTGCTTTTGATTTTGCCAATATGGTCTTGTACAAAAGAGCCATACAGTTATAGAACATTTTTAAGTCAAGAAAAGGATGTATTATTTATATAATTAAAATAAATTCTTGTTAACTAAGCTTTATGTTAGCTATACTTAAAAGTGACACATAAAATGATAGTTTACTGAATTTTGAATGCCTTATTAAAAAGAGAAAAGTAAAGTACTGCTAATCCACAGAATGGCTGCTTCCTTCCCTGCCTTATTACTCACTCTTTCTCTTGTTTTTTAGTTGTTTTCAAATTAAAGCAACTGTGCAATTTCTTAATGGTCTGACAGCTTTGCTCTGCTGACTCTTCCAGGAAATCCACACATCTATGCAAAATGATCATTGCTACCCGAAAGATGGATATGGCTGGGTTGCTCCTCACTTTCTTGTCCCTTTGGCCTCTTTTCTTGCTTTGCTCCATTGTGAATATGTTTATCTCATCAGATGCCAGAACATTGAAATCATGTGAGCCCATATATAAATATATAGCATCATAAAAGGAGGGAGAACTGAGGTCTGCCTTTTTTTGCTGAAAATAGCCTCTGGTAGGCTGAAAAAAAACATGACAGACAAACCAGGCCTTTCCTCATCAAATTTCTTAAATAATGTGATTACAAATTAATAATCCCAAAGGCAAAGCTTCAACTGCCCAAAGACAGTCAAGACCATGGGCAATCTATTCTATAGTCAGCCTATGTATAATGCAGGTGGAGAAATCATCCATGTGATATCACAGAGCTAATAGAATAGAAGATGCAAACAAACTGAGGAAGCGATTTAATTAGTAGGGGAGAAAAAGGCTTGATGGATTTTGGCTTCTCCACCAGGAAGGTGGGTCATTGATGTAACATATTTTTAATTAAGAAAGTTTGAGAGGCTTCTTTAACACATGGGTAAACAACTTTTTAGAGTAATATAGAGGTTGTCAATGATTCTTTTATGTTCAAAAAACCCTATATTGTGCTGTAGGTCAATGAGAAGCTGTGGAAGGTGAGATCTGTTCAATACTCATGGCCTAAGGTCTACGGAAATTTCCATAATATAAAGAAGGATTCTACAGGGACGAGAATGCTAAACTGCAGAGTTTTTTTTTCTCCTGGCTATCTCTGCTCCTTTGCCTCATCTTCCATAAACATCACTAACAACATGGATTGCTAAATTGCATTCTTTTAAATAAACCCAGGATTAAAATTAAAACTTTGGGTAATCAATCTATCATAATAAAAAAAAAAATTCATATCAACCTGTGCATGCATCAGATGGTAGGGGAAAAAGTGTGCAGATAGAATGAGATTTTAAAATGCAATTACTGAAGAGATAGCTGTTGATTTGATTATCTCCTACTTGGAATCTTGAACTTGAGCTCTATAAATGCCTGGTAGGCTATCGGGTACTATTACCCACTGCTAGGATTTCTCTTTGCCCTGTATTTATTTTTTGTTTCCACTGTTGTTCCAAAGCAACTGTTGTTGGGGCTCTAATGGCAAAATAAATATTCTAAAAAGAATCATATTTTCTTAGTTTCTTTCAAACCATTGCTACACATCCAAATCTTTTGTCTCCTGAGCCCAACAAAAGAACATGCTGTTCTTAGTAAAGACAAAAGCATAAATAGGAATTCCACTCAATTTAAAATCAGATCAAAATCGGCTCAAAATGAAGAATTCTAACATGAGAACAACAGATTTCATTGAGCTAAGTTTAATCAAGTACATTATTTGGGAAAAAAAGAATCTCTTCCTGCAGCCATCCCTAGTGATGACGATTCACCCTTTTTTCCACAGAGGGCCAGGCTGCTGGGCTCTGTACAGCTCAAAGGGAGGGTCTGACATGTTTCTGTGTCTGTGATTGAGGACATTGGAGGTCCTATTCCTGGCAGTGCTGATTTGGGGGGACATTTGTCTTTTTTTTTCTTCCAAGTGCTTCATATGCTCGGGGATTTCCCTGCCTTTTGAATTTCAGAGACAGGTAGAGCTCACCACAGCTATAAATGTGGCAACTGCCATATCTTTGCTTTTGTAACAGAGAGGGCATGAGTTCATGAAACAGCCTCCAAGAGTCAAAATCAACTTTACCAGACGAAGCAGAACCCAAGGATGCTGAGGGGCACTGCATGGATCCTTTCTCTGGTGGCAATGGGAGTTAGCATTTGCAGGGACACCATGTTTTAGGTGCTAAAGTGGCTGTGCCTTAAGTGGCATCATCTTGGGCCTGGTGGGTGCAAGCATGATTTTTCTCATCAGGCCTACTGTGAGGCATGGTTGTGGCTACTGTTCCTGGCTACTTAAGTGTGTTTCTCCAGTCCTCATAGTGATCTGTAAAGTACTCAATATCCTTTTCACACATGCTTCTCTGGTGAAATCAGCTACAGTTCTGTTGCTTGCAACTATGAGCACTGATGTTCATAAATAAATATCAGCACTTCCTTTGCTCTAACTGCTGTGTAGGGTATGGAAAAGATTTTCATTTATATCCCCTAAGGGAATGTTGTTACCAAATGTTGATTGCTTTTCTTTAGTCTAAATTAATTAAACGATACAATATCCATTATAGAAAACAAACGAAGATCATTTTACACAATATATTGTAAATAGTGATTATAATGTGTGATCTTTCCAGAGAGATAGTAGGAAACAATGAGTTCATTCAGACAGCTCCTGTTAGAAATTGCAAAGCTATCCTCTACATGGTAATCCATTTCCTCCTTAGGTCTAATGCAGCAAACTCCCACTGTGATTTAATAAGAAAGTGACAGCAGTAAAATTCAGTGTGGGGATAAGAGTTGTAAAGGAAGTGAGTGCATGAATGCTGCTATATGAAAAACATCTGAGAGGGCACAAGCATTTCTCCATCAAAGATAGGAAAACAAGAACCAAGCTATTGTCTCTGATTTGTGCACCAAGAAAGGCTGCTCGCCATACTCAGCTCCAGCCTCAGGTCCTCCCAAAAGCTAGAGACCCAGGATGCAGAGTGAGTTTGTTTTTAAAGCAGTCTTATGCACTGAGACTTTTTTTATCCATAAAAGTTGATCCGGGGTGAGATGCTGTTAATAAGGCTGACCAATGGAAGCCCCCTGACCATTCTGCCACATAGAGAGCCTTCTCCTCTCATTCAGCATCATCTAAACTG
Organism: Pteropus alecto; assembly: GCF_000325575.1. Lineage (NCBI taxonomy): Eukaryota > Metazoa > Chordata > Mammalia > Chiroptera > Pteropodidae > Pteropus > Pteropus alecto. Next base: position 5,891,719 of record NW_006433378.1, on the reverse strand, counting down.
CTTGCTTAGCACTTTACTCACTTAGTATATTTGATTAAATGCTATTCAGCATCCATAGGCTCCCTGACTGTTGCCCTGTGTCTTTTATCTCTTGGTTGTCATTTAGAGCAGTTTTCTCTTCATATGCTTTTATTGATTAATTAGTCAAAAGAGCTCATGGACATATATTCGGATCAGAGCTGAACTTTGGGGGAAAGGACGTAATGAAATAAATAACCCAGCCACGTAAGGAGATTCAGATCTAGAATCATGCCAAAGGAGAAGCTACTGGTAAGGGTGATGAGTGTGTGGGCATATACATGGGCTCTGGGAGAAAATGGGATGGGTAGGAACTTAAAAACAAAAGCCAGGTTCTACACAATTTGTTATCTGGTTGGTTTGTTAGTTTGGTTGGTTGCTTGCTTGTATTGGTTTAATCTCCCTCACAGAGCACCAGAGCTAATTGGGACTATTCATTGCTGTCATCATTGCCTTCTACCAGCTGCAGTCAGTGAGCTGGGCATGAGACATAGCTTATCAGTTCTAGTCAACATTCATTGAACATCTATGAAGCTTGAAGCACTACAGAATATGTTCATTTATTTAATCCTCACTATCTCATGTTGTAAATTTTCCTTTTATCCTACTTCACAGATAAGAAGATGTCCACCTCTGCCTGAAAGCCCACAGGTAACAGGTAGCAGCAATGGGAGACAGGTCCTAGGCCTTCTTAAGTCATTCCTGCAGCTTCATTAAATATCTCATCGAATTCCTTTTTGAAAACAAAAAGGAGTTCTTATGAAAGAATGATGCGAGCTTTAATTCATTTATGTCTTTGTAATACATTTCCACACTGGAATACACAGGTTTTAATGCCTGGGGAACAAGTGCCATGCTAGACAACTCAAAATAGATGAGAATGAATTGGACTACTTACATGTGAAAGTCCCAGGGTGAGTTGACCCTCAGCTCTTTCCCCTGGAGTGTGTTCATGCTCTGAGAAGGTAGTGCCTGTCTGGTGGCCTCATCCCAATCTAGATGACTCCTCAGTGTCTACCTCCATGTCCTTCTGTCCCTTTCCCTTACCTACCAGCCCTCAGGCTGTCACTCATACATGTACTCGAAGCCTCTTCAGCCAGTGCCTTGGACATGGCTTCCTGAGGGAGAAAGCACTTGATGGCTTCACCCTAGAACTGGATCCTACTCTGAACTGCCACACTCCCATCCCAACTTTTTGGGAGATGGCAATACCTTCTGTTTAACATCATTCAGAGAAAAAATTGAGTTTCCCTGTACCCAGTCTGACCCTGAAATACAGAAAACGGTAGAGTTGGTTCTGAAAAGATATAGCAGATATTTTCTAGGAAATTCAGTTTGAAAACTATTCAGGATAACTTTCTGCTTGTGGAATAACCTAATTAATCCCCAAACCTGAAAGAACAGAAATACTTTTTATTATTTATTGAAAAATGATTCTTGGCACCTACATATACCAGGCAGTTTATACAAGCTTCCTTATTTGAGCCTCATAAATCTAAGAGGTATTACTATTTTTATTCCCATATTTTTGGATGAAGAAAATCAGGCTCCAAGGGGGATTTTGTGCTCCAGAGTACCTAGTTTGTGAGCAGTGGTGTCAGGACTGGACCCTGATGGGACCCCATTGCTGCCACTGCCATGGTACACATCATCTACTCAACCAGAGATGAGCATTTATATTTGCTTTTAATGTCAGTATCTGTCAAGGATTTATCACTAGAAAATTAATTATTAAACACATTCATTCTTCCTCCTTGACCTCATGAAGGCAGAAGCTATACTTAACTTTATTATAAGCAAAACTCTTCTTACTCCCACTAAACTGTCTCAAAGTTCAAGCTTCAACATCTCCATATGAGTGAGGAGAATTGAAAGAGTGACTTGGAACAGATCACAGGACATCTCAGCAAAGGGTCACACTGAATTACTGGCTTTATTTGGTATTTGCAAAATTACATTGTAAATAGGGAGTTGATTTGCCTGAAATCTGGCTGGTATGGGGAACTGAGATGTTTCACTTATGTAGACAGTCTAAATCTTTGAGTTAGGAGGTGAGGCTACATATGTTTTTAAAATGACAGCGAGATTCTAAAAACCAGCAACATCTGCTTGCAGAAGAAAATAAAGAAAACTTTCTGAATTCTTTTTTTCTTTTGGGCTTTAGAAATGAGAAAACAATAAAACCAATATTCATGTCTCTGAGTTATGTGTTGGAGGAATTGCTAGAATAACTGTATGCAATTTAATGAAGTGTAAAACTTCCTGAAGAGAGGTAATAAAATTGCAACATGGATCTCTCACCCTCTTCCTCCCCAAACAAATAAATGTGGTCACAGTTAAGACACAATAAACATCTCTTAAGTAACATTTAAATATTTTTCCTTCTTTCTTTTTGAGTTCCCTACATGCCTTCACCAATTATCTAAAATTCTAAAATTTTAGGTATATAGCGGCAAAATTTATTCTAGAAAAGAGATCATCCTGATGTTGGCAAAGTCAACATGTAATAATAGTTAAAACATAACTAGCTCATAAGTACCATCAAGTGTATTGGGTTTCCAGGAACTGTACATACATAATGAGATCTGTGCCCAAGTTTAATCAGTCAATATTCATTCCAACTTTTCCATTTATTCTCTCTTCCAAATCATCCTTTCCATAATTTGTGTACTGCATGGAAGATCTCCTTCCAAAAATCTCAAGTATCTCTTTTCTTCCATTATTTTATAAGGTTTATATGGAGAAAGTATTAAAAGCAAAATATATGCAGTATTTCTTTGACTCAAATTAATGAGTACGGCTATATCTATATGTGAGCAAAGTAGAAGCATTATGTTTGCAGCATACACACTTATGCTCTGTGTGTCTATGTGCTCACATTTCTTTCTGTGTTTCATCTTTTTTCAGAACATTATGAAATGTTTCCATAAGACTGTGTTTCTTTTATTATATGGTTTTATAATCGTAAGTATTGTACAAGCAATATTGTAACAATAGCAGACATTTTCAAAGGAGAAGGAACATCATTCATAATTCCACTTCTCAACAAATTGTTTTCATCTTTCCTTTCCTCTTCCATCTCCGTCCATACGTGATATTTAATAGAGCAGTAATTCTTTTCTAAAAAAATTTTTGCCAATTCATGCATTGTCTAACATTAAGTGATACATTTTAAACACAGGCTGTCCAAAATCAAATTAACTTTGCCCGTCCTAACCCTAAAACCTTGAGAGGCAATTATTTAATTATTCCCAAAGGCTTTCAACACCTTTTGAGCTTTCACTTTGTAAACTACATTCGAGCTTGCTGTTATGTTTTTGAGCTATCTCAATACAAAGAATAAATTTTTGTATTCTGAAAGTAGGTTTGATTTTTGGACCCTGTCACATTTCAGCAAATCAAGTTTGAAGTTGGTTAGAAAAAAAAAGCAAAAGTAAAAAACAATGCAGCTAGTAACATCTTGAGACACTGAGTTTCTTATGTGACACATAGATTGGTTCCAAAGAGAGGTTCAAAAGCTACTTGACAAACAGCAGAATCAATATAATAATGTTGGCTTCCCACAGAACCATGCAAAAGAGTACAATGCTCATTTAGAAATGTCAATCCTTGTGTTTGATTTGTAAAAGCAGTTTCATTAACTCATAACTTGACTTGCCAGTCCACCATGCCACTGATGGCTGCCTCACGCTTGACTCTACAGGGATGACTGTCTGTCCTAGAGCATACATCTCTGCAATCTCTCTGGCCTGAGGTTCAAACATCTGCTGTTAGAGAAGTCAGACTCTTCGTAGATTAGCTACATTCAGGAAGAGAATCCAAAGGAGAGTCTGATATTCTTTGTTACACATGTTAGTCTTGGAGGCCTGGTCTCTACAGCTGGAAGTATGGTGGTTCATGCATATAGCTTCAGTGTATGAGGATCAAAAGACAAGATTTCTAGGCATAGCCCTACATCAACTAGCTTTTGAGAAGTCATTTTTACTCCCTGGCTGCAGCTTCTGAGCTGCTGATTCTCCATTGATCTGCCCCTAGATTTGTTCTCTGCCCTGCTCTGGGTCCTGGGAGCTGAGCCCTGTGGTGCCTTTCTTACCCTCTGACTTCTCATTAGGTTTGGCAAAAGGGAGTGACCTGCAGATTAGAGGATGCAAGGAGAGAGTTGGGGTATTATCTCTGTCTCTGTCTCTGTCTCTGTCTCTCTCTCTCTCCTTCTCCCCTTCCCTCCCTGTGAACCCTGTCTGCAGCTTCTGTTCTTGCCAGGTTCTAGTAACAGTTCCCTATTTTGCCCCTTCAGCCAAGGAATAGCAAAAGCTCCCCACTGTTGCCAGTCCCTAGTGCTTCAACACCCCTAACTCTGCCCAGACCTCTGAAATAGTCCCTTTCAAAAGTTCCCTTAAATTAAAACTTCCCAAAGCGCCTTCGGTGTCTTGTGGAAGCCCTGTCTGCGGGGTTGTCTAACATGTATAATAAAGGATTCAGGCAAGTTGAACCTTAAGGTCTCTTTAAGCCCTGCTGTTCTCCAACCACACTGTGGTTACCGATGGGAGCATGATAATTTTATGACCACAGACTTGCTCAAAGAACAGTAACCTACTTTTCTAAGGAGGCCTTGACTTTCAATTTTATTATTTTTAAAGTCAACCTAAGATGACTTTAATAGTCAGTAGTCATCATCCATTATAGAAAACTGCTTATTCAAAATATTTGGCTTGGAGTTGGCAAATAGATCCAAAATCTTGGGTGGGTTTTTTTTTTCTTTTTTTTTTCATCCAAGTTTTGTTTAAGAATCTCAGGTTTAAAAAGCCTATAATTAATCAGGGCACCTTTTCTTTTGCCTGATTCGTGAAGTCCATCTTGCTCTAGTCATGTCCCTAATGACCTGTCTGCAGGTTTGTCAGTCGGTCTCACTGGACCCAATCCATCTGGCCTATCTAATTGTAACCTCTGGGATGTAACTGGACACCAGTGGCATTCTTCTTTTTGAGTAATCACATCAATGAGTTATATTAGCTGTCATATGAAAGTAGCTTTCTGCTAACCTCTGGTAATATGAGAACATAGTCACTGTTAGCTTTTTTTTTTTTTTCATTTGGGTAACACCATCTCCCTAATGTTTTTGCCTACTTAATTCCAACGAATAAAATGCAAGTAAAAGAATAAAAAAGTAAGGGAGCTTGGGAATGGTTCAATATTCATTTTCTGTAGTTTTTTTTTTTTTTTTCTCATCAAACAAAACAAACATGTGAAGCAGAGATCTCGTGGAGCTTCAGAATGGTAATTTCCTGGGAGAGTGATCACACCTTTCCTTGAGAAGTAAAGAAAGGTGAGAGGGGCTTTGGGAATATCAAACTTAACTTGGAAATAACTGGGGTAGGGGGAAGAATAAATGTAGTCATCCTGTCAATACTTATCATTATTGCCCCTACTCCAGCAATATTAAATTAGAATTAAAATAAATCTCAACAACTTACTTAAATGTCATATTTTATTACTCATCCAAGGTTTAAAAAAAAAAAGTAAATGCTTTCCAGGTTTTCATCTCTTGAAACATGGATTCAAAGTTGTTTTACCAGATTTTGAAGGAGAGTTTACGAAAATGCCCGGGACTGCTTTTTTCCTATTTAAAATAGCTTGAATATAATTTTTCAATAAGAAACATCAATTTCACAAGCTGATGTCACTTGTCAAATTCAAATTCTCAAACCTCGTTAAACTCAGATTCTTGATACTTGGCATTGTCCATCTCTGCCCACCTTTCTGCACTTGCCTTGAAGGCAGGAAGTTCGGAAAAATAAAAATCAAACTGAGAACATAGATGGGAAGTGAGAAGAAATCGAGGGGACTACTTTTGTGTCAAAAATTCAAAGCAACAGTCCTTTAGTTATATGCACACTCACTTTTCTTCCCTCTGTGGCTCTAGCTGTGGAGGAAGGCTGTTGGGTTAATAACAGTTTTAAGGAAAAGAAACAAACAGAATTATTCAGTTCATGAAAAGTGCATCTAATCAAAAAGTTCTATGTTTCGGTGGTCCTTCTATCTATTCTTTTTCCTTCTTTCTCTCGCTTTTCTTTCTTCTTTCTCTGTCTTTCCTCTTTCTCTTCCTTCCCTCCTTCCTTTCTCCTTCCTTTCCTTTCTTTTTTCCTTTCCTTCCTTCCCACTCTCTGTTTTTATTCAGTAAAGCAGCCAATGCCAGAACAATTTAAAACAGCAGAATTATACAAATAGAAATGCTGAGATAAAATTGGACTCTTTAAAAATATATATTAATTAGATATCAATCATGGCATCTTGTGTATTATGCCCTATTTTGAATGTGGAGAAAAGGGTGACTGTTTGGCGTGGCCTGCTTATGTACCATTCGGGTAAATACACAGATCGCGTTTCCACTATTTTGGCAGTAGCAGCTGCTGCTCCTACTACTGCTACAAGTAGCTACTAGCACCCCTGCCTGCTCTGCCTTTCTTGGTAGAAAGTCAGTTGGGTAAATTGCCAACTCCAGAGATGATTTCTACAGTAATAGGATGCCCAGGGCCATGGAATTACACATAGGATCATCACTTCTGTCTAAACTGAACAACTGTGATAACTACAGTAAAATAAAGCCTTTATAATTAAATGTTTAAAAACAGAGCCAAGCGGAAAAAGGGAGGAGGCAGGAAATCTCCCTAAAGAATGAAATTCTAATCGTATAACATAGTTTTGTTACTTCTAGCAATCTGTTTGTTATAAAGACAAGAAAGTAATTCCCACTTTATTCTTTTTCTATTTGAAACTATCTTTCTAATGATGTGTTTGAGTATACCAAGCCCTGGTTTAAACTCCAAATTTAAACCCAAGCGGGGTTTAGCTCCATTTCAGATGCATCCGCTCGTGGCATCATATGACTGCAAAAAGTCTGAAGCGGTCATTTAGCCCCCCAAAATGGTGACCTTCCTGAACAGATATTTTTCTAGTCTCCTCTTGAAGACCTGCAGGATTTGAGATTCTATAATCTCCCTCAGTGATATATTCCAGTGTCACATGATCCTGGGACAAAATGTATCTGTTCTAGCTTAAAGAAGTACTCATGTCCTGTCCTTTGTTTCTCTGAGAAATAGAAAACAATGACTTTAGCATACTGGACCTTAAAATCTTTGTCTTTTCTATAAAATGAGGAAGACTGACAAGATGATCTACAAAAACCCCTCTGTCTCAAAGATTCTGATTTCTATGCGTTGACATTCGGCTTCTCTTAAAACACAAATGATCTTGTATGTGAAGACAAAGTCCTGACATGCAGAAGGCGTCTTTAATGTTTGTTGAATGAATACATAAACAAATATATACATGCCCCTTCTAAACCCTGGAATTAAATTTCCCTCATTTTTTTTTCACTTGATTAACTTTTCATCATAGAAATTAGGAAGGAAAAGATGCAGACTGGAAAGAAAAATGTGGTGTGGTCTTCCACACCACAGCAATTAATTATAGAAACTGGAACAAAATGCTTAACCTCTTTGCAGCTTAGTTTTTTTCTTTGTAATATGGACAAATTAAGCAAGTTGACAAAAACACAACAAAATTTTAACCCTTTCTATAAAGTAGTTACTCCATTCTTTCTAAACCACTTATATATTGTGCTTCCTTTCATCCCTGTTATCATGTTGACTTTAAACTGCAGTAAAACTACATCTGGTTCACACTTAACTCGTAATACTTATATTTTTTATTTAGTGTTTGTAACTAGCATATCTTTAGTATCAAGTTCATTTTATTCTCTTCTCCAATAGATGAAGGACATTTCCACCTGAATTTTTCCACAGTTATTAATAATATTACTAATTCATAACAATTTAGAAAACGTGGTAGAGTTTAATGACCAAGAACTTGTAGTTTGAAGGCCTAGATCAACCCTGGTACTAGTACTTATTAGTTGTGTGACCTTGAACAAGTAATCTAACCTCTCTGAGTCTCTGTTTTATCCACAATGGATAAGGGTAAGAATAATCCTGCCTTACCATGTTATTGGAATGTAGTGAGAATCAAGTAGGAGAGTATATTTTGAGTACTTTATAAGAGACAAAGCACCATAAAAATAATCACTGTTGTGAATGCTATTAGAATCTTCACATTTAGGAGGCACATTCTAAGTTTCTTTATATGGATAGATGTTGTACAGCATTACGAGGGAGAATATTTTAAAGATTCCAATGTATAGTAATTTCTAATATCTTCTATTACTCTTTTGAGGATAGAATAAATATTCAATTAGAGACCTTTCTCTAAAATATCAGTGTATCAGAATAATGGTCGTGGTATATGATTTTTTCCCCTTAGGGTCAGAAGAAATATTTAAAATTTTGAATTCTAAACAATAAGTCTGAGGATCTTTGTACTCTTAACTCTCTCTCTCTCTCTCTCTCTCTCTCTCTCTTTTTCTCCATCCCATACTGGTATGGATCAGTGAAATCTGAGTACATTGCCCTTGAAGAGCATGGCAGAAAGGTCAAAGTCACTCTGTTATAGCTTGACAATCATTTGGGACACAACTAAAAGTGTCAGTGAAAATCGAGGTAACTTATATCTGTTACTTCCTCATTGTCCAGGTGGACAATCATAGCAAGAATTATTCAAGCTCAATTTTCTCTTCAAAAGCTGTATTGATTACTGCATAATGTTTTCTGCTGGTCCAAGGGTCTTATGTTAACTCCCCAAATGAACTTAGAACACTTATTTGAACCCAGTTAAAAAAGCAGCTCAGATAATGAATATGCTTCAGTGGAAGAAATGAACTTAAAATCAAATGTATTTATCTTGCATATTATGATTTTACTGAATCTGGTACACTTGTGTGTCCCTTTAGGGTAACCATATTTCCCAGTTTGCTGGGGACAGTCTTAGTTTATGTCTGCTGTCTCAGCATAATTATTAATAGTGTCCCTTTTACTTCCTAGAATACTGTGGTTGGGATGACAAATTATAAGCTTACTCTATTTTAGAGGCATTTTATCGTCCTGGTTGAATAACATGGGATGTCTTTATAAGTTCTAGGCAAGGACCATTCTTTTTGAACAATCTACCCCATGTTGAGCCTTTAAGACAACATCTCTTAATAATCCATGTTTTCTTGAGACCCATGAAGACTGACTGATCTTCTTCTTGAGAAAGAAAGGCTCTAAAAGATCACCGCCTCTGAACAACTACATTTAACAAACATTTTGTAAAGAATCAGATGATAAATATTTCAGTATTTACAGGCCATACAGTCTCTGTCTCAACTACTCAACTGTGCTTTCATAGCATGAAAACAGCCTGATGATATGTAAACGAATGGGCATGACTATATTCCAACAAAACTGTATCTACAAAAATAGGATGATAGCAGGATTTGGTCTGCAGGCTGTAGTGTGCCAACCCCCGAGCTAGTGTTTTAATATTTTCTCTTGATAACTGACTAAATGGAATCCATATTTTCCAGATTTCTTTTCAAACGTTAAAAAAAGCGAAAGACAAACAATTGGCCCTAGTTAGATTGTAACTATTATCATGGACAGACACTCCTGTTTTTTACAAACAAAGCTCTTAATCTTTCTGTCACTGACACATCCTGTTCAATCCAATGAGTTACAGTCATTTTCAACCTAAACATATACAAATCTAAACATAAATGTATAAAGAATATGCTCTCTCTTTAGATAAGTCAACACAAATGTGTGTCCGTAAAGTGCTCTGGAATTGACAGGCAGATAGATTTTATTGTTTAGGAGTTTTAAAAATGATTTTGTTTCTAACAATATTACAAAAAGTTTCAAGAAACATTTTATTTTATTCTATATCTCCTTACGTGGACAAGGGTACAAATCTACCTTTGAGAAACACATCTGAAATGCATAGATAAATAAGCTTGCATAGAGGAATTAGAGAGGGGGAGAACTGAAAATATGCCTCTGGTTAAAACACAAGAGGATGGCCATTGCCCTTTAAATTGAAACGGAAGGAAAGACATGAAGGAAAGCCTTGAATAAAATTAAGTAAATGCTCAAAGTATACTCAGAAACACATCAAAGCACTGGATTGTTTTCTTGCTATATTGAGAAGTGTGAGAATATGGTATAGTGCACAGTGGATATGTGTGTGTGTGTCTGAACAGAAATTAAAATTACTGAGGAGCAAAATGTTAAGATCAAGATATTGGACATATTAAGCAAAGAAATGTATTCAGTCAATGTAAATAGACAAAGTGTGACACACTCTAAATGATGATGAGTTGGTGAATTCTTTACTTCTGACCTCAAATATCAAGCCCAAATCAGAAACGAGTGGACTGTCTCTCCTGGAGAGGTAGACACTAGTTGCAGCCTGGGGAAAGAGGAAACATAAAAGCAGATCTAGATTTGCCTTGCAATGACAGCTGCATATTAATCTAAAGAATTTCTAAAATATCAAAAAGACATTTTTCAGCAAAATACACCCCTAGAGCCTCAATCATAAAGCAGGGGAATAAACTTGAAACAGGATTGATTTCATCTTAAAGGGAATATTTCTTTGAAATGCTACCAACTGTAGTTGTCTTATTTGGTTTTCAATCCTATAACAAAATTGTGCCATATTGTGTCAAATAAGAAGATAATATAACAGCTTTAAACAAATTTTGTAATTATGGGATCAATCAAAAGTGCATTAAATTTGTGTGAATTTGGGAAGTTATGCCATTGAATACTAAGTAGCTCTAAATATCAATCTTCATTTTTCACTTCAGTTGCAAGGCCTTGACTCTTAAAGTATTAGATTTGCCTAACAGAAGATAAGGACTAGAAAGATACCTTTAAATTTTAGTTTTTTGGTATTCTCTTTAGAAAAGGCCAGGCACTGCCCTAGCAGAGATTGAAGATATTTAGGTGTAACAGAGATATCTGTGGTCTAATGTGTCTTTTGACAGACCCTAAGCACAGGGCTAACCTTCGGGTATATTCAGCTTTCACTGGGACATAGTTCCAAGACTCATGAAAAACTTGGTTTCTTGTGTTAAGGGAAAAGTTAACAATTAGATCCAAATTGTTCTGATTTTTACAAAACTATCTTTCTAG
>NW_006433378.1:5849341-5880528 GCF_000325575.1 Pteropus alecto | reverse complement strand
GAGATGAATAAGTTAGAAAAGCATTATAGTTGTTCAAAGGCCTAAGTTTTGAGCCCCAGTCCAGTTTTTACAAATTTGAGCAAGGCATTTCCTTTTTTAGACTTCAGTTTCTTCATCTACAAAGTGGGGGAAATCTTAGTAACTCTTTACTATGTTGTCAGGAGAATTATCTAAGATAATGCATGCAAAGTACATAGACCCAAATCTGACACGTAATAATAGATCAATATAATATAGCTGTTGATAAAGCCCCCAAAGTCAGAATTAACTAAAACCATATGGGTTTCTAAGTAAGCTTGGTAAGAAGTATGAGAGATGTTTTCTTTAAGGTGATTTTATTTTATCAACACCAACAGTAGAATTAACAATCTTGACTGAATTTTGGAAGGTAGGAGATATGAGCATAGAGAATTGGATGACTCCACACTCTTCTTTCCAGAACTATTTTTGTCACCAGGCTGTTGTATTCTAAATATTTTTACCGTAGTCTTTTGGTATAAGTTGGCTGTGTGTTCAAGTTTTCAATGCACAAGTTCAGAAAATAGTATTACATCAATATATTTTTTTTTTCCTCCCTGTGCTATCCTGTTTCCATGGAAAAAAGTAAATTTTAGAGCTTTCTATTTTCTGTTTATTAAAAAAGTGCCCTGCACGTGAAGTCTCCGGAAAAGTGATAATTTATCCTTTCTCTCTTAAGAAAGACTTGATTCATCTTAAACAAACTTCTTTAATGAATGTGCTATAGTATAAAGTAAATTGTGCATGCCATTTATCACATGAATGTTACATGAATCTTGAGGAATAAATAAGTCAAAAATACCCAGGGAAATGCAGGGAGAGGTGAAAGTAAGACACCTGAGAAAGCCTAGCCTTCACTGGGAGCGTCACATTTTTCCCTGAGGACTTTATGTAGCCTTACATCAGTCTTACGAGGCACATACCCTCACTTTATGGTAGGAGACACTGAGACTCAGAGACATTGAGTAATTAGCACAAGTTCACAAAATTACCAAGTGGCAGACTGGGGTATGGAACCCAAAGTTTACACTCCTTCCACAGTAGTCAAGTGCCCATTAGCAAATATTTCTTTTTGCAAAATAAGAGTGTCTAAGGCTGATTCTCTCCCTTGAGTTCCACTAGAAAAGCTGTGCTCCTACTGTGCCTTAAGGAGCAGCGAGAACAGAAGAAAAGAGCTTCTGCATAGCAATGTTCTCAAAGAATGGTCTCCAGACCAGCAGCATCCGCATCTTATGAAAACTTGTTGGAAGTGCAAGTTCTAGGGCCCCATCTCAGACTTACTGAATCAGAAACTCTGGGGTGGAGAGAGCAGGCTATATTTTAACAGGCCCATCAGGGGATCCTGTTGGGTGCTAAAGTTTGAGAACCACCACTCTATAGCTCTAGACTTCCCAGCTTCAAAATAATAGGTGCAAGCTGCATACCTACTGTTTGCTCTGCCTTTTCAATCAATGGCCAACAATTGAGATGAGAAGAATCCTATGAGTAATGTTGAAAATACTTCCATGTAGAACCCAACATTAGCTTTCGGCTTCACCGAAAAGTAGAACAAAAGACGCTCTGACCATTTCTGACAACAGCATGGAAGCCTTTTAATTAGTCCATGCTGGAGGAAATAGAGATGTGCTCATTAAGTAATTGCTCTGATATCCAGTGGGCATGGGCATGTACTGCTTTCGTTAGGAGTGAGCAGTGCTACCAAACTGAAGGCTTCTTATAGAGAGTGTTTACATAAAAAGACTCCAACAAGCCATGTGGGGGAGAGGAAGATAGTATTGGTGGCAGGAATAGCCAAACACACAAAGACACACGCACACGCACACGCACACTCACAGTTCACACTGTGAAGACTGATCAATGGCTTGTATCCCAGGAAAGTGACCATTAATATTCTCGATGCTCCCTGAAAGTTCCAAGAAAATATCAAATCCTGGTGTTTTCCTCTAAGTTCCCATTGCACAGGGTTAAATGTCTATGTTCTACTGAAGGCGATGCAGCCCAGTGATAAGATGTAGAGACCTAGGTGACATGGATATAAGAAACTGAAGTGAATACTGTTTATCAGGATGTCCCAACTGTGGACATCTAATCCCAGCACACATTCATCTGGTAATGAGCTTGAGTAATGGTACCACACTCAGAGTTCAAAAGAAACTCTGAGACTGTCTTCTCCAACTGCCTCCCCAACCAAAGAACACTTTCTATAATGGCTCTGTCCCAGCATCATTCAGTATCATTTTTCTGAAGCCACACAGATTGCTTGCTGGGCCCAGGCCTCCTGAAGCTACACACAGAAAGGGGTTCTAGACCCAAGCCACAGAGGACAGTTCCGTGGATTATGGTCCCCTATCAGGAGGAAGGAGGAAACAGGCCACAGCTAAGTAGCTAGACTTTCTGACTTTTAGTTCAAATTTCCAAGAGTAAAAATTAAATTGGTGTAGTCCAATCAAATCTCCTTGGATGAGGTACCTACTCCTGGCCCAAAGGCAGTCTCATCAGGCAGTGGGCCAAAGGAAGGGCAGATTCTCTAGGTGACATGGGATGATGGAGTGACAGTGAAACACCAGATACTACAGTGAATTAAACTTAGAGGTAGGCACATCAGTTTCCTCAATGAGATCATGAGCATCATCACAATATCTTATTTATCTCAATAAAACCACTTTCTAAAGGAATCTCAACTTGTTTGATTATAAAAATGAATTAATGTAATTCCCCCCCCCCCAAAAAAAATAGGTATAGATTTTAGGGCAAAAACAATATTTCAAATTTCCTCCTTTTAGGCTCATGGTAGAATTTCACCTCCCTGATGAAGTTAGGTGTGGCCATGTGACTTCTTTGGCCAATAAAATGTGAGCAAAAGTAAAGGTCACATCTGGGCAGAAGCTTTTAAGAGCCAATGTATGTTTCAACATAGCCTTGCCCCCTGACATAGGACTGTGGAAGCATAACTCAAAATGATGCAACATCAGCCTGGGTCCCTCAGTGATGACAGTGAGCAAGTCTACTGCTGACTCAAACAAGTAGCATAAAAGTGTATTGAATATCTGTTACTAAGACACTGAGATTTGGAGGTTTGTGTTAAAGAGAAATTTTGCACCAGACACTAAAAATGGCGAGACATATTTAATCCAAGCTACTGCATAGGGGAGAGAGACTTCAGTATAAAACTGGGCTTGATTCCAAATGCAGTAAAGACAACTCTAGCCAATGGGCAGAGTGAAGGGGTCAGTGGATGAGAAATTACTAAGAGGGACTTCATTAGATATCAAGGATGGGGAAATTCTTAATAAACGGGCTTAGTAGGATGCTTTTCTAAAACTGGTCAAGGCAGGTCAAGGTTTAGGTCTGGTTGAGAGGAAGACTCAGAGGAACTTGACAAAGAAGAAAATCTTTGTCATTTGTTACACAGCCTAGACAATATTTTTTCCCCCTTTTGGACCCTGTAGTAGTTGCAAGAACTGCTGTTACAAAATACCACAGACTCTGTGCATGTGCACCCCTGGTGTCTCTCTGTGTATCCAAGTTCCCTTTGCTCATAAGGATACCACAATTTAAATTGAATCATCTTTTTACAGACCCTATCTCTAAATACCGTCACGTTCTGAGCTACTGGCGTTTGGGGCTTCAACGTATGAATTTGCAGGGGACACAATTCAGCCCATAACAAGCCCCAGTTTTGTTCTCTTCTGTTTTCCTACTCTGGCCCTACTTCTGCTCCCTCTAGCCCCCAGAATGTGTTGAATATTTTTCCTGCTTGTGCCAGTCATATAAAGGCAGGGCCTTTTTTTGAATGGGTCTTACCAGTGCCCAGGACCATACAACTCCTACTTCCCTTGTTCCAAACTCTATTTTTCCACCGATGTTAGCTTAACACCTATGTCACTCAACTGGCCCTTCAAGACCCTAGAACTCCTTTGGAGTGACTTTGCTGTTAAGTTAAATCTCCCTCACTCTAACTTTATTCAGTTGATTTTCTGAACCCAAATGCAATAAAGTTGTAAAATGATTATGAAATACATATTTATTGTCATCTTTATTATATTTTCTCTCATTATTTTTGACTTCTTGTTTGTGGCTTCAAGAGCTTTTGTATCTTAATGCTGTCGTCCTGTATCCTTGCTAGTCCTCTCAGTTGTGTGTCCACTGCTAGTTTCATGAGTATGCCTTCTCTGCCTTTATCTAAGTTGTTGGGAGACGTGTTTAACAGGAAAGGTCCAGCAGAGCTCTAGGTTACTCTTGGACAGCCCTCTGTAAGCTGACATCTGCTCATTATTTCAGGTGCGCAATAGAATATTGATGAACTCACCACACTGCCCAAGTATCCAGCTGACATCTGTCATCAGGGTTTCCTTTTTCATTAGGTCAAAGAAGCTGATATTCCCCATCCTCTCTTTTTCTTGGGCTATTGTGTCTTGGCTCACTAGGACTCAGGCCACGTTTTCTTGTCTGCTGGAGGTTTGATTTCTCTGTTGGCTCTGACTTAAGGACTCCATATGTTCTGGATCCTGGCTGCTCAGCAATCACTCAACTGGATCTGCCCAAGTAGAGCCTGCCTAAGGGGAACCCGAATAGGACACCCCTGGGTAACCCTAAAGCTCTGGTAAGCCTCAGTTCTGACAGTAAGCTGAGCATTCTGAAGGGATTTCCCTTCACCAGGGGTCCTTGGCACTGTATTGTGGCCATTCTCAAATCCACATAAATAGAATAAAAACAGTCCCAATTTAATCTGCTGCTCCAGCCCCTGCGAGGACACAGCTGGTGAGGGTATGCCGGCTCTATTCACAAGCCAGTCCCTTCTCTCCAGCCTTGCAATAATTTTGTTGTCTTTGTTATTCTATATCCTGCGGTGACTTCCCTGAGTGCAGTGAGTGATTAATTTAGCTGGTGTCACAGGCTACAACATGTTGATATAAAGGGAAAAAGAAAGAGAAAAAGGGAAGTAGGGAAGGGGTGAAAGGCTGCTTTGGCAAACGTGCACAGGACCCAGGCTCCAGCCCTTGTACAAAACACTTCGTTGGCCAGAGTGACCCCATGACATTGTTTTTGTGAACATGAATATGAACTTCTGAATGGTCGAGTTCCAAAATTCAAAGCCTGAAACACTCTCCCGGCTTTCTCACTTCCCCCAATGCCTCTGAAACATCAATAGCTTCAGGAAATAATGAAAAACAAATCAGAAATAAAATCAGAACTCAAAAACCCATGGTTCTTTATATTTAAAAAAAAAAAGGAGCGGGGGGTGCTTCTACTGTTCAAATGCCAGTTTACAACAGAAGATCTTGTTTGAAAACAAACTCTGAGTCTTTTTGCAGTTTTGATGCCTAATTTAACCCTCTATTTTTCTTGGCTCATGAAACTAAGAAGGGCTCATGTGATATGGATTTTTGAGACATTTTATTGTTCACCAATTCTAGGTGGAAGGTTGTCTGCACATATAGTTATCGATACTGGTAAGGGAGTTCTTCTAAGTGATAATTGTATCTATATCCCACATAAGGTAGTTGCCTTTTTTTTTTAATGCCATGGAAAGAGTTTAATTTTATAATGGCTAAACCTCTGACAGTGATTCGGTGAATCATGGAAAGCCTTTCTGTCATACAGTTTTTGCCATCTGAACCCAATCCCTCCATCACCATTTTGGAACCTGGTCTTTAAATATTGGATTAAGATGCAACTAAAGAGAATAATATTTTTTTTTCACACTAAGCCTAGATTTTGATGTTTTTTATCCCTAAAATAATTTTAAAGAGACAACTGCAATAATTTCCATTAAAAAAATATACAACTTCATTGAAGAAAATATAAAAAATATCTTCTAAAAAGTCACCCTAAATCCCATAATACAGAGATTATCACTGGTAATATATTTGAGCTAAGATCACAAACACATGTATGCGGATGTATATTTCCAAATTTTATTCTAAAAATGGGATAATGCTGTCCATATTAGTTTGTGACCTATATTTCTCTTCTTAAGAATAAATTGTGAACATCTTTTCATGGCATTCAATTTTTCTACATTATTTTTAATATCTCCACATGATTCCTTTAATTGGTGGGTGGGGTAAAATGACACATGCTCTGCTTTAATTTTAAAAGTATGAGAGAAAGTAAAAATTACCTAAAATTTTCCCACTTAAGAAAAACTACTGTAAAATGTTCATACAAGTAACCTTCCTGAGGCTCTCTGTACACTATTTTGTGCTCTATGTGGTGTTTATAATCTGCTTTTACAGTCAAGGAGAAACTTGCATGTTCATACATATACATATACATATACATATACACACATATATATATATCTCTCTATATCATTATTTTAAAGGGCTACATTGTATTCCATTATAGTAGGTGCCATTATTTACATAACAAATACTCCATTGATGAGCATTTAAATTGTTTCTGTGTGTGTGTGTGTGTGTGTGTGTGTGTGTGTGTCTCTAAACAACATTGTCATAAACATCACTGAGATTTTATCAGTTTGAACTTGAATGACTATCTCTTAAGAATATATTCTGGGGCTTGTTTTATAAGGGCACTTATCTCATGAGGGCTCCATCCTCATAATCTAAACACCTCCTAATATCATCATATGGAACATTAGATTACAACATACAAATTTGGGGAGAACACAAAGATTCAGACCATAGCACGGGTAAACCAATTTATACGCCCATTTACAGCGAATGAACGTGCTTAGATCCTTGCCTCATGTATTTTTATCTTTCTCAATCTGAAGATCATAAAACATTATCTAATCATTAAAGGGAATTTTCTTTATTAGTGAAACTGAAAATCTTTTCATGTATTTATACTTTTTTCTTTTTTTAATGTGAATTCATGTTCCTGTTTCTTATCAAGTTGAGAGAACTCTTTATATATTAAGGAAATTCATCACTTGCCAGTAATATATGATTTACTGACAAATGAGAACATAATGTTTCTCTGGTTGGTCATTAGTCTTTTGGCTGTATTTATGATAATATTTTTGCTATGAAGCAAATTTAATTTTTAGGTAGTGAAGTTTGTAAATCTTTAACTTTATGGCTTCTGGGTTTATTTTCTTGTTTAGAAAGGCTTTCACCATTTCAAAGTTATAAGCAAACGTCATGTTCACTTCTATTGCTCTTGTGGTTTCATTTCTAATGTTTCAATACTTGATTCATCTTGCTGTTAGGAGGAAGAATGAGTAGTTTCCGTTTGATTCTTTTTCTCAGAGGTCTAGATAGTTTTCCTAAAACCATATCCTGAAAAATCTAGTTTCCTCATTGACTTAAATCATCAGTTCGTCGTGTAAAAAATTTTCATATAAAGTTAGGTCTATTTCTAGACTCTCAATTCTGTTCCACTGGTCTAACCTTTCTAGTTGTGTTGATATTGCACAGTTTTCCTTATTATAGCTTTATAACGCATTTTAATGTATGGTGGAGCAAGTATCCCTCCACTGTCTTTTCCTACTTTTTCTCATTACTCTTACCAAGTTCCGGAATAAACATGCAATGCACAAAAAAAATAAACTCTAGTGGCATTTTGATTGACATTGCATCAAATTTATAGATCAATTTAGAAATAACTTGCATCTTTACATTATTGAGTCTTTCTGCCTTTTTACTGTCTCCTTCCATGTCCTTTATGAGTTTTAGATTTTTCCTTATATACTTCCTGCACATTTCTTACTGAGTTTAATTTGAGATGTGTAATGGTTTTTGCTGCTGTTGTGAATGGCATAATTTCTTCCATTAATGTTTCTTTTAGATATTGCTTGTCTATTTAAAGCAAACTTAAATGAGACTTTTCCTTGTCTCACTTCAATACTGATGTTCTTACTTTTATAGAAAATTCAGATATATAACCACTACATTATCAAATAGAGTTGTGGATATGATCCACTCCAAACCCCAACCGGGTGTGAAGTGATGAAGAAATGATAGGAAACACTTAAAAGGAGATTGTTAAAATACAGATAATGGACAATCAATTTAATCTTTGGGTAATTGTAAAGTTTTAGAGAGTTTTTATATTTAACATAAAAGCAAAGGACAGCGTCATTCTTAGCAGAGGACAATAACTTAATATGAATCAATGCTGGTGACCAATGCACTACGAACATTTTGTCACTGACTCCTGCCCCCTCTTCCCTTTCTTCCTGTCTGTGTCAGAGATGCTGTCTCTTAATGCATTCAAAAGAGCTATTTTGGGACTTGAGTCACCTTTTTCTCCTTGTGTCTCTGCAACAGACACAATCCATCAACCTCCTATCATACACAAAAGAAAAAAAAAAATCCACTCTCTAAGATAGCAAGGCAGTCACTTGGTACTGGGTGTTATCATAAGGGCTGAGCCTAGGTTCTCTAATGTTTCTGACTGTGAATTCTCAGCCACCTCAGATGCCCACATTTAGTGCCCTGGCTGGCTCAGTTTAGAACAAAACATCTGACAAGTCGTGGGGTGCTAACTATGTTTAAATTAGCAGTTGGCCAAAACCCTGCAGAAACCCAAAGAACAGCCCTTCACAGGTTCTGATAAAAAGTCATTGAACTAACTCATAATTTTCACATCCTGGACAAAAAGGCTACACCCTGAGCCTAATTTATGTCATAGATCTTTATATCAGTAATTGAGGTAGTAAATGCTAATTTAGCTGTGGTCAGAAGCCAGTCCCACTAATCATGAGAGAGACTACAGGAAAAAGGAAACTTACGATTATGCAACTGGGTGAGGGAGGCTGGCTATGAAGATGAACCCTAAGAAATGCACCCTACAAAAAAAATTATTCTTTATGAAAAGGAAACCTGACTTTTTAACCAGGGAGTTAGACCCTCTTCCTTTGAGGACGCAGCTGTCTCACTCCTAATTTACAGCAGTTCTATTGCCCAATACATAGAAGGGTTGAAAAATCCTGGAGACAAACCATAATGTCCCCTGAATTGAAGACTCACATGACCAACCACCTATTTGACACATCCACTCAATTTTAACAGGACCAAAAACTGAGCTTTTCTCTTCCCTAAACCTGCTTCTCCCACTGTCTCTCTACCCATAAAACCCGCTTCACGCTTGATGCCTCTTGTTCTCTCATTGCTCATATCAAATCCATCAGCAAATCTGGATGGCTCTATCTTCAAACTCTCTCCAAAATCCAACCACTCTTCGTATGCACACTGCTACTACCCAGGTCCAAGCCACCATCATCTCTCCTGGACTGCTACTCTGGGCTCCTAGCTGGTATACTCTCAACAAGTGGACAGAGTGATCATGTGAAAACTAAATATGTCCATCATTTCTCTGTTCCAAACCTTCCATTCGCTCCCTGTGACACACAGAATAAAAGCCAAGGTACTTCGCATTTTCTACAGAGCCCCATGTGATCTGGTCCCCAATCACCTCTGTACTACTGCACTCATCCATTACACTCTCCTCATTGTATCCACTCTAGTCACCTTGCACCACTGATGTCCCTCAAATGCACCAGGCATGCTCCCACTACAGCCTTTGCACTTGCCAATTCTTTTCTAGAACATTCTCCCACCACCCCAGTATCACATGGCTTACTCTCTCACCTCCTGAAGGTCTTTACTTGAATATTGATATCAGCAAAAACTCCCATACTGTTTAAAAGTGCAACTCCCTCTGTCGCTTCTCTTTTTTACCTTTTTATTATTCTCCTCAGATTTCAGTACTAATATATTTCAGATTTTATGTGTTTATTTTTTGCCTGTGGAAATATAAGATCCTGGAGGGTAAGGTATTTGTCTAATTTGTTCACTGATATGATCCTTGCACTCAGAACAGAGCCTAGCATATAGCAAGCTTCAAAAATATGCATGGAATAAGTGAATAAATGAATGAATGGACATTTGCGAGCCAGGGCATAATAAAATAATAACAATGAACTTTAACAATATATTTGCATTTTCATTTCTTAAATTGGATAATTGAAAAGGCTCATTGGTAAAGCATACATTAATATATTTTTATTGTTTATAAAATAACACCATTAACTATAAAAACTTCGAAATTTTAACTATCAACCGCTACCTGTTCAAATTGTTTTATTTTTCCTTCAACGCTCTGAAAGGCAAGGGAAGGAAGTCTGTGTGAGCCTCAGCTTAAACTGAAGACTCCATGGTTATTTTGATAATTGTGCTGTTATTGATAAAGACAACAGTGTCCTGTGCTGTTTTCAGTAGGGTAGGGGACTGAGGAAGGCTTTTATTGAGCCAGCTTAACACTGAATATAATGTTGTTAATCATAAAAGCAAAATCCCAGGAACTGCAGGTTAATTCACTTGGTCCATCTGAAATCAGCCCCAAAAGAGACATTTCAGCATGGCCAAAAACATTTAGTACCAATTTGCAATTATATTATATCTAATATATAAAAAATGCTCTAACTTAAGCATTTGCCTGGTGGTACATTAGTACCAATTTGCAATTATATTATATCTAATATAAAAAAGAGATCAGAATGCTCTAACTTAAGCATTTGCCTGGTGCTACGTCATAGGGACCCAGAACCTACAGTGATGTATGTCACAACAGTCTCAACGTCTGTGCTCATCGGATCCTGGGGCTGATTATCTCAGTCACTTGAAATTTTACCTCTTATTCTTTCTATTGATATGAGTCATCTACTCATCAAGTACACATCTGAAAGTGAGCTTTTGTTAAATGAAAGCTAATTTATATTCATTACACACACTGCTGCCACTAATATACATATAGCCAATTTGGATTTTGTTTTATGTTTCCTCTCACCTATTAGTTTATTATGCATTGGGCTTCTAAAGATTAGAAAACCAGAAACCCACATATAAAGCCAGCTTACTTGAATATTCAAGACTGTAAACAATAGCCACAATATGAAAAATAAACTTTGTTCTAAGACTAATTGAAGTAGTTGAGAGAGCAGAGAGGGTTTCAAAGTGTTGTTCTCAGATTAAATGCTTCACAGCTCATTTTACCTGTACTATATGATTTGGAGATGTGAAAGGGACTTGGTAACTCCACAAGTTATCTGAATAGAGCAAAAATGTATGTTTGAAGTCTTTCGGTATTTGATCTTCCCTTATTAATAAGGCGCTCTACCTCAGTTCCCATGTGGAAACTCAGGACCACTGCAATACCAATCAAGTTCTGTGTCATGGACTACGGAAATTGCAAATCATGTACAAATAATGTATATCTGTGATTTATCCTACAGGAGCAATTTTCCAGTTTCACTGGTCCATAGGTCACTTTCTTAAAATAGTGGTATCTGCAGTATGAGATACGAATTCCTTAGTTGGATGGGGGTGGGGAGATGTGCGGTATGAAGTACAGCTAATGAGAAAGGCATTCTGTTTCACAACTTGCAAATGTTGAGAGAGATAAGGAGAAACATTGACCAAGCATCAGAGCTCTATGTTTAGTTTTATCCTGCCTTTATTTTTAACTACATACAAGGCTGTTATGTTGAAAGGGAAATGCTGAACACACTGTGTCTCATCCCAGGTTGAGCCCTTTACTACACAGGTAGTGCCACGAATCCTGCTGTCTCTGGACTCATTGGTTAGACTTTTTTTTCTCACCTGGCCCCCCAGAAAGTGCTCTCAGGCACCCTAGATCCTGATCATTGTAGGCAGGGCCTCATTCTCTGTCATGAGTAATAAGTGGTTGAACATTATATTCAGGCTTACAATCCAAAATAGCGTTTTTCACTCTGCCCGATTGTGGAATTAATTTAATGTGGCACAACCAGTATTTTTAAGTGAAATACAATAGAAAATATCAAAGGGTATCATATGTAATAGGAAAAAGTATTGTTTTACAAGTTGTGTTGATATGAAAGTGATTGGTTATTATAGGTTATATTCCAAAAAGTTTAAAAGCCATTTATAGCAACTTACAAGTGTTACCAATATCCATACTTCCTCCTTTTTTTCTGACAATACAGCTAATCATTTAAGCATCTTCTGTAGTTATGTGTACCCATATGACTGAGTTTTAGCCAAGGAAATATGAACAGAAGTGCCATGCATTCCTTGCCAAACCTTGCCCATGAAAGCTTTCCAAACATGATCTTTGATTCTTCCTCATCTGTAAATGGACTGAGAGGTTCCAGAGGAAGGTAAAGCCATAAGAAGGGAGGAGTCTGGGTCTCTGCATGTACACGTGGAAGACTGCTTGCTCATCAACCCACATAGAACTGTGAAGGGGATAAAAAACACCGTTTGTATTAAGCCACTGAGATTGGGAGTTTATTATAACACCTAGTTTTACTTATTCTAACTAACATGGGAAGGATAAAAGGGTAAACTCTAAGGGTAAACTCCAAGAGGGGCTCTGCTCTCCGGCCTCTGGTCTTATTTCAGCTCCTTTAAAACATAGCACTCATTAAGCATTAAATTCCACACCCACAGAGCATTTACAAGGCTTAGTTTTCCTCACAGCCTAGCTGTACTTCTGTGTTCTGTGACTCAATCTTCCAGTTGTACCTTGGCTCTCTGCTCACTTATGTTCAGACCCTTGACTCAATGCCTTTCAGTGACTAAGTCCCACCAAGCCCCAGGGAATTACTCAGCAGGTAGTCTTTTTCCACCAATCTCTTATAGACCCCTATATGTGATCTGTAATCTATTTCACACATAGGATGTAAGTAATATCTAATAAATAAAATTTATTTCTGATGAAAGTTTTAATGCACGTGAGAACATTCTCTTTTCAAGAAAATAATTTGAATAATTACAATAGTAACAATGAGTAACAATAGTTAGCATGTACTATGTGCCAACCATCAGGTATACATTATCCCTAATTCTCACAATAATCCATTAAAGTAGATACTACTACATTCATTAAAAGATGAAGAGATTGAAGCTCAAAGAGATTGGGATTTTCCCAGGTCACACAACTAAAATGTGCCAATGGCAAGACTCTCACATTTGTCTGATGACCAAATCCACACTCTCTCTATAATATCACGTTCCTTCCTTCCTATTGACAAAAAGAATAAATGTCTAAATTGCAAGAAGTTTAGATTTCTGTTCACTGAAGAGACTTCTTAGAAGCCCTAAGATGATAAGAGTGCACCTGTTCATGCAGTCCCACTATGCACTGAGCCACACTGAACTTTTAGTTCATCTGTGGTTTGGGGGAAACTAGGGAGATCAGAATTACACGAAAATCTCAGTAGAGACTACAGCCACCATTTGCTGTGCATGTGACAGGGAAAACCCAAATTTCCAACAAGTAGAAGGCCCAGCACAGCTTTCTGATGTTTGTGTATTGAGCTGGAAACTGACAGGAATAAACGATACCACTAAAGGCTTATTCCAGTATAGACAGAACTGGCCAGCTTGTGTCTTCAGACATAAACCTAAACTAATGGTCTCTGAGGGGAATGCTCATGATAATCCACTGAGGAATGAGAAGAAAACATGAGAACGTCTCTTAACACAGTAATTCTATTTTAAAATTAAGATTTACTAACATTGAATAAATAGGCTGATACAATACTCTCATTCCTTCCTTATGTCACACAGGACAAACAGCATATATGACATGTCTTGAGGGAGGATGGGAATTCCACGGCATAGTAGCATGAGAGCAGAGCCTTTCTCATTCTTCACTTCATTGTTCTGCAACCCATTTCAGTTAACCTTGCCCTGTTCAAGCAGATTTATATATTATCTGGTTGTATGAGTCAGAGTTCTCATACAGAGAAATAGAACCAATAGGATATATGTGGGAGATATATATGAGGAGATTTATAATAAGAATC
The DNA here is from genome assembly GCF_000325575.1 of Pteropus alecto. Classification (NCBI taxonomy): domain Eukaryota; kingdom Metazoa; phylum Chordata; class Mammalia; order Chiroptera; family Pteropodidae; genus Pteropus; species Pteropus alecto. The sequence goes on along the minus strand of NW_006433378.1, from coordinate 5,866,745 downwards.
GGTTCGTGGGATTATAGAGGCTGAAAAGTCCCACAATTTGCAATCCACAAGTTAAAGAGCCAGGGCAGCTAGTCACGTAATTCAGTCTGAGTCTGAAGGCCCAAGAATCAGGGGAGCCTATGGGGTAACTCCAGTCCAAGGTCAAATGCTTGAGAACCAGGGGGCTGCTGGTGTCAGTCCCAGTATCTGAAGGCCTGAGAACCAGGAGTTTCAATGTGCAAGGACAGTAGAAGATGAACATCCAGCTCACAAAGAAAAAGAGAGGGAACTTCTTCTTCCTCTGACGTTTTGTTCTGTTTTGGCCCTCAATGGGTTGGGTGATGCCCACCCACGTTGGTGACAGTAAATCTCATCATTCAGTCTACTAAATCAAATGCTAATTTTTCCCAGAAACATCCTCACCTCTCCGACACACCCAGAAGTAATGTCTTACCAGCTTAAGGGCATCCCTTAACCCAGTCAAATTGATACATAACATTAACTATTGCACTGGTTTTAACAAAACCCAGTGTTCCCAGTTTTTAACAAAATCAATCTTCAAAACAATAAAAAGGTCATATGGCTTAAAATATTCCTACAAAAGTATCTGAATGCTGAAGATAGTACTAATAATGCAAGAACAGATAAACAGGAAAATTACAGAACTGACCCCTATTCTACTTTTGGTAACTTTTACATTTGTTTTGATCCCAGCCACATCATAAGAAAACCATGAGGATTTACTCAAATATAACAGAAATCGAGACTCTTTAAAATGTGGACTTGAAACTAATAATAAAATACAATTTTTTTAAAAAAGTCATTGAAATAAAAAAATTAAAAGTACAAATTGGTAGTTACAAAATAGTCATGGGGATATAAAGTATAGCATAAAGAATATAGTTAATAATATTGTAATAGCTACGTATGGTGTCAGATGGTACTAGATTTATCGGGGTGATCACTTCGTAAGTTATATAAATGTTTAATCACTATGTTATACACTTGAAACTAATATAATATTGTTTGCCAACTGTAATTAAAAATAAAAAATTATTATAAAAAATGTTTAAAAATGTGTCAGCCACTGTCATTAATGATGCACCTCAAAACAAGTGTAGGTTGTTCTTTGAGATATTAACTAATTGCTGAACTACATGAAGATAGTTTATAAATAAATCGGGGGTGCTTCTCAATAATCTTTTACGGATAATAACATCTGAATGGAAGACCCTAATCTGGCCCATCCAAGGGCCCTTGCCATAAATCAGAAGCCACTCACATAGTGAATGACTAGATCCAGCTATTCCACGGGAAATGCCTGGGCCTCTAAAGTCACACCTCCCCATCCCTCCCTTTGAGCCTCCAGAGCTATGCTAGCGCAACCCTAATTGCCTTCATAAACACGGGCAAAATCATTTTCAGCTGCTTGGGACTCTGCAGGGCAGATTTTTCTTTTCATCAGACCTTTGCTGTTCTCCATCAAGCATGGCTGGAATGATTTGGTCTTGATTTGGATTCAGAAGCTTCATTCACTTACTGCTCTAAGCAAAATTTAATCAAAATATTTACCTCAATAATTTGGTCCAAAACTTTCTTCAAATTAACGAAGGCAAACTGTTCAGCCAGGTTACTTTAGAGCCCTAGAGCATGGCAGAGCTGTGAAAAAAAAAAAAAAGGTGCATTTGGGAGGGGGAAGCCACATGCTGACTAGATGCAGTCAAAAGTATATACAACATTTATTAGCTAAAGGATCACGAAAAGCATTCTAATCAGTTGGTTTCCTCTCATTAAATGTTAATTAGTTCATATAAGCTTCCTGCTTAGGAAAGTATCAGGTACTTAGCAAGCATTAGGAAAGAGGCAGGTCACACAGGGAGTCTGGGAAACAACAGACACCAAGCAAGGACATTGTTACCTCACTGAGTGACATTTTTGTTTGAAGGCATGTGTGAGCTTCTTAAGGAAGATTCAGAAAGTCTGCCAGAAACAAATCCAGACTAAAATTTTTATTCTGGTAATAAGTCTCTGAAACATTTGTTGAGTTTTAAAAAGACACTTGATGGGATTATTTCCTGAACCAAATACTATGATTCTATTTAGATACATTTGCTCACACTGTTTAAACCCTCAGAACAGGATAATCAAATCATATTAAATGGCCTTTTATTTAGATAGTTTAGTATGCTGGCTTATAAGCCATTTTGGTAAAAAGGTATAAAAATAAGGGAAATAAAACTAAAGGGCTGTGTGGACCACAAAACATTAAGAGTGATTTAGAAATAGGCTGTGGGATCATAGATGTCTGGGGCTAGACACGACTTAGAAAGATGGCTTCTTGAGGCCATCACGCAGCCAGTCCACATGGGCAGGGCCTTACATGCTTACAGCAGCGCCTGTTCTGATTGGCCAGTGCCTGACCCCAAGCAGTTGCTAAATATCATGAATAATGGTCCTGACAAGGTCTGAAGCACTCGTTTCACAGATAAGAACATCGTGACTTAGAGAGATAAAGTGACCTGTCCACACTACATATTTTGTTAAGAGAAGAACAGAATTGGGACCCTGGACTCAAACTTCATTCTACAGTAGTCCTTTCTTGTCCCCATACCACCTTCTTGCCTTGAACTTTGTTGCCATTTTTCTATATAAACCAATGATTCAATAATCACCTTTTGACACAATGACAGGGTTATTAAGCAGATTGGGCCAATGCTTTGATAACAGGTAAAGAGCTGTAAATTGATACGTATATAATATCAAACATTTATTGAGTGCTTACTGTGTGACAGGCACAAATATTGACAAATATTAACTTATTTAATCTTTACAATAGCCTTATTAAGTAGTTATGATTATCAATTCCACTTAACAGATGGAAGAACTGAGGTACAGAGAGATTAAGTAACTAGCTTTAGAGCAGACTCCTAAGGTGGCTCCCAACCGGTAGTCACACTGTGTAATTCCCTTCCCTTGGCTATGAGCTGGGCCTAATGATTGACTTCAAATGAATAGAGTACAGCAAAAAAGTGATAGGATGTCACTTCCATGGCTAGATTACAAAAGCCTATGATATTTGTCTTACTAGCAAACTCTTTTTTTCGCTAGCTTTGATGGCCACTATTTTGATAGTGCCCTTGGGCAAGGAACTGAGGGCAGCCTCCAGCCAACAGCCGGCAAGGAATTTAGGCTCTCAATCCAACAGTCCTTGAGGAATGACATCTTCCCAATAACCACATGAGTGGGATTGGAAGTGGATCCTTCCCCATTCGAACTTCAGATGAGATCACAGACCTTGGGCCAATGCCTTGATTGCAGTCTCTTGAGAGACTCTGAAACAGAGGCTACAATTTTATCCTGCCTCAATTCCTGACCCACAAAGACCTTGAGATAATGTATTGTTTTAGGCCACTTGGTTTTAGGGTAATTTGTTCTGAACAAAAGATAACTAACTCATTTATCCAAGACTATGTAGCTTGTAAGTGGTGGATCCAAGAGTTGAACCCAAGAAGTCTGGCTCTAGAATCTATGATCTTAACCAGTCATACCACACTACCTCTCACTAACATCATCGCCATCATCACCACTGCCATTGTCATTATCATCATCACTACTATTACATGCCAAGCATTGTGCTAAGTGCTTTATATAAATAATTTTATGTTATCTTCAAAATGACCCTGTGATCCCAACTTTTTAGTTGAAAAATATGAGTCTCAGATAATATAAGCAACTCACCTAGGGTCACAGAAAATTCAGAGCTTTTCTCAGCTGAATCCAAAGTCCCCACTAAACTTTGCTGATTCTCTGGAACCAAAGAGTTGTCTCTAATCAGTTAATGATGCACTGAGATATTCTTTTCAACATTAGAAAAAAGTCTGTAACAATTTTTTTAGCAAATAATTGATAGCAAAATCCATTTGCTGCAGATTTTTCTAACTTTACCATAGGTAACAATTCTATGGAGAGTTTCATTATGGATGTGGAAATGCCATGGACAATGGAAGCTAAAAAATGCTCTTTTATATTGTCTATAGCACTTCTTGTTAGAAAATACAACAAAGCGTGAATTGAAGTAAAATCAATTGTATGCTATTGCATTTTTAAAGTCATAAAATCTAAGTCTAATGTAATAACTTGTATTGCATATAAAATCTTGAATGATTCCTTCTTATACATTAGATGAGAGAGCTCATGCTTCTTGGCATAACTTGAAGATCCAACTGTTTTAGCCCAGCTTAGCTTTAGCTTAATCCTCTATGCAGCCACTATCCATGAAACTCAAGTCTGATCACGTCATACCAGGGCCTTGAATCAGAGACCTAGATTTTTGCATCTAGATAGAACACATTGTTTTCAAAAAGTACAAAAGTAAAATGTTTTGATGAAGAAGAGAGGGAAGAGGGGAGGAAGGAAAGGAGGAGGATAAAAGGAAGAAAGGAAAGCAGGAAGGAAAGAAGGGAGGGGAGGAGAGAAGCAAGAGGAAAGAGAAAGCAAGAGAGTATTTCATTCGTTTCACTCTAGCAGTGAACCCCCAAATGCACTAAGATATTCTAATTCTGGCATAAGTAAATCTCGAAGCACCCAGACACACTTTGGTTTATAGCAGAGTTCCCTCTGCAATTTGAACAAAGAGAAAACAGGAACATTGTGGACTTGTACCTCAAGTATTTGACCCTTAGCCTTATGCCCCCTGCACATTTTCACACCCTATTCTCATGGTCCAAAGATCCATTCTAATTTTGCCTCCACAGTTTTCGAGTTTCTGAACCAGACTTAAACAAAAAGTACCATATGTACTTTTGTAGGGCAGCTAAGAACTCTGCTAAGTCTCGTGTGCTTCTGCTGGTGGAAATAGTGGAATAATTAACTACAATAAATTATAATGATCCTAATCATGTTCTTTAGAATATTTGCAGGGTTAACTAGGAAGACACAACTTCCAAAACACCATCCAAATAATGGGGGAATCAGTAAGCATCATTTTAAACAGCCCTTGAGTTCATGTTGTAGATGGAACTATTGGCATGGTCCCATTCACTGTCACATCATTAACCGCCAGTTCAGGGGATTGATTCTATTTCTGCGTTAAGTCTCTGACCTGGTTTTTGATGGGCCGGCATCGCAGTCATTGTCTTGACAGAGTCCTTCAGACTTCAGCTGTCAGCCATCATCTTCCAAGCTCACACCCTCTTGTCCCTAATTGCATTAGAGTGAGTAAAAAGGAAAATGACCTCAATGGTATTTATTTGGCTCAGTGGGATGGAGGCTTGGCTGGAAAAGGAAGAGGAATTATGCTGTGCATAATTCCAAAGGGAAGTGTTGGAAAAGCCAGAATGAAACCTGTCACTCTCTCATTTCATAGGTCTCAAGTCAGGCAGAAACAGTTACATTTCAGCTTCTCCACTTTTCAGTGTGTGATTATACTTCTTTTCATTTTCTTTATAATTTGTCCACAACTGATTGTTTCAAACGATGTACCCAGACTGTGTAACATATGAGAATGCAATTACTATTGTTGACCAATTCTTGTTTCCATCTTCCTTTCAAAATCTCTGGGTTTTTTAATCCATAAATGTCTCTCTCCTCCCAAGCACCCTTGTTCACTCCCTACAAGTCATCTTTTATGCCTTTTAGGCACAAACGCTATTTAGTGGAATATTTTAAAACTTATTTGGATGGAAAGCTTCATAAAATAGATTATGTCCTTTGACCCAAGGATGCCCTAGGGACTGTTGAGGTGTGTAGAACTGTCTGCCCTTTCACTAAATGGTCCCAGATGGCTACGTTTTTCCAGTTCTTATGTCTGTTTTCTATTATTTTCTGCCTCTTCTCTGCTGCCAATTTATTGTGCCTACTTCATTTCCCACAAATTCTGACCCACAAATTGTGTCTCCCAAAAATCAATTTTTGTTTTTGGAAATCAGAAATAGCTAGGATCTTAGCCATCACTATTCACTTTCTGACCTGAGAGTTTAAAAGTTCATACAAAATGAGATTCTTTAATAAGTATTCCAAGGGACTGAAAAAACAAGATTGTATGAGATATAAAAGGTTATAGGACTAAAAACAGCAAAAAAAAAATATATTTATATTGATGGTCATTGTCTAATTTAGAATTTTATTTCAAAAATTGGTTTATCTTTTACTCAAAGTCCCAGAAACAGCCAGATTCATTGGAAGGAAGTTTTCCTGTAGTCACATCTGCCCACCTTTATTGAATTTCCTTTTCTTAATGAATCATGAGGGTTGAGTTAAATGTTAAATATCAGTGTTTATACAAGGAACATGCATGTTTGCTTTTTCTTCAATTAAAGAAAAACTGGCTGACCTTTGTGCCACTGAGCCTTGTGCTTGTTAATGGCATGGCTTTTCCATTAATAAGCTCTCTGGTAAGACCCAGCACACCATCTCAGATGCATAGAGAAAGCATGTGACGGTTGGCTAACCATTAGGTGGCATCTGCAAAAGGAAACTGTGCCCCCAAAACAATGGAAGCTAGAAAACTAGAAAATGTCTTGCCATGATCCTAGGAGGTGCTTTTGACGCTGCACAAATGTACACATTAGGATCCTGGAGATGATAAAAGATTACTTCAAAAATTCAGAGTTTGGAGCAATTTGGTCCAAGTTTAAGAATCCAGAAGCACATAGAATCATCTAAGAGCTTTTTCTTTTTTACATCTTTTGACCCCTTTCACCCATTTCCCCTGCCTCTGGCAACCACCAATCAATCTGTTTCCTGTGTCTATGAGTTTAATTTGTTTTTGTTCTATTTTTTTTTTTTTAAGATTTGACATGTATAAGAGATCACATGGCATTTGTCTTTGTCTAGTTTCATTTAGCATAATGCCACCAAGACCCAGCCATGTTGTTGCAAATAGCAAGATTTCATTATTTATGGTTGAATAATATTCCATTATGTATATATCATGATTTTTTTTATCCATTCATCCATTGGTGGATGCTTAGCTTGTTTCCATATCTTAGCTATTGTAAATAGTGTTGCAATTAACATGGGGGTGCATACATATATTTTGAGTTAATATTTTCATTTTCTTTGGATAAATATGCAGAAGTAGAATTGCTAAATGCCATTGTAGTTCTATTTTTAATATTTTGAGGAGCTTTTATGTTGTTTTACATTCCTACCAACAGTGGACTAGTATTCCCTTTTCTCCACACTTATTATTTCTTGTCTTTTTCATAATAGCCATTTTAACAGGTATGAGGCGATATCTCATTGTGGTTTAGATTTGCATTTCCCTGATGATTAATCATGTTGAGCGTCTTAACATGTACCTGGTGGCCATCTGTATGCCCATTTTTTAATTGTATTATATTGTTTGTTTGTTTATTGCTATTGAGTTGTATGAGCTCTTTATATGTTTTGGATAGTAACCCTTTGTCACATATATGATTTGCAAATATTTTCCCCATACGTTTGTTGCCTTTTTCTTTTGTTGATGTTTCCTTTGCTGTGCAAAGCTTTTTAGTTTGATGTAGTCCCACTTAGTTATTTTTGCTTTTGTTTCTTTTACTTTCAATGTCAGAGTCAAAAATTATTGCCAAGACCAATGTCAAAGAGCTTATCATCTATGGTTTCTTCTAGGAGTTTTACAATTTCAAGTCTTAGTTCAAGTCTTTAGTCCATTTTTAGTTGATATTTGTGCATGGTGTAAGATAGTGGTCCAGATTTATTCTTTTGCATATGGCTATTTAGTTTTCCCAGAACCATTTATTGAAGAGACTGTCCTTTCCCCATTGTTTACTGTTGGCTTCTTTGTTGTTAATTGATTGACATAAATGCATGGGTTTATCTCCGGGTTCTCTATTCTGCTCCATTGATTTATGTGTCTGTTTTTATGCCAATACTATATGGTTTTAATTACTTTGTAAAAGAGTTTGAAATCAGGGAGTGTGATGCCTCTAGCTTTGTTTTCTTTCTCAAGATTACTTTGGTTATTCAGGGTCTTTTGTGCCTCTATACAGATTTTAAAATTGTTTGTCCTATCTTTGTGAAAAATGCCATTAGACTTTTGATAGGGATTGCACTGAATCTGTAGATTGCTTTGGGTAGTACGAACATTTTAAAAATATTAATTCTTTTAACCCATGAGCATGGAATATCTTTGTATTTACTTATGACTTCTTCCATTTCTTCCCTTAATGTCTTGTAATTTTAAATAGACAGGTCTTTTACCTCCTTGGTTAAATTTATTTCTGGGTATTTTATTTTTTTGATGCAGTTGTAAACGGGATTGTTTTCTTAATTTCTCTCTAATAATTCAATTTTAGCATATAGAAATTCAACGGATTTGTGTGTATTGATTTTATATTGTGCAACATTACTGAATTTGTTTATTGGTACTATCAGGATTTTTTTATGGAGTCTAGGGTTTTGTACATACACTATGTCATCTGGAAATAGTAACAGTTTTACTTCTTGTTTTCCAATTTGGTTGTCTTTTATTTGTTTTTCTTGCCATATTATTCTGGCTAGTATTTACAATACTATGCTGAATAAAAGTGGTAAGAGTTGACATCCTTGTCTTGTTCTTGATCTTAGAGGAAAAGCTTTCAGTTTTTCGCCACTGAATATGGCATTAGCTGTGGGCTTTATTGTCTTTATTACGTTGAGGTACATTCCCTCTATAGCTGCTGTGTTGAGATTATTTATCATAAATGCATAATGAACTTTGTCAAATGCTTTTTTATGCATATATTGAGATGATCATATGATTTTTATCTTTCATTTTGTTAATGTGATGTATCACATTGACTGATTTGCAGATGTTGAATCAGCCTTTCATTCTTGAAATAAATACCACATGTATGATCCTTTTAATATATTATTGAATTTGGTTGTGCTAATATTTTGTAATAGAATTTTTGCATCAATGTTCATCAGGAATATTGGCCTGTAATTTTTTTTTTTTTTCTTGTGGCATCCTTGTCTGGCAGCAGTGTAATGCTGTTCTCCTAAAATGAGTTTGAAAGAGTTCCTTCTTCTTCCACTTTTTAGAAGAGTTTGAGAAGGATTGGTATTAATTCTACCCTGAATGTTCGGTAGAATTCACCACTGAAGCCATCTGGTCCTGAATTTTTGTTTATTAGGAGATTTTTGATTACAGATTTAATCTCCTTACTCATAATTATTCTGTTCAGATTTTATATTTCTTCATAATTCAGTCTTCGTATGTTCTATATTTCTAGGAATTTATCCATTTCTTCTAGGTTCTCATTTGATATAAAATTGCTCATAGTAGTCTCTTATGATCCTTTGTATATCTGTGCTATCAGTTGTAATATCTCCTCTTTCATTTCTTATTTTATTTATTTGAGAACTCTTTTTTCTCTTGGTAAATCTAGCTAAAGGTTTACTAATTTTGTTTATCTTTTCAAAGAACCAGCTTTTACTTTTATTCATGTTTTGTATTGTCTTTGCAGTCTCTATTTCACTTACTTCTACTCTAATCTTTGTTATTTCCTTCTTTTACTAAATCTGAGCTTCATTTGTTCTTTCTGTTTAATTTTTTTTGGAGGGGTTGTAAAGTTATGTTGTTTATTTGAGTTTTTCCTTGTTTCTTGAGATAGGCATTTATTACTATGGCTTTTCCTCTTAGAACTGTTTTTGCCGCATCTCATAAATTTCAGTATGTTATATTTCCATTTTCAATTGCCTCAAGGAATTTTTTATTTCTATTTTTACTTTTTCTTTGACCCATTAGTTGTTCAGTGGCATGTTGTTTAATCTCCACTTGTCTGTGAAATTTTCAGTTTCCTTTGTGTAGTTGATTTCTAGTTTTATACTATTGAGGTCAGAGAATATACTTGATATGATTTCAATCCTCTTAGATTTATCAAGGCTTGTTGTGTTGCCTAAAATAAGAGCTACCTAGAAAATGTTCCATATGCACTTGAAAAGACTGTATTCTATTGCTTTTGGATGGAATATTATATATAATATGTATATTATATATATAGTCAATTTTGTCTGATATAAGTATAGCTATCCCAGATTTCTTTTGGTTTCCATTTGCATGAAATATCTTTTTCCATCTTTTCATTTTCGGTCTCTGTATCTCCTTATATTTAAAGTATGTTTCCTGTGGGTACCATAGAGTTGAGTCTTGGTGGTGGTGGTGGTGGTGGTGGTGGTGGTGGTGGTGGTGGTATTCATCCATTCAGCCACTGCCACTCTATATCTCTTGATTAAAGAATTTAGTCTATTTACATTTAAGGTATTATTAATAGGCATGCACTTATTGCCAATTTGTTAATTGTTTTCTGGCTGTGTTTGTAGTTCCTCTCTGTTTCTTTCTTCTTTTCTTGTTCTCTTTCTTTGTGATTTGATGACTTTCTTTAGGTATGCTTATATTCATTTATCTTTATCTTTAGTGTATATATTATAGGCTTTGACTTTATGGTTACCATGAGGCTTACATATAAAACCTTATATTTATAATAGTCTATTTTAAGTTGATACTGACTTAAGTTTGATCTTATAAAGCTCAATATTTTCACTCTGTCCAACCCAAGTTTTATGTCTTTGACGTTACATTTTACATTTTTTTATCTTGTATATCTCCTAACCAATTTTTGCAGTCATAGTTACTTTTAATACTTTTCTCTTTTAACCGTCGCACTAGCTTTATAAGTAATCAATCCACCACCTTTACTATATATTTACTTTTCCAGTGAGATTTATTCTTTCATATGTTTTCTTGTTATGAATTAGCACCCTTTCTTATCAGGTTTAAAAAGACCCTGTAATAGCTCTTCAAAGGCCAGTTTAGTGGTGATAAACAAGATTTTGTTTGTCTGGACTATTATCTCTTCTTTAGTTCTGAATGAGAACATTGCCAGGCAGAGTATTCTTGACTGGAATTTTTTTCTTTCAGCACTTTCAATGCATCACACCACACCCATCTGGCCTACGAAATTTCTTCAGAAAAATCTGCTTAAAGTCTTATGGGGGTTCCCCTGTACATAAGAGCTTATTTTTCAGGAGAGCTTTTTAAAAATAAGGAATCCCAGGGCCGTATTCAGATCTATGGAATCAATTTCCTGGGAGTAGAGTCTTGGGAATCTGTATTTTAAAAATTCCTTCACCTTCCACTCTTATAATGCAACTTTGGAGTCACTGCTCAGGGACCATTAGTCCAACCCCTTACCAGACATGTGAATGTTCTTTCCAACATTCCTGAGAAGTGGACTTTTATCATCTATTTGAATGCCTCCATAAAAAAGGAACTCATAAGGTAACCTGTGCTATTACAGTCAGCTAATACCATGAGAAATTTCTTCCCCTGTAAAGAATCAAAGTCTACTTCCTTGTAATATCCTCTTATTAAATGCCGAGTCTTTCATCGGAAAACACACAAAATAACCCTTGAACACATGCCAACTCTTCAAACATTTGAGGACGGCTTCTAAATCCTCTCTTTCTCTGGGGAATCTCATTCATGCTCAAGCTTTCCTTTACTCTTTTTAGACTCCTAAATTGATATCTTTAACTCGTATCTTTCTGAGTGCCAGGCTTGCATATTTACCTGCCTACTGAACATCTGGATATCACAACATCATTGTTCTGTTACACTTCCATTTCAATATGTCTAAAGTGTGCCAACTAAGTCTTCCTAAACCCTCTCCTTCTCCTGTTTTTCCCATTCAGTAAATTAACTTCCCTCTCATTGTCCAAGCTGAGCCTAATAGTTATTAGGGTCTCATTCCTGATCCTTTCTGTTCCTTCAGCCCCCAAACCAAATTCATCATTATCAAGCCCAATCAACTGGCCTCCTAAATTCCCCTTTGCATCTGTCCATTTTTTCTCATCTCTATGAAAACATCTTTATGGTCCAAACTCCCAGCATCTTTCTCAGAGTTTATGCAAGATACTCTCAATTCTCAACAGAACTGCTTCCAGTTCTGCTTATTTGAACTCCTCCTCAATACTGCCAGAGTACTTTTTCAAAATCACAAAGCTAATAATCTCTTGTGCCAATTGAATGCCCTTGAAATATTAGTTCAATGCTCTCTGCATGAACTACAGTATTTCAGGACCCAACCAAGGCCTATCTCTTCATCAGTCTCTCTTATCTCTTTCTTTTTTGTACTCTACAGTGGTGCTACTCAAAGTGAGGCTCACAGGCCAGCAGAATCCACATTTCCTGGAAGCTTGTTGGAAATGCAGAATCTCATACTCTACCCCATACTTATAAAATCAGAATCTGCATTTAACAAGATTCCCCAGGTGATTTGTGTGCATATTAATGCTTGAGAACTACTGATTTTCTACATGTTTGCTCTGTTCTAACTTTTGAGTCTTAAGACCTATTGTTTCCTCTTCTTGAGATATTCTTCCTTATCTTATAGTCATCTTTTCTGTCTATCATGTTCAGGTATCTATATACATGCTATTTCCTAGAGAAAATCTGTAATGTCTATTACTAAGTTAAGTGATCCCTCAAATCTTGCACCTTCACATTGTTTCATAATCAGGTCTGTGTAATTAGTTTTTTAAGAAAAAGCTTATCTCTTATTGTATCTTCAGTGTCTAAAACATTGTTGTTAAATGAGTAATAGGTGCTCATTAAACATAAGTTCCAAACCTTTTGCTGAACTATAGATGTGCTGTGACCCTAGCCTTTCCTTGACAATTTGAGACTAGAGACCCTCTTACAAAAGGAAATCAGGTTAGGCTGGTGTCATTTGTTTTTCATAAAATATAGCTGGACCCCAGGGATCATCTCTTCCCTTTCTTAATGCTCAAATGCCAACTCTAGATAATCTTACAGATTCATAAACTATTGAAACACAACGGGCCATGGAATTTATGTGATTCAACCTCTGAGTCTACAGATAAGAAACCTGGGATGCAGAGATGGCTTTCACAAAGGGGTATATCATGTTTGCACAGGAGCCCATGAGCCTTCTCCTTTTGAAAAGGCATTTTTGCTTATTCTTAGTGTTAATCTCTTCACACCTCTATTGCCACTTACGACCTACTCAAGAGTCTCTCAATTCCCTGCAACATACTTAGTCTACCAACAGATATTTTGATTCATTATTAGCAGTCAAAATGACAACTTCATATTTTATCATGTGCTTTGGCCTTTAAATACCTTATACTAAGATGATGTCTAACCAACCCTGCTAGGTAATAAGTTTCATGAAATTGAGGATGGAAGTTAAAAAACAGTTGAGGAGTACTAACATTAAATTATCTTTCCACATCGACAGGTTTGTATTTTCTTTCTTACCCTCCTTGCTCTAGGGAGGCTTTCAATATTTACTTTCATCATTCTTGACACTTTTACAATCATTTTTATATTTTTTCATTTTAATATGGTAGCCACTAGCCACATATAGATATTAACTTGAAACATGACTAGTCCAAATTGAGATATGCTGTTAAATCTAAAATACACACTCAATTTTGAAGACTTAATGAAGAAAAGAATGCAGACTACCTGGTTAATAATTTTTTTATATTGGTTATATGTTGAGATGATAATATTTTGATTTGTTGTATTAAATAAAATATGTTTTTAAAATCAAATTTCCTATTTCTTAAATTTTTTAATATCGTTACTATAAAATTATAATTGCAGGTAAGATTCACATTACATTTCTATTGGACAGTGTTACTCTAGGCTTTAGTAATCAAGATTTTTCTTTGTTTTATATTCCTTTTAAAAAAAAAAAAACCTTTTATTTGTAATATGTTCTTTCATGTTTTATGTATATTCTGTTAAATAGGATTTAATAGGATTAAATTGCCACATTGAGCTCTGCATATCCCTCCTCACTTAATTTTTTACTAATCCTTTCCTTGGAGTTTGTCAGAAATTCATTTCAAAATGCCTCTCAAAATTCTCAAGTTGTTTTCTCTTGGCTTGATAATAAAACTCCATTACTAAAAATAACACAATAATGCTAATAATAATAGTGATCATTTGTTAACGAATTACTATGTGTCAGATACTGTGATATGTACTGTACATACATTATCTCATTTAATATTTATAATAACCAAATAAGCTAACTATTATGACATCCATTGTACAAATGAGAAAACTGACATTCAGTGAGGTGGTGGCAAAGACTGGCAAGCTCTTTCCTGACCCCTTTCTCTTTACTTCTCTGCTCATATCAAGGTCCTTTTTCCTAGTTGTGACAACCAAAAGTATCTTCACATATTGCAAAATGTCCCCTCAAAGGCAAAATTGCCCCTTTTCTTTCCAATCGAGAGCCAGTGATATAGAGTAGAAATTACCTTTAAATTTATGGGATAAACTTTTTGGTGACCTGTGTCAAGAATTTATCAGCTACACTCTTTAGGCGAATGAGGCTTCCTGCATATCCCCAATACTTGCACTCTGTCCTTTTTGTCCCTGTGTCAGCTGCAGGCTCTACCTAGTGTCCACTTAATTTTTCTGGCTGGTGAATCCATACAAATAATCCTTCATAGCCCTTAAACCACTGTCATTCTGCTTTTTACAAACACTCTCCAGGGTAGTGCCAATATAAAAGCCATAATTGTAAATGGTTTTCCTGTCAATATACATGGGCACCTGCATCCCAGAGGCAGGAACCTGCCAGAGATTTTTTGGTTGACAAAATTGCTGCATTTCTGAGGAGTACAAAGAAGAAAAGGTCAAGAGACACCTTTATCACAAAACTCTCAACAGGCATAGATGGAAATTTGTTCACTATATTTAGTTAAGGATTTATCATCCAGTCCCTTTACTTACCCACTTCCTGTAAAGGTAGGTGATTACAAAAGAAAAAATAATTCCAGAGCTCATTCAAATAACTTGGAAATCAGCTAGAATCTATTTCTCAGTCTTTTACATAATAATTACTATTTTGAAATGCACAATTTCTGTGTCTGTTTCCCATAATGCATTACTTTTCCCTTCTCTCCAGCTGTGTCTTCGGACCCAGTCACATGGCCCATGAACAGATCATTTGTTCAAGCCCCTTCCCTGAAAATCTTATCAATCCTAATCTTCATTTGGCAAGTCTGACACTCTTTTCACTAACAGCACAATGTCATGATCTGGTTAACATTAGCTATAAGCTCCACAAAGCAAGGATCATTTTGTACATGTGTATGTTCATGTGTACATGCATGTGTGTGTGTGTGTGTGCTGAAATGTTGACTTTCCTTTCCAATAAACTGAGAGTTAAGTCTCCTTTGCTATTTTTGATTTCTAGGCTATTTGGTACAAACAGAGAGGGATCATTTTCTTTCCCTCATTCCCTTTCAAGTCAAGAGAAGTCTGGAAGAAAAGTAGTGATTTTTTTTTTGAATCCATTTCCTTTCCAATAATAAGGACAAATATAGAAAGGCGTCCTGCTGCTTCATGTACAATTATTCTAAGGCTGTTAAGTTGGTCTATCTAACTTTAATCAGGTGCAGACGAGAGCTTGCTGATCTGTGCATTCTGAGGTTTCATTGCTCCTACACAAACGCACTGCCTGGAAACAAGGAAGCCTGACACTTGGAGGACCATGCTGTCTGACAAACCAGATTAATAATGAATGAACCCATCTTGTATAATCAGGAAGGGGAGAAATGCTACAAATTAGAAATAAGCATGTTCTTCATTATAGGTGGCAACAGGATGCTGCTTAGGGTATCACTGATGCTCAAATTAGCTGTGGGGTGCAGGGACCACTTGCTGCCTCTTGCTGTTTCTTACTTTCCTCTTGAGAGTCTCTTTCTCAAGGGATTTGCAAAGTGAGAAATTCTCGAAATTCAAACTTGGGAGATACATTTACACCATATGAGAATGACAAATTATTATTTATCTAGGGTGTACAGATATAGTAAATGGGTTACATTTCCATCTTAAATTAAGTTAAAGTTCTCATATTTTCCATATAAATTAGATAAAAATTATACCAAGATGGGAATTCTTGCAATTTCTGGTATTCTCAAGAGATGATTATTCGGAATGTTATATGCTTTCAGAGAAAATGAGCTGCTCATCTCAGAATCAGGAGAAACTTGCTGGTATTTTTTTTTTTTTTTTTGGTTTGAACTTGTTTTGTTTTTAACATATGCCACTAAGGACTAGCCCTAACATGACTATTGTGTGCTCGTGTGCACACTAATACCCGAACAGGTATAGAAATAAAACAAAATGAAAGATCTCAGAGAAGGTACAAGAGAAAGCCAGTTACCATCATTTCATCAACCAAACCTGAAAATATATTTCTATAGGTAAAGTGTGGACAGCTTGTACATATGGGGCACCACAAATATCCCATGAAATACCACTGATTCAAAAATGAAATGGTCCTTGACTGAAATAAACTGACAACCTGCCCACAGATCTCTGGTGTGGGGGTGGAGGGAGAGAATTTTACAGACCTGTGGCTCTGACTCCATCTATCTGTCATGGTTTTCATAAGTACCATCTTGGTCATCCTATGCCATGAAATTCTTTTGTGTTGAGGTGAGAGTGGATTGAGGTCAGTATAGGTGGCCTGGAAGTCCGCCAGTCTTTAAGCCAATGAAGAGGAAGCATGGAAGTCCATGTTATGCCATGCCTACTTAGTGAGAACAGCTGTCCCAAGTCATGGTAAGGACCAATGAATGTAACTAATGTGACATTTCAGGTCACAATAATTGTTCCTAGAATATGCTGACCAGCAAGGAAGATATTGTTTAGACATAAAACAAAGTAGCTCCCTATTTGTCCACTTATTGGCATCTAAATATGTGAGTAAGAGTATCAGTTTGAATCTGGAGGCCTTGAAAAAGGTTGCCAGAATCAGAATAGCATCTATATCAGCTGATTAGATCATAAAATCAGAGGTTTTGGAGATTGAAGATTCCAAGAAGAAAAGAGCAGGTCATATGTTGCAGCAGAGAGACTTTGCAAGGACAAAAAGTGGTTACCTTAGTTAAGGTACCTAAACTGTGGTTGACATATGCTCCAGAGATAAGGGCAGATCTATTGAGAAAACCCAAGTCACAGTGACCTATATTCAGTGATCTGACTCATCCTGCCCATTGTACATGCATAGCACATGAGTAGCTATCACTAGTTCTGGTTTCAAAAAAGTACCTGTGGTAAGTAGAATAATGCAAAATGTCCATGTCCATAATCCCTGGAACCAGTGAATAGGTTATATTATGGGGTAAAGAGAAATTAAGCTTGCAGATGAAATTAAAGATTCAGTTGACCTTCAGATGCATAGGTTATCTTGAATTATCCTGGTGGCCCAATGTAATTACATGAGCGGAGAAGGAGAGCAGAAGAGAAAGAACCAGAGAGATGATATCGTGAGAGGTTTCACAAGCCATTGCTGACTTTGAAGATAGGTGAGTGCCATGACCTGAGAAATGAGGACAGCCTCTAGCAGCTGCAGAATAAAAGAAAACCATCTTTCCCCAGAGCAAATCA
>NW_006433378.1:5827661-5849003 GCF_000325575.1 Pteropus alecto | reverse complement strand
AGAACTTCCAGAAGAACACAACCCTGCCAGTACCTGGATTTTTAACCCAGTAGACCCATTTCAGACTTCTGACCTCTGAAACTATAGGTCATTAAATTTGTGTAGTTTCAAGCCCCTAAGTTCGTAGTAATTTCTTATAGCAGCTATAGGAAACATATAAATTACTCAGAGAAAATAATCCTTAACATATCCATAAATAAGTTTGGAATTTGTGTTAGACACAATGACGCAGACATTACAAAACCTCAGATGATCTGGGGAAGGGAGGGCGAGGAAGAGTGCACATGGTGTTTGTCACTGGCTTTTGTTCCCAGTCTAGTCCCTTGGGGCGAAGCTCTTGGGGGCTACAAAGTAATAATTGAAATAACTGTTTTCAATAAAACCACCATAAAGCAGCAGGCACAAAGAAGCATTACTTTGAAGCGCTGCTAGCAGGATTTAGCACAGGAGGGGACAGAGACCTGTCTACTTTGTGCTCCAGCCATGGAGCGGGCTGCAAGGGCCATGGAGCCTCAGAAATGCTACAGAGATGCATGGCAGCGACTTTGACCATGGTGCCCAGCGTTTGTGGGGGCATAAATGACTAAGCTGGAAGAAACGGTCATTTGCAAGGTAGGTACAGTGGGAGAACTTACAAGGGACATGAAAATACAATGAAATGAAGTCCTGAAGAGGCAGCAGTGCCCAGCAGATACTCTGTGATACTGGTTATGGTTATGTATGAACAGAGCTGAACACCCCTGGAAATCACTGAGCAGACTGTGTGGATGCTGATGGTCCTGCAAGAACAGGCAAGAGCCAAGGCTGCCATTCCTCATGTGACCCTCTCTTAACCCGGGGCAGGGTGGCTTGGGGTTCCAAGGTTTCTCATGTAGTACCCAGGACGGTATAAATGACAGGCACAAAAGAAAAGGAAGAATCAATTGATAATATCAGGATGAGGTAAAACTTTCCTGGGAACTTTGTATCTGGGACTTCTAAATTTCTCAGTGTGGTATCTAAACAGATTTAAGCTCCAGGCAAGAGAGCCGCGAAGCAAGTATTCTAAATTGCTTTGTTACCAACTGTTAGCAGAGAATTTTTCATCGACTGTACTTTCACTGATGTAGTATCAGCCCAACAGAAACTCATATTATTGGCAAATAAAAGACATGACATTCTAACTTAGAACCTACATCCCGGAGAAATCAGATGTTTAACATCAAAAGGAGATGTGTTCTTATTTTTGTTTGAGAGCAGTTTCTAATATAAGTGGATGAAAGCGTGTTCCTAAGAAGACGCCCTCACAGTGCCCTCTAGCTCCTCACACTGCATACAAAAGGGCACACAAGGGAAGGGGTCTTGCCCCACCTGCACCGGGGAAGGGCATCATGGACGCCTCTCTCTGAGTTCTGTGTCCATGTCATTCTGCTACATGACACCAAGAGGCCACAGCTCATCTCTTTCAAAGTGTTTTCTCAGTCGATATTGTGTTGCTGGCGACTTTTTCCTCTAGTCCTGCATGTACAAATTGTGTATCCTCTTTGTTAGAGGCCCGTCTGGATTCACTCCTGGCGATGTCCTGCCTTCTCTGTTTGGTTTGCCATATGTGTTAAGTAAAACCCTTGCTATTTACTTTGATGAGATTCAAGTGTTCCTCTCAAGGAGGCAAGGAAAGCCTCTTATTTAATAAGAAGAATAGAAAAGAGCAGAGATTGGTTGCATTTAATCAGAGCTCACAGGAACCCCAAGCAAAATGAAGCTGAAATACCCCTTTTGACTGATTCAAAGTCAAATTCACTTACAGGTTTTGGACAGCTGCAAAACCCAAACCAAGACCCTCCTTCACAAGCTCATGCACCAGCTTGCACCTAAATATAAGTAGTTATTTAGAGCTTATTTTCTTTTTATAAGGATGTAGGAATCAAAAGTCTTGAATTCAAGTCTAGAAACTTCTAGTTCCTGGCTGTGTGATTGGAGGTAAATTGCTTAATCTTTCTGAACCTCAAGTTCTTCTTCTGAAAATTAGAGGAATCACTCCCAGTTTTTTTGCTCTCACAAGATTGTTGCGAGGCTCATATGAGTATGTGAGTGCTATGTATTACACAGTGCTGTGTAAATGTTGTTATTATTATTATTGGCTAGATGTCGTAAGGAACATACATATGTACATTTCATGGTCCAGACTCTCAAGGAACTTACAATCTAAGAGGAAAGTCAGAGGTGTATATAGCTGATATAAAGTACAGCAGAAATGTGATCACTAGAATCCTAGATCTGGAGAACCCTGGGAAATATGAGGTATATTGACATTCACAAGTGTGAGTATGAGCCACAGAGGTCCTGATGTCCCAGAAACAGACCGTGAGTTTGAATTGGGAGGCAAGTTAATAAGGGCAATGAATTTCATCCAAGTGAAATATCTTGTCCCTACTATAAAACTCCCCACATACAGATTTCCTCTCCTAAAGTTAATCCTTAGTTATATATCTTTTATCTCTCATTTATTAAAGAGAATGAGGCTTCTCAACTACTATCTCACTGGATTTCTGTGCTTTCTTCATATCCCGCCCCAGGTTCAAGCAGAGGAAAGTTTCTACTTTAAGGAAAGCCCATGGTGAACCATCCTAGAAGTCACGGTCTATAATTTTCTGTGTAGCTTCTAAACAACGTAGTCCAGTTCATTTCCCTGGCCTTCACATGCTCTTGGATACTGAGTACCTCATGGTCAGATGAGGCTTTGCAGCTGTTTTACAGCTGAGGGGTAAACTGCATCATGCCCTGCAGTAAGTTGCATTCTTCTTGCACTCTGATTTCATTATCTTGCACATCTGCACACAGAACTGCACCCCCACACTCTGGGCCCATCTCCTACAGTGTGGAGTAACTGGGTTCTGCTCTTTGCCCCTCCTTATAGTGTCATCAATGCGAAATATGCTGTCCCAATGTTAACTTACCCAAAGTGAGTAGTGTAAAATCTAAAGAAAGGTATTATTTATGTGCATTTTAGAGACACTGTAATCCTTCTAAAGCTGTGTCCTTTCTCCGAAATCCATGATTTACTGACCCTCAGATATTTTGATCTCATGTTCTATTTCTCTCATAAACAGCACTTTAATGTTTTAATGTAAATAAACCTGTTACAAACTCTAGAATTAACTTTTTTTCCCTCAACCTGTTAAAGATGCCCCTCGTGTTCTTCTAATAATTGTATATTGACATCCACTAAACACATCTTTTCAAGTTCTAAATTATTTTCTTAAGTAGTGTTTAAAATCTTAAGCATAAATTTTATTAAATAATGAGAACTTTGCTTAGAAAAGGTACAGTTTATACAGCCAAAATATCAATTTCTCAAGATGTATTTCCTTTGTGTGTCACAAATGTGGTAAATTCAGATCTTTAAAAAATGATAATTGTTTTAAGTTTATGGGTCAATTCAAATAAAATGTGATAAGAATTATTAAATGTAAGATTTTTTATCACAATTTAAATTTTATAAGTTTTACATTTTAAATAAAGCAAATTCTTTTTAGAAAAAATTCTTTCATATTAGTTTATGATCTTTACTTCTATAGAATATGCCATTCCCAGAGATAGAGATGCATGTAGTAAACTCAACAAAGAAAATTATAACGTCACATAGAAAACTATCATGTATTTGAAATATGTTCAGGATTTTATTCCAGCTGCCACAAATGGTGAACTTCCTGTAAAGTGCAGACATCCAATACCTTCATTGCTTCACCACCCCCTCAAATGAGTCAATTCAATGAGAAAAAATGGAAATAGGTATTTGGCATCAAATGAAGGGTTTTTATAAACCTTTCAGTTGGTAATACCAATTAACATCAAAGATCTGACATTTTTTGCCATTTAGCATAAAGATAAAATAATTATATTGCTTAATGAAACATTCTCTATAACATGACTGACAGAATCTACCTAAAATATTTTAATTGTTCTTTGAGATAGGTAGTCTCAGCATGTGAGCCCTTCTGTTTTTCACAATACATAAGGCGCAATAATAGTTAAGAGTGTAAAATTATGTAAATAATGACATTTAGCTTAACAGATCTAGGACAAGGAGTAAAGAAAGAAAGCCAGGAAGGAAATGTTCTGGCTGAAACTACTTCCTGCCAACCATCTGAGAAGCATGTTTTCAAAAGAAATGGTT
Organism: Pteropus alecto; assembly: GCF_000325575.1. Lineage (NCBI taxonomy): Eukaryota > Metazoa > Chordata > Mammalia > Chiroptera > Pteropodidae > Pteropus > Pteropus alecto. Next base: position 5,844,847 of record NW_006433378.1, on the reverse strand, counting down.
ATCATCTCTAGATTCTAAGTTCCATGAGGGCAATAACTGATTCTATCTTGATCGTTAGGCACTAGAAAAGTGCCTAATATAGAGTTGGTAATTGGTAAATGTTTATCGAATGAATGAATGAAAAAAATTAAATTAAGTTTATTGATAACAAATGTTTGGAGAAAAGATAAGAAAGTGAGAAATGATAGTGAGATAAATCAGATGAATTAATAGTTCATATACTTATTCATTCAACAATTACCGGTTGAGCTTTTATTATATGCCATGTCCTACTGTCCACTGATGATAGAAAAGTTCACAGTCTAAAGTAGGAGAGAGACACAGTTAATCAAATGACATGTGAAAACCACAATGATTGGGTTTGTAAAATATTCAATGACAATATAGATAAGAAAGCTGTTAATTTTGCCTAGGGAGAAAGGTCAGAGACTTTCTTAGAAAAGGAGACTTTGGTTTGGGGTAGATGGATAAATAATTAGGTAATCTGGAGGACCATCAGAAGATTGTTATTGTGGAAAGAAAGAACAGGAAGAAGCCCCAAAGCATGAGAAAACATTGTGAATTATGATATTGTTTCACAATAACATGTATGAGGTGGAGATGGGGCCCAGAAACATAAGCATGAATTAGATTCTAAAGGATATCAGAGGCTATGCTACTTTGTGCATGCCAGATCTATGGGCAGTGGGAAGCCTCCAAAGGTTTTTAGGCAAGAAAGATATGTATAAACTATGTTTTTAAACTGTAATTTCCAGTTTTGGAAGACTGACTCAGCAGATCAATTCCTTTGTTAAAGACAACTGGAAAAAATAGATTTAATATTTTCTTAAATATTTACTTTGAACACATTAGAGAGCTACCAAACCACCTAAGATTTGAAAAACTAAGGTCTCGGAAAGAAGGGAAACACATTGAGGAAAACGTGATATTCTATACTTCCTTTCCCTCGAGGTACTTCCAGTTTATAAACATCTTTGATGGAGAGGGAAAGGCAGATGCTAGAAGACAAAGAAACTAAGTACAGCTTCAAGCAATCTTACAGTGTCAGAGAGACAAAAATTGGAATTTAAGGATACCAAGGCAGTCAGGATTTGAGGAGTCAAAATTCTAGAAAGAAGGGAATTGCAGAGAAGTAAAAACAATAGTCTAAAGTTATTTCATATCAAAGTTATTCGACGATTTGTAAGCTGTGTAGGCAAATAATTTTAAAAACTGAGCAGAATCATAGACCTAAATATGAAACAGAAAACTATAAAACTTCTAGATGATAACAGAAGAGAAAATCTAGCTGATCTTTGATTCGGTAACAATTTTTAGATCAATACCAAAAGCAAGATTTGTGGGAAAATACTGACAAATTGGATACCATTAAAATTAAAAACTTTGTTTTCTGAAAAACACTGTTAAGAGAATGAAAAAACAAGCAGATACTGGGAGAAAATATTTGCAAAACACATATTTGATAAAAGAGTGGCATCCAAAATGTACAAAGAAATCTTAAAACTCTACTGTAACAAAATAACCCAGTTTAAAAATGGGTAAATTATCTTCAGAAATACCTCACTTAAGAGGATATACAGATGGCAAAGAAGTGTATGGAAATATGCTCAATATCATATGTCATTAGGGAATTGCAAATTAAAATACCAGTGAGATACCACTACACACCTATTAGAATGGCAAAATATCCATACACTGATAAACACCAAATGCTGGTCAGAATATGAAGTAACATGAACTCTTGTTATTCGTTGTTTGTGAAAATGCAAAATGGTTCAACCTCATTGGAAGACAGTTTGGCAGTTTCTTGCAAAGCAAAACATACTCTGATCATACAAGCCAGCAATAGTACTCCTTGATATTTACCCCAAAAAGATGAAAACTTACATCCACACACAAAAGAACTGTACACAAATGTTTATAGTAGTTATTAAAGTCTGTTTAAAAAACCGATGAGAAAGCAGCAGCTAAGAGGCTAACTATTGATTGTCTTATGGTGCTGGGGATGTAAAAACTAGAAATGAAGACCTGCCAAGTAAGAGGGCCTAGTAAAAACCAGGCTTTCAGTTGGGATCCCAGATGAATTAAACTGAATAAGGCTGAATCGAAAATAGGCTAAGACTTATAAAGACTGAAACCCAGCCTCAATTCAGGTCAATCACTCAATGGATTAAAGTTACATGCTCCTACCCTGGTGCCTACTAGAAGCTAAACAAAATTCCCTAGAGGAAGATAATTTCATCCATAGCCGCTACAATTTATCATATCCATGTCTGTAACGCAATCAAAAATTTCCTGGTATAAGAATAAAAACACTATGGGAGGTGAATACATAGTGTAAATATATATGTGCCTTATTGTTAAAGCATACAGCTGAAACATTGGATTTCGTTAACCAATGCCACCACAAAAAATAAATAATTAAAATTTTTTTAAAAGAATAAAAACAAAAGGCAAAATAGAAAATAAAAACAAAACCATTTCTTTTCATACTCTGAAAAGAAATAACAAGATAGAGAATTTTATCAGAGATATGGAGTCTGCTTTAAAAAAAAATAAGCATTTAGAACTTAAAGCTCAGCTGAAGAGAAAATTAGTGACTTGAGCACAAGTTAGCAGAAAGTGTGCTGCTAGAAGCAGTTTGAAGGCTAGAAAATATAGAAAATATGAATTGTATGTGACTCACATAATATATCTAATATACATGTAGCTGAAGTCCAAGAACAACAGAATACAGAATATAAAGAAAAAGAAATGCTTGAAAAGATAACGGCTGATGGAAAGATAGTTCATGCTCATGGGTTGGAAGAATTAATATTGTAAAAATATCTCTATTACCCCAAACAATCTACAGATTCAATTCAATAACTATCAAAATCCCAATGATATTTTTCACAGAAATAGGGCAGTCTTAAATTTGTATAGAACCACAAAAGACCCTGAATAGCCAAAGTAATCTTGAGAAAGAAGAACAAAGCTGGAGGCATTAACTTCCTGATTTTGAACTATACTGCAAAACTATAGCAATCAAAACAGTATGGTATTGGCATAAAAACATTGATCCATGGAACAAAATAGAGGGTCCAGAAAAGAACCCATGCACATACAGTCAATTAATTTTTGACAAAGATAAGAATATACATGAGGAAAAGACAGTCTCTTCAATAAAGGGTGTGGGGAAAACTGGATGGCCACATGCAAAAAAAAAAAAGAAAGAAAGAAAACAGTCCACCTATCTTACACTATTCACAAAAATCAACTCAAAATTGATTAAAGACTTTAATGTAAGACCTTAAACCATAAAACTTAGAAGAAAACATAAGCGTAAGCTTCTTAACATAGGCTTTGGCAATGAATTTTTTGATTTGACACCAAAAGCAAAGGCAATAAAAATAAAACTAACAAGTGTGAGTACATCAAACTAAAAATTTCTGCACATAAAAGAAAATCAACAAAGTGAAAAGGTGACCTATGAAATGGTAGAAAATATTTTTGCAAATTTTATATCCAATTAAGGGTTAGCATCCAAAATATATCTACAACTTGATAACAATCCTCCCCGCCCCCAAATCCACAAACAATTCAATTTTAAATGGGCAGAGGAACTGAATAGACATTTTTTAAAAAAAGACATACTAATGGCTAACAGGTACGTGAAAAGATGCTCAACATGATTAATCATCAGGTAAATGTAAATCAAGTCACGATGAGATATCATCTCATACCTGATTAAACATCTATCATCAAAAAAACAAATAACGAGTGTTGACAAGGACCGTTGTACACTATTAGTGGGAATGTAAATTAATGCAGCTACTATGGAAAACAGTATGAAAGTTTCTCAAAAAAATTAAAAATAGAACTACCATATGATCCAGCAGTCCCACTTCTGGATATATATCCAGTGGAAATGAAAACAAGATATCAAAGAAATATCTTGCACTCTCATGTCCACTGCAGCATTATTTATAATAGCCAAAATATGGAAACAACTTAAGTGTCCATCAATGGATAAATGGATAAATAAGATGTGAGATATATATATATATGTATGTATATATATATATATAATTTTTATATTTTTATATTAATATAATGGAATATTATTCAGGCATGAGAAAGAAGGAAATATTTCCATTTGAGACAAGGATAGAACTTGAGGGCATTATGCTAAGTGAAATAAGCCAGACAGAAAAAGAAAATTACTGCATAGTATCACTTAAACGTGGAATCTTAAAAAAAAAAAGGTCAAACTCATAGAAACACAGTATAGAAAAAAGGTCTCCCCATACTGTGGGTGGGGGAAATAGGGAGATAGTGTCCAGAAGATGACCATACATTTATGGTCATTTGACTTAGAATGAGGGTGACAATAAGTGAAGCAGAGCAAGGGTGGTCTTTTCAAAAATAGTACTGGACTGATTGATATTCATATGGAGAAAAAATAAATCTTTAGTTCCATATCAGATCATACTCAAAAATCAATTCCAGATGAATTCTAGATCTAAATATGAAAAGTAAAACAATGAAACTCTTAGAGATAAGTACACTAAGTAGTATTTTTATGACCTGGGGTAAATAAGACTTCTAAAATGAGACACTAAAAGCACTAACCATTTTTAAAAGATTGATAAGTTAAGTTTCAGAACATTAAAATTAAAAACTTTTATTCAACAAATGACATCACTAAAAATGTGAAAAGGTACCTACAGAGTAGGAGAGGTATTTATTTACATATTTACATACATATATCTGATAAAGGCCTTATATCTAGAATATATAATAAACTCCTACAAATCATTAAAAGACAATATAGAAAAATGAGCAAAAATATTTGACACAAGAACTTCAAAAAATATATATCCAAACAGAAAAAAAATATATGAAAAAGTGCTCAGCCTTATGCGTCATCAGAGAAATACATATGAAACCACAATGAGAAATAACTTATTCAATAAAATGGCAAAAATTTAAAGCTATAAAGTAAATGAAATATTTTCACATTACTGATAAGGGTATAAATTAGGACAATCACTTTGAGAAAGTGGTTGGCAGCAGGTATAAAAGCTGGACATACACATAACCTATGAATCAATAAGTCTGCTCTAAAATATATATTCAACAGAAATTTGAACATAAAAGATATATAGAAGAATATTATAAAGCTTTAGTCATAATAGACAAAAAAGAATAAACTAAATGCCTAGTAACAGAAGAAAGAATAAATAAATTGTAGTATATTCACAAAATGGAATACTATATAGCAATGAAAATGAATGAACTACTATTACATACATTATATGAATGAATCTCACAAAAACAATGTTGAGTGAAAAACACTAGACATAAAGGAGTGCATATTATATGATTTCATCTGTATGAAATTCAACAACAGGCAGCAATCCATGGTGCTTGAAGTTGGGATAGTGAGAGAGCATTGGGTGGAAATAACCAGGAGGAGGCACAAATAAAGTTCTTTTGGGGGTTAGAAATGCTATATTTCTTAACTTGGTTTGTATTATCTACGTATATTTGCTTCATGATAATTAATCAATGTAGTAGACACTATTGGTGCCCCATCCAGATCCCCTTTACTCACTGTATCCTTTCCTCAGCTGATGTGAGTGGTGGCTTCTAGCACCTTCACAGCTTCACACTTGTTCTGAGAATTACCCTAGACCGAAGGAAGTGGCTTCCCTTGGAAATACTACTCCCGAAGTTGTGCCTTCTTAGCAGGGTGACGCACAGCCAATGGTTGTGATATGGAAGTGTAAAAGGCCAGTCCCCTTGTCTGAGGGGTCATGAATACTCCAGAGCTCCCCACGGGATCACAACAAGGCTAGACTTTAGCTGAACCTGCATCCTTCTCTTGGGAGATAATTCCCCATGAGTCTTTCATCCTTCTGCATATCTTGTGAGCTAGAGGTGCTGACTGACTTTGCTCTGCATGATCCTTACAAAGCTGCTTGTATAGTGAACAGCCTTGGAAGATAAAAATGGCATCTCCTTGGAGCGGAGGATAAGTTTGTTTACTGTCCAGTATGATAAATATCTGCTTCCAGGGCAAAGTTCAGACAGATTACAGCCCATTATAAAAGATTCAGGTTCCTTAAGGTCTGGTTCCTCTTGCATAATATAACTTACTACTTGTGCAGCATTACCTGACCCTCTTTGTATGGTCTTATGGGAATTATGGCTCAGGGAACCAGTACAAACACTGATGTTTAGCTGCTGCTACTGTTGTCAGTAATACAGCCCTTTATCTCAGACCCAATTTTCTGCCAGCATTCATGAAACCGTGGCAGGCTAATCTGTTAGCTTGTGAGTAAGATAAAATCTCAGATCCTTCATGGGTCTTCACAACTTCTCCCACTTCTTCTGCTTCACTTCTCTTACAAGTTTCAGTTGCAAATACTCCCTCAATAAACCACATGCATAAACACCCCATCTCAGGTTCTACTTCTAGGGAAACTGTTCTAAAACAATACAGCTGTCGACTTAGAATTTGTTCACCTTTCTATAAGTACTCTAGACTTCTATTTAAAAAATTGTTTATATAAGAACAAAAGGAACCATGACTAGAGTATAGAGTATAGATTAGAGTAAGAGGAGATTGGAGTAAAAAAAAACCACTTGAAAGTCTATTACTAGGGGAAAAAATAGAATTCCTCACTAATAATCACTCTAAAGAAAATTTAGGATAAGATAACTAAAATCTGACCTAGGGCAGTAGCATGTCAATAGAGATAAAGGGGCTGATTCAAAAGATATTTAAATGGTAGATGCAAGGATGATATTACAAAATATTTAACAACTAGTATACACAGATGTTGACCTATCAGAATGGATATCAGCTTTAAACAACTACTATGGCAGAACTGGTGCATACAGGCAGAATATCACAAGGTCTGGTAGGATGGATAGGGTCTGATAACAAATTGAACTTATTGAGTAAGAAATGAATTGAGATGCTGCCAAAGTTTTCAGCTTGGTGACATGGAGAATAATGATGCCTTTAACTGATATGAGTAACATCATTTCTATTTACATAACTTCAATTATTTGATTTTAGCATGAATGACTCCCAAATCTCTGGAACTCCTCTGAAAATTAGAATTATCCAGATATCTTATTCTACACACACAATTTAGAATGAGATGTGTTTTTCATTTTAAAATATTTTTAAAATCACACCAATTAGAAGCCATAAAGAAAGGAATGTAGACCAATAAAGTAAGCCAGCTTGACAGATGATGTATCACTTTTAATCACACAGCACATGCAGCTGCCAATTGCTATTTTTTTTCTGTTAAAGCACACTTTACAAATCATTTGACTTTTTCACAGATCTTCCTGGAGTAGCATAAAAGCAGTTGGATTTTATGGAGTGAGACTCTGAATTGCTAATTTGCAGTCTTTTACCATATATCCCATATATCCCCTTTTAATGCAAACAACTCAGAATTAACTCTCCTTAAACGATTAAGAACCTATGGCTTTCCATCTTCCCTTCCTCATAATTACCAGTATCTTTTAAGAAGGAAAGTGTGTTTTCTGTTCATTAATGGTAATACTACCTAGGCAGACCAATCAGTAAGTCCATGATCCAGCAGTCACTGTGGAAGCCAAATTACCCTCTACCAGGACAAAATCAATTAACACCACTAGGGATGTCATTATTGTCACATTATGTCACCCGATAGTCTCCGGGGCCTATAAGTGATTTAAATTTTTTTTTACCGCTATGATGTGTGTGTGTGTGTGGTAGGGAGGGGGTCGGGATAAGCTTCACACCGATGAGGGAAATTTCCATTATAGGGAAATTCATTTCACAACACAGAAAAATGCAAGCTGTTTTTGGCCTTTGGGAGAAAATAGTTATACAATAGAGAAACTCTGAGGCCTAAATGAGTTCTTCTACTGAAGTGTATTTTAAAGATTCGCTTAAACAAAGGCCATGTGGGCTAGAGTCACCAGTCACTTTCCTCAGTGGAGAGTAAGCCAGGGACTGGGAATACACCAAACCCAGTGGCCAGAGCCCAAAGTTGTGATGCCTCTTCCAATAAAATCGGCTTGTTTCTCCATCATGAAAAATAGTACAATTACAGTTTGGTAAAGTTAGACACTCGGTGTATCAGAAAAGAGGGTGTAATGCCATAAGTGTGTCTGGCAGAACCAGCGCTCATTCAGGAAGGCGGGAATCCATGCTTTGAATTCCGCAGACACGCCGTGAACAGGGGTTCCAGTAGTTTGCACCCACAATTGCTTGGTCTGAGTGTTAGTCAGTAGCTAGACACTAGGAAGAAAACCACGTTTGACATCATTCTCTTCTGACAGTTGTCATTTCCTTAACTTCTCATCACCACCAGTGAATATTGAACAGGATCTGAGTTCAGTTTGTTTTTATTATTGTAGTTTCTGTTAGAAAGGAATTCAAAATTCCCAAGTAAATTAAGTAGAATTTTTTAAATGTCTGGTTTCCTTTTTAAAAAGTAGACCCAACTTCTGTATTTTGGCCTCCATCAGGGGGTATTTAATTAAGTCTATTCTGTCTAACATGATCTGATGTCATTGTACAAGGATATGTTCTTTGTTAGCAGCACTCTTAGTTTCAGACTCCTCTGTGTATTTGAAACCATGGTAACAGAGCAGTAAGCTAAAGCCAATGAGATAATGAGATATTCTCATTGTAATTGTATTTCATGAGGGCACAAGATCCCACGGGTGGTATCTGACTGTCTTACAACTGCTAACAGAATTTAAGAAGCAGACATATATTAGCATGGTACCATTTTCCATAACAGCCATGTAAACATTTGTGACATGGCATTTTTTAGCTGTTGCCAGCACATGAAAGTATGTAATGTGCATTTATGTCACAAAAGCCATGCAATTAATGAATATCAATATTTAAAAATCCTTAGAACTTCAAGGAACTTCAGATTTGAAATGCATCAAGCAGGCAGTGGGGATGCTGTTTTGCATTATAATTATGAGCTGGGCTATGGTTTATGAGGGGAGGAATTCATCAAAGCAAAGAAAAAGAGCGGCTAGCCATTTTCCACCTCCCAACCAACCCACTTGCACCTCCTAAAGGAGGGACAAAACTAACCCCAAGCACGGTTCCCTGCATTTTTACGAGGAAAGCCAAGTTGGGGGTTTCTAAAAGCATTTTATCTTTAAAAGAGGAAAAAAATACATTTGAAGAATAAAACCAAAGTATTTAGAAACCATCTCTTCTTCTGAACTAGAACCAGAAAGAGGAGCACCCCAGTTTTGAGTTACTTTTCTGCATTTCCCCACAGTTTTCATTTGAGTTGCAGATTTTATGCACGAGTCACTGAAATCCATGTTCTCCATCCTGATGAGGTTGCCCTAACAGGCGTTGTATCTTTTAATAAATAATTTAAAACCAAAAAGAGAAAGCACAATATAGAATGACTGGTTGATTTAAGCAGGGCTAAGACTTACACTCTCTTCATGTCACCAGGGCCTCCCACCAGGAGCCCTGCTTTAGAAGAGAACTGACCTGAGAATGTGCATTTTGTCAGCTTTGTGCTGCCGATGGCTCAGGGGACAGAGATGATCCAACACACTGGAATTTACAGACAAGGATTCTGCTTGCTTTCCACTTTACAGACAAGGGTGTCACTTTTTGATTTTTACTATGTGTGGCTGCCATTTCTAAAATGTCTTAGCATAGGGAACTAAATCAGTATGAAAACCATATTGATAGAGAAAGGGGAGTTGGTTCTCTTGAAAGTCATTCAAGTGTTGGGGAGAAAGTGTTCTCTTTCAACATGTCAGTAGTGCCACATTCATCTTCGAATGTCACTTAAAGACAGGCAGTTCTTTCTTCTGCTGTGTGTGTGTGTGTGTGTGTGTGTGTGCGATGCATGTGTTTAGTTGGGAAATGAAATCTATGCCATAAGTGGTTACACAGAAAGAACATGTCACAGCATCGGAGAATATGGTCTTCATCTTTGTGAGATAAGGGTGGCCTCATCACTCATGGCTGCTGCAGCAAAACTAAACCAGAAGTGGGTAATGAGGCCACCCCTACTGTGGGAAGATAACTTCTATATCTGAGCTGTCATGACCTATTAGGTCCTCACACTGCCTATTCTTGGATGTGTCTCCCAGCCAGCCCTTTGGAGTACAGAGTCATTTTTATTATTATTTCTACATCTGAAAGAAGGAAACCTTGTTTTCTTTAAAACCCCTCCTTCTTGTTCCTGACAAATAGGAAATGGCTGTCAGATTTGAAAGCTCCCTCTGGGCGCCATGTTGAAATGTTCAGTGAAGACTAGAGTTGACAACATTTGCAAGAGTTTATTTAAAAATAGTCAAAATTATTGCAAAATGGCTTTACTTGTGTGGGCTTTGAAATGGATTACCACATTTTAATCCAGATGACTTTTTTATTAAGCCTAGGCTAATCCTAGTTTTAGAGGATGAGACAAGAAATAAGAGATTGAATATGTTTGTAAAATATTGGAATCATAAAAGTGTATCACTTATAAAACAGATTTTGTACGGTACTTTCTTCAATTTCAAGTCTTTTAACAGTATAATTTAGCCTGAGAATAGCAGATGTCCACAGAAGTTAATTCTATTTTGTTTAAATGATAGCCAGAGGCTGGCATTGATTTTTTTCCCCTTACATTCCCTGACTTAGACTCTGACTAGAGCCAATGTTTCTATGTTTAAAGAGAACAAAAATGGACCAGGAGAAAGGAGATGTGTGTGTGGTAGAAAGACAAAATCTACATTTTACTAAGTAGAATAAAGTAGGCAGAATGACATAAAGGGTGACTTGGAAACTCAGTCCCAGGTGTGGAGGCAAAGTGAACTGACTTTTGAAATGCCATGGAGGTGAATGGTGGGCAGTCAGCAGTAATTGAATGCATATGGATAAAAGCCGCAAAATGTTTGCCTTTTTAAAGAGAGGCGTCAACCAGCACCTTTCCATGTCCCCACTACAGAATTTCGGAGGCTGGAGTACTCCAGGTGAGGCTTCCACCCAGGTCCTCATTAAGTGGAAGAACCTGTCATATTAGCTGAACGTGCCTCCCAAGCAGGCTGAGGCCTCTGTGAATGTGACTGGGAGCAAAGCCTTTTCTGCAGACAGAGGTAGTGGTGCTTGGAGAGGAAGTAGCCGCTCGGCCAGAACAAACCAGGGAGGCCCTCAGGAGGGATGAGGGTTGGGTAGGAGCAAGGGCACAGGGCTCTGAGGTACAACAAGTCAAAGCATAGGGCACTGGGTCTTGTTCTCTGTTTAAAAGCTGGGTGAGCTCACTTGTAAAGACATACATATACAAATATTTCCTACTTCACAGTGCTGCTTTAAGAATTCTATGAAATAATATGTATATGAATAGAATTTTTTTAAGTGACTAGCACAGTCCAAGAAGTATATATGGGACCTCACTTCCTTTCTCCTGGGTGGAGATGGGGGTTAGGGAGTGACAATAATGGTCTCCATAGAGCTCCCGTGAGGGTCAAATAAAATGTACATAAAGGACCTAGAAATGGTAAAATATCCTATAAATGGTAGCTAAAGTAATCTTTAAACATTAAATTAAATATATACATAGATAAATATATTTATAAACATAAATGCTTAATAGTATTTCAAATTTCAATTTCCTATGTTTTCATTTGGAAAAAAGACTAAAAAATAAAACAATAAGTAAGGAAAACTTTACTTCCTCAACAATGAGTGATTAGAAGAATCACCTTAGTATCTTTTAACCACCCTCCTTTGAGTCTACCACTGGAAGTCCAGTGATGAAGGCTGCAAATGTTTTGCCCCTTTCAATGGTTCTTGGAGAGGCTAAAGGCAAAATAGTGAAAAGGGATGGGGGATGGGTCTCAAACTCAAAGCACTTTTCATCCAGGGCCTGGTCTAAAGAGCCACACATTTTGATGTGGGAGGATCTGACAAAAACGATTACATATGAGGTGCACTTACCCGGTTTTAGAATGAAAAACATGTTTTAATTCAAGACAGAATTCGTTTCTGAGCTGTTAGAATTTCTACTCAAAAGATTCAAGTAATGATTTTTCATGTGTGGAGAATGAGAAGCTTTGCCAGAACTGCCCCCCAGATGCCTCCACCTTCTCTCCCATCGGTCACAGACACATCAGAACCTTCCCCAGTAGATTTATGTATTTCTTGAGTAAGCAGAGAATTGAATAGAACCCAAAGACCCTGCCCTGGCCCTGGCTGAGCGTCTGAAATCCCCTATCACTAACTCAGTGGGGCCACAGAGGCATCAACAGTCAGCTGTAAACAGAGAACTCACTCCTAGCTCACTATCTGCTAGTGACGGTTCAGGTTGAGTAAGTTTATTTGATGCTTTCCTGTTTGGAACTGAGATACAGAACAAATAAAGTTGGAATTATGGAAAGGGTGTCTGATCCAGGAGGGCAGCACTCAATAGAAGCATTTGAAGGGTAGTGTTTGTAGAGTTCCAGAGAAGGACAGAAAGCAAATCTCCAAAGCTTTCCAATTTTGTCTTGCTTTGCTCTAACCCATTCTTACATTAGGGTACTAAATATTTGACTATCCCACAAAAGTATTCCAGTTCCATTTAAGGATAACGTAATATGTCACTTTGTAATTGTTCTTTCCCCAATACAAGTAAGTCTGTCTAATATAATTATCTGTGAATTCTGGCTTGCCAATAGTCTTTATTTTCAAACTGTAAAAATTGAAAAGTGCTTCTTCAAATATATAGCTTCCATAATTGAGGACTCCAGGGAGGCAAACAGAACAGGAGTGCTGTATGCTTACGGAGGGAGCACTCGATGTTCACAGGACTATGTTCTGGGAGGATTTAGAGGGCCTGCCTGATCAGCTGAGTTCCTTTCTTTCAGAGCAAGGGTAGGCATGTAAGTAGCACTTGAATGTAGTTTTGAGACTGGCCTTCCCCATAGACTATAAACTCCCGAAGGGCAGGGAGAGTACCCGTTGTGTTCATTGCTGTATCCCCAGCAACTAGCTCAGTACCGAGCACAAAGTACTCAGTTTGTTGAATAATATATGCATCATGAATGTTTGTCCTCTCCTAGGCATCTCTTTTTTCCACTCCTTTTTTTCTTTCAACTCTAAGAACAAATTCAAGGTCTGCTATATTTTGCTACTTTTGCATCTTTCTCTTTCTCCTTTTTTACAGTCCCAACTTTCTTCTTGTCATCTTTTCTTCTCTCTACAATGTCTAACGCCCCTGGCTTAAAACTGCCAATTTCTGGATAAGAAACTGTAAGTGGAGTGTGAAACCCATTCATACTCCTGCTTTGCTCGACATGTCAGTCCGTCTAACATTTCCACTCAAACCGTACTCCGGAGCCGTGGGGCTGAAATCATCACACACATGCAACTGATTAGAGTTAACTAAACACACTGCATGCCACGTTCATCTTGTGAAACTTCAGTTCTAGCCACTTACAACAACCCAGGAGATTACTATGGCAAAGAAAATTATTTTCTTTAAGTGAAGGCTGGTTGACCACCATAATATGGTCAAAATAACTCATTTTTTTCCCCTTAAGAAGCACTAACTCAAATGTGACAAGGACCTGAGCTTCACGCACGGCTGACCCTGTCATTTTCCTGCTTCTAGCCTGTCCCCTGCAGAAAGTGGGGCTCTCCAAGCTGCCTATCAAATAAAGAGACTCAAAAATTCACAGTCCTGTTCTCCCAAAATTCTGCAACAATGCTGTAATAGAAATAAGTGTCTTTTTTTTTTTTTTTTTTTTGGCAAACCCCCCCAACGGGGGGTTTGGTTTTGGAAAACCCACCAAAAGGGCGTTTGGGAGAAATGTTTTCTTTAAAAATTCAAAACTAAAATTTATAAAGGTAGTCTTTGTTTCAGATTCAAGATGTAGAATAGACGAACTCTCAGCAAATGGCACATATTATTAGTGACTCTTGAGACAATAACTGGGCACACAGCTGAATCTTCATGTTTGTTTGAAATAAAAACAGATTCTTAGGAAGAGAAAAAGGCAAATTTTACAATTTCAGTTATTAAGGTATAGATTTTTTTTTAAATCGAGAAATCTAAAAGTTCACAAATATTTAATCAGATTTTATGTTGACGCTTGATTTTTCTTTTAGTAACTGAATTCAAGAATAATTTTTTATTAGTGCAGCATATTTAGTATTTTTCTGAAACATAATAGCAGCTAGTCCATTAAACAATATGAATTTTCAAACTGAAACTATTCATTAGCCTACTATTTTGGAATTGGGTTCTGAAGAAATGCTTGATTATAATGACAAAGGACTGAAAACCTGCTTGAATTTACAGACATATTTCTAGTTATCCTAGAAGAGATTTCAACTCCCCGTGTTCTGAGCTTATCTCAGGCATTTTACAGTCATCTTCTGAAGAGCTCACTATAAATAGATTGTTTCTTGCAACTCTGATTCTTAGTTCTTCCTGAAGAAAGAGCATAAAATAGAAGCCTAGAATTTCAGAGCTGAATTGGATATTGGTGATCATTTTATTATACACATTAATTTCACAGATGAGAGAGAAAAAAGGCCTAGAGAAACTAAATGACATGACCAAGGTCACCAAGCCCACATTTTTCTGACTTCAGTTCAAACTAGGTTGAGAAATCACCATATCAAAACAATAGATATACTAGTTTAGAATTAACACTCAGTTATTGTTCTTAGCAATCTTCTGTCACTTTTTAAAAGTTTTTCATTCTATTTTTTAAAAATATGTTTAAAATATAAGGTAATGAATTAACATTTGCATATTATTTTACATCTTACAAAATTTATTTACTTAATAGATTTTTATTTAATGCTTGGAGCAATACTACAGACTAGGAAATTCTATTCTACATGAGGAAAGTGAGACTCAGAGACATTTAGGGTCTTGCCCAATGATGCTAGAGTTAGTGCTAGGGAGTGGCTGACTCTGGGGCAGAGGAATTTTAGTAAGTAAAATTTGATGCTTGTACATTTAGGGTAAAAGTGAAAATTTAGCCAGAACTGAGAGTGCGAGAGGTGCTGAGAATTGGAATTGAAAAAATTGATGCACTGTGTGGCAGGAATAACTGTAAAGATGTCCTTCTCAAGCTTTCTGTCCCCTGATTATTCAACCGAACACTACTCTACAAACTGCTATGAAGGGACTTTGCAGATGGAATTTAGGTTACTAATCAGCTGAACTTAAAGTAGGTCAATTACCCTGGATTGTTCAGTTGGGCCCAATTTAATCACCCAACCCATTAAAAGAAGAAGAGAAAAGCAGAGATGCAACAGAGAAAATATGAGGCAAAGGGAGGCCAAAGAGATTAAAATAGAGAAGGAGTCTATCTGCCATTGCCGCCTTGAAGATGGAAGAAGAGAGCCATGAGATAAGGAATGTGAATGGACTCTAGAAGCTGAGAACACCTCCGAAGCACAGGCAGCAAGGAAACAGGTGTCTCAGTCCTGCAGCCACATGAAGCAAACTGAATGAGCTTGGAAGCAGATTCGTCCCCAGAGCCGCTGCAGAGGAAAGCAACCCTGCCAAAGTCTTCACTTCAGCCTCATGAGATCCTGAGAATCAGTCAAAGCCAGACCTCTCACCTACAGACGTGTGGGACACCAAACGGGTATTGTTTGAACCCACTGAATTTGTGGTAATTTGTTATGGCAGTAATAGAAAACTGATACAACTGAAATGTTGCTTTTAATTTCTGGATTGCTTCAATTATCATGTTAGGAGTTTGGGACCCTTTACTTCTTTTGCTCCCAGGGCTTCTTACAAGTAATGTAGATGCCCAAGAGTTAATAGCCACAAGAAACAGGAAGTACTGCTTTATGAATCTGGGCGAGTATTAATAATCCCCTAACAGTAGGGTTTCTGGTAAATTGATATCCAAGAATATAGCTGAGACCTGAAGCCAACTTGGAGCATCCCTTGTCCTCGTCCTCTGAATCAAAAAGTGCTGGGCCTTCAGCTCTTCAAAAACTAGGGATAAAAGGTCTAAAAATATGGCCTTGGCCCTGCCTAAGTATGCTGCCAATAAGAAGTTCGCAACCCCCTAGGGCAGGAAGGATGTGTGACTATTGAGAGCATAGTGACGCCACCCACTAGGTAAAAGTGAATATTAGTTAGGCTCTCATCAGTCAGATTAGGTATTCCTGTTCCATTGAAAAGAGTCATTTATGGATGAGTGGGAGGAGGGATGCATGTTTCTTCTATGAACAAGGCTGCACTATGAGGGATGGTAGAGAGGACTCTCCCTGTCGATTTTACAGAATGAGTATTCTTTTTGCATGGCCTTGGCATAGCAAGGAGAATGTGGAAAACACTGTGAATAGGTACCTTTTAGAATACTATGTCTGAATCTCACAGTGGATTCCTTTAAAGCACTAAATCCCAGATGCTTTTCAAATAATCGTGATGACAGAAACAATCGCTGGATATAAGAAAAGGAATAAAGAATTCTATCTTTCTCTAGAAGTCTAACATTTGATTTTCGCATGTGTTTAAAATTCCTGACTGATATAAAAATGGATCATCTGAGAGGAGCCCTTTAGGGTGATATCAATATCGGCTATTTTTGTCTCATGAATAAGAGTGAGGAGAAATCATGTTGAGTGGTTTTGAAGCTGAGGTCATTGAAAGAGTGGGTTGATGGTTACTTTAGGTACATAGAGTTTGAAGAGTAGAACCATCAAATATTAATCTGAGAAGTACATGAAGATGTACTAGCCAGGGCTGGAGGTGAGACAGAGGTGAAGGAGGGGAGGACTGTGAGTCCCAGGAGCGAGTTGTCAGTTTAGGACAAGTCTTTCAGAGGTGTCAGGGGCATGTGAGATGATCAAGTAGCTGAGTGGTGTTTCAGTAGAAGCACACATTTACAACTATTTAAAGTGTTCTCAGCCCTGATACTTGTCCCAAATTTGAGAATGTAGTATAATGGCTGCATCTCAAGAATTCGCTTGCATTCACTCCCCTTGTGGTTTCGAGAAAGAACTAACTAATCTCTCTCTTACGTATAAAGAAGAAAATGTCCCTTGGTCCTTATGTCTCCTCCCTCTTTGTACTTCTCAGACATCCAGGTGGAGATGTTGAGTGGGCAGTTAAATAAGCAGTCTAGAGCTGGACTGGAGACACATGTTAGAAACGTGTCAGTGTGTGGAGGTATTAACACCCCGACACCCTGGA
>NW_006433378.1:5823694-5827632 GCF_000325575.1 Pteropus alecto | reverse complement strand
ATCGGAGTCCTGGGCCCACCCGCAGGCCTGGTGGAAAAGGAGCCACCTGGAATGGAGAAGAGACAGAGCTTTCCTTGAGGTAGGGGAAAACCAGGAGAATGCTGTCACAGAAGCCAGAGAAGAGTGTTTCAAGGAGGGTATGTTTAAAAAAAAAAAAAAAAATAGTGTGTTGAGCAAAGTCAACTGCAACTGACAGAGAGAATAAGATGAGAATGGAAAATTGGCCGATAGCTATGGCCAGATACAAGTTGTTGGTGACCTTGATAAGGGTCGATTTGATGAATGAAAGCCAGGATGAAGTAGGACAGGTAGGAAAAGAGTGATGAAGAAGTGGAGACAACTCTTTCCATGACTTTTGTTAAGATGAGAGGAAAAATAGAGAAGTATCTGAAGAGCATTATGTTTTCTTTTTTGTTTTGTTTATTAATGGGTGTGCCAATGAGAAATAGCATGGACCTTTGTGTGTGAAAGTGTGAAAGAGAGAGAGAGAAAGAGGTTGGTGATGCAAGAGAGATGTGAAGCACAAACTTACCCAATATTAAAGTATTTTAGAAAGCATATTAATATATAATCATTAAGGGTAGTATTTTCTTGATATTAGGTACCTCAAATTGAATGAAAATGCAGGTTCAATCAAGGAAGTCTTCCCAATCTAAAAATGCAATATTTTACTGCCACCCTTGCCCATGTCTTACATTCATAGCTCTTTTCAAAAAAATAGGGTGTAGGTAGCAGCAAATATGATAACAATGAAGGCCACTGTTGGTGTTACCACCTTCTGCCATCCCTGAAGAGAGCCTTTTTATTCGATGTTCCAGAGATATAAAGGTGAGGCGGTTTCTCCAACTAGAATTCTAGCTCCCAAGCCCTCTCCTCTTTGACATACACCCTGCCAACCCCTTAAATAAGAAAGAGATGACAAACACAAGAGATTAGTGGCTTGCTAAGTCTTTATCCTGTCAAGAACTCAAGGGCATATGTAGCATGTAGAGAAACTACTCTACAATATACCACCCACGTCTACCATAAGGTCTGAAATGTGAGAATTTTTTTTCTCACTAGTATTTTTTTTTTTTTTTTTTGGTCCAAATTGAAGAACGATGAGAAAATTGTAGGCTGATGATTGTAGAATAAGAGTTTCCGCAGATCTCTACATAAACACATAATCAGGATTAGGCAGAGTATGTGTATTTGATAAAGAAATAAATGTCTAGCTTTTACAGTCTTTGTGATGTAAAAGAACTCTGATACAATTTAACAGAAAATGATAACAAAACTATTAATATAAGAAATTTTAAAAAGCCATTACCTTTGTTCTCTTGAAATAAGTGACTCTGGTAAGCAAGATTATTCAATTTTAAATAATTAGGTTTCTGGTTCCTGTAATTTAGGTCTCACTTGTCACTGCAAATTATCTAAATTGTAATATATGTGCTTATATATGTATATATATATATAATTGTGTCATATCAATAAGACTAAACATTTTTAAACATGTATATTCAAAGATTATAATTATTTTCCAAAAATGAAAAAGTCTAATATATTTGTAATGTACTGTCAACAGAAGATTTTAAAAGGATATTTACATAATTATTTTTACCACGGGATAGTCTTTATATCACATTGTGGTGAGGTTATGGATATAGATTTAAAAAAAAAATACTCCTATCTTATATGGTTGATTTTTCTTTTTATCAAAGAAATTTTAGAAGACTGTCTAATATACTATTAAATAACTATTAAATTTAAGGTGCAGAATGTTTTAATCTGCAGTGATAGTATGCTTTGTGCTATCACTTTCCAGATCTTACTAAATTCAGCTTTTACTGTAGGGAATTCACTTGATTCCATTATTTAGCTAAGTAGAATGTTATAGCCATTAAAAGCAAAGCAATAATTCCTTTCACTGAAGTTGAGCATAAGACATTGTTTAATACATTTAATTACAACTTAATTGAGTCCTGGGACACTGCTAACCCACTGATGGACTTCAAATGTTATTATTAATTTAATAATAACTTTTATTGAGCACTTATTCCTTATCCTGTGCCAGGCACTAAACTATGTACTTTACACAGATTATCTTGTTTAATCTTCTAAATAACCTCCTGAAGTAAGGTCTATCTGTGTCTTAAATTTACATATTAGAAAAAGAGTTTCAGAAAGGTTATGTAATTTCTCCAAGATCACAGAGTTTGTTATTAGAGCCAGAACTACATCTAGGACCAACTAAGACTATATTATGAAATACGCTGAAATAGAAAAGTTCTCTATGCAAAATCTGATAACCCTGGAGCATAACCTGACTATATAATAAAACCTACCCTTTTTAGTCACTCAACCTTTAACAATTTGCTGAGATGAGACGTGCTTATGGCTGTTCTCTGTGGTAGTCTTAATCGTTCTTTATTGCTCAAAGGTATAAGAGGGCCAGCGTGTAACTGTCACTGCAAATGTTCATGTGGGTATGTAACATTCGCTCATCCATCCAATCATCTATTACTTATGAAGCACCACTCTGTGCCAGGCAGTGTGCTCTAGTGCGATCAGCCTGGGCTTCGTCCTTGTAGAGCTTTCTGTCAAATGAATGAGACACACATTAAATTAAAAAAATTACAAATAAGTCAATATAACAAGTCAATTAGAGGGGAGAAATCTGGTGTCTATGAAACCAAGCAGTGGTTGTTCTCTATTACGAGGTCAGGGGACGTCTCTAAAATAAAAGGGCATTTGAATTGAAACCATTATAGACATATCCTAAAAGAGGAGCAGATAAGGAGACTATATGTACTCAGTAATTCGACAAACATCAGCTGAGGTGCTATGCGCAAAGCACTGGCCTAGGTGCAAAGACTATATCAATGAACAAGGCAGAAATGGTCCTATCACTGCAGAGTCTCTAGTCTCTTGAAAATGCCAAATATAATGTCCCTGAAGCTATAGGAAACGACAACAGAAAAAAATTAATTTAAAAAGAGAAAGAGGACATTGACTGTAAATTCCCGTTAGTAATATGTTTTTTAAATCAATTAAGAATACTTGAGACATATTCAGTTCCAAAACTATGAGTCACAGTGCTACGCCTAGAAAGCATTTTTTACCATTAAGTTCTAAAACAAACAAACAAACAAAAAATGGTACAGAACATGCTAGAGTCAGTTGCTCAATTCATAATTTAAGGGGGGAAAATCTTCAGATTTCTTAGAACTAGACTCCTCCTGTGTCTTGGAGTCCTGCGACACCCACACAGAGTTTTCCTACAGGTGGCACTGTGCAGCTGGATTACTTTAGGTTGACTTATGTGGTGAATTCAGTTCAAACCACAGATAGAAGCATGTTAGCAAATCATTTCCGTTGGCCTAAACATTAGTCGTCATTGGTAACTTTTCACATATTGCTGGGTTGGGAGGAGGTGGTCTTGTGATTGATGTCATATTTACAGATGCTGAGAAAAAGCTCAGTTAACTATTTGACCAGCAACTTCATCATTCCAGCTGATATTTGATAGATACCTATAAACTACTCAGTCTCCAAACAATATAATACCTGTTTCCTTAATTTTGTCTTTCGGAAAGAAAAATCCCTGCATATGATGATCATATAGAGCCAAGGATTCACTTTTTCTCTAGAGATCGAATACAGACTATTTGCTTCAAACCCTGTGCCCCTGGCCTTTCTGATAGTTGAGACAATTGTTACTCAACTTATTTTGGAAACAAATAGACCAGCCAGATCGTCATCAACAATAACAAAAACAGTCTAGAAACAAAGTACCTAAGAGCTATTGGGAAGCTACCTCTTTCCTTAAGAAAACACTTCCCAGATCCTCTAACAGGGGCCCTGCAGAGAGAGTTCCCTCCAGCAGTGGAGCAGTGTCATGGCCCCGACTCCTATATTCATCCCCTCCTCTGCCTTCCTTCTTGGATATTTCTCCC
>NW_006433378.1:5820801-5823557 GCF_000325575.1 Pteropus alecto | reverse complement strand
AAGAGGCTGCAACAGAAACATGTAACCAGATCATCTATCCAGCTTGTCAAATATGGCTCATTCTCCTAGGTTTGGGACCTATGCCACCCCAGCCCTCGATTTGGCTCCTTGTGGTGGATGCCATCTTGGTACCCACCATCCCAAAGCACATTCCAAAACATCTCTGTTCCAAAGAGCGGAAAACCAAAAGAGAGGACCGTTCAGTGCTCTGGCGTTAAGTCTCAGGTTAGGCCTCTTTTCTGGGACTGAAATCTGGGCTGACAATCTCCTTCAGACAATATGTTCCTCTCTACTCAGAGGGCGAAGCCTTATTCTCAGACCTAAGTAGAACAACTACATCGCAGTACACTCTGATAATATTCGTACAAGCCATACTGGTGAAAAACAGCAGAAGGATCATGTCACCAGAAAAAAAAAGTCCATGAAAGAGGGAAGAGGCATACTGTTGGGTACTGCCCATTTCCTGAGTGTACACAAAGAAGCAAGGTAGCTTTAAATGAAATTTCTGGGCCATCACAGCCAATTCCTTAGTGCTAGTACTCATTAGGTAGGGTGAGGTGAGGGGGAAATAAGCCATGTAAAGATACCACCACTGCACAGCCTGGGCGAGTAAACTCTGAATTTCAAGTAAAAGTAGAGAATCTGGAGAAGGGTTCTTTGTTGCTCTCCAAGCCAGTGATGTTTGCTAATACAGGTGCATTCTACCCAAATCATGACCTCCCCAGCCATCCTCACCAATCTGAAAAATTTGAGTAATATCAACTTTCAAATATATCTCTGGACACAGCTAAAATTAATCCCAAAGAAAAGACTTTCTGGAAAAATTAGAAGTAAGTGACTCCCTGGATGCATCTGAGCACCCGATGCTGGCTTCCTCAGGGATAGGACTTTTGTGTAGTCAAGAAGACATGAGGGACATCAGTGAGAAGCAAAGTCATCCCCTATTCCACCCCGTAACCTTCTCCAAACAATCCAACAGGTGTAATGCCCACAGTACCTGAGTGGAGAGAAGAGACAATAGCTCAACTTTCAGAAACTATAACATTTCTCATCAAAAGGCTGTGTAGGAGCCATGGCCATCCCATAGAGCAAGTGTCCTAAGACAATTCTGATGCTCCACAGACAGTGAGGATGGACTTGCAAGAAACGCAGCTCAAAACTCTTTGCGTGTGGTTATGTATATGTATTTCTATGTAGAATGTTTACATTAAATAATTCCCATTAAAAAGAAAAAGATCATTCACGCCAACTCTTTCTTTCTACTTTACATAGAAAATACTGATAGGAGACATGTCCTGAAATATAAAATAGGTCAACTAAACATGAACAAGGTTTTAAGAAGAATAATAAAACCAAACCACACTGGACAAGGACCATAGCATGATATTCCAGCAGATAACTAACAATAGCAGAGCCCAGTGGATTCTGGAAGGTAGCAAAGGAGATCATGACTTGTACTGTTTTCATTCTTTTCTGTAGCTATCCAGTCAAAACATCTTAAGTCATCCTGCAAATCTAACATAGAAAGAGCCTCTTTTCTCCTTGATGTGGGTCTGTGCAAAATTCATGATCTAAATGCCAGAAAGAATAACTATATCAACAACTTAGTTTCTAAGCCACAGGAAAGGAAGAAGTTCTCTGATCTTGACCAATTCCACAAGTACAATATGTATCATCTAGCTAAACTCTGATACCTAAATGGCTTTGCCCACTCTTTTGAAAACAAAATGGAAAATGTCAGACAGATAAATTCGATCAATAATAGAAACTTCTTTTGTGGTCTTTTGTGGTTCTTCACTTAAGTCAAATGAGCTCAGTATTATTGGTATTATCAGTAATTAGTACTTAATAAGTACTTTTGTATATGAATGTTTTCATCATCATCAGAATATTATGGAAAAGGTGAATCTCCATGTCGTCATTAAAAAATTCAACTAATGACGTGTTCTGGAAGATATATGTAAGGCATTTATATAAGCCAGTAAATGTAAGCAGTCTTGACAGTAAACATGTACATATTAAAGTATTGTTTTATTATTATTATGTATTGGTGTGATTTAAGAGCAAGACTAATTTCCCTGGGTATTGACTCAAATTTAAGTGGGCACTAATAAAATATAATTTAACAGTGTCTCCAAGGGAAATTCAAATATTTTTTTCCCAGGCATAGGTCCAAAAGCAGCTGGAAACTGCCTGGAAGGGGATATGGCCTACCGATTACTTATGCTACTTACTTTCTATATATCTGTCTTCCAACTACCAGCTAGCTCAGTTTCTTCCTAGCCTGTAAATACCAAGCATTCACAGCCTCAGTAAGGTGTGTGTGCTCAGGATGGGTGAATGTAAGGTATATGTGTTGGGGGGTGGGTGAAGCAAAAATGACCATTTACCTAAAACAGTTTAAAACAAAAATAAAACAAAACTTTGGTTGCAGCTAGGTAACTCTTAAGTATTTTCAAAAGGCCGAGTCAAACCATCACCACTCAGACAACACTTCCCTATTCCCCCCTGCCAAAATTCCTCCTCACTTGGTATGTTTTAAATTCTCATTTATATCCATACCCCTCCCTGCCTGGACACAGTGGCCATATAAGGGCCTTGGTACCTACCTATATTTTTTAAAGATGGAAAAAAAAAGAGAAAGTATCAATTTTCATTAAGTCTTGCAGAGTCCTTCCTTCTATTTGTGTGGCTTCACTTTGGCATTCAAAGAAAGCTGATGACTAACAGCCCTCCCCATCACAGAGGCTTGTGGC
>NW_006433378.1:5816419-5820784 GCF_000325575.1 Pteropus alecto | reverse complement strand
CTCCACTTTCCATTCTTATGGTTTAAAGTAACATAGCTCCTGGCTGTCAGAAGCAAGCAATGAAATCAGAAACTAAGGGGTCCTAAAAAGACACACCCTTCTCATAAAAGAAGTTCTCGAAGATAATTCACTCATTTGGCCACCTCTGCTTTCAGCTGTGAAGTGCCTCCCACGAGGCAAGGGAGAAAGTGTGGGCTTCGAAACTCAACAATGATTAGAGTTGGCATTGGCAGTGTGAAGAAACATCAGAGTGAAGAAATGGGTCCTCAAGCACAATGTGTTCGTGCCACACACGCATTCTGTCCAGTTCCAGCTCCTTAAATCTTTACACTCCATTCTTAACAAGCATTCTCAGTGCCCATTGCCTCTGAACTGCCTCATCTCAGAGGAAAAAGCAAGATCGTAATCGTAAGATTAACTCTTAATTTGTCTGACCATCAAAATCTCATATTTTTAGCAGACCAAAATTCCAGGGACTTTATAGAGCTTCATAAATAAGAATGTAAGGCCGGACCTGTCCACTCTCAGGCATTTCCATAAAATGAAAGAAACTCAGGTACCAGCTCCGCCACAGGCTCATGAATAACTTTAAGCAAGTCAATTTCCCTCCCTGAGTTTTGGTTTTCACCTCCGTAGAAACGCATAGACGGCACTAAATTGTCTCCGGGGCTCCTTCCAGCTCTGAAATTCTATGACCTATAATTATTATATGGGTGGTATATTTCAATACTTAGCAGAAATTAGAAATGTCAAGAACAAAAAAGCCTCTTCTTTAAACATTTCTAAAACTTGGAACTTGGATTGCATAATAATCTTAAAGGCTTAAAAACCTGCCAACACTCCCAAGTTTATGTCTTTGTCAGCTAAGGATGGAAGAACTGGAAGAAGTTTGGTTTGGGCAAATCCCAGTTTACAATCTTTTGCCCAGGAGAGTCTTATTTTGCTTAATCTTTTTTACTGATGATACTTTGGAGGAAAATTCAGTCCAATTGTTTCTGAGCCATTTTGAAATTTGACAAAATACAATTTAGTTTGTTTTTCGCTGTCTAATTCCACACTCTATAAGCTCATTTATTGTTCAACTAGGCATTGCTTAGCAGTGACTAGATACCAACACTGACAGGGCCCAAATCTGGTTTTAGCAAGGGAGCCCCGTGAGTTTGAAAAGACTGAACTTGTCCAAACTTTGTTCCTCTTGGCAGGCTTTATTGGGAGCATGACAGTTCTTGTGGCCTAACTATGAAGTTCATTTTAAGAACCTTCTAACTCATCTGCCTTTCTTTTTCACAGATGCTCTGTAGTAAGGCTTCCTCAGGACATGGGGCTTTTCTTGGAACCTCCAGGCCAACTAACCAGCAGTTTCTGGCTTCCTTGAAATATCATGGAGGTGGCAGCGCTGGAAGCCCATGGCAGATGTGTTCATCCTAAATTCCTACAGAGGGGAAATCGTTAGCCAGTCATCCCCAGAGTATGGATATTATCTGTCTGGGTCCCACGGGCTTTCAGTGCCAAGGCAAGGGCCTGGCACCCAGGAAGTACACCAAAAATATTTATAACATGAACCCTCTGTACCATGAGATAATACACATTACAATGGATGACTATGACATATGAAAAGAAAAAATATATAACCTCAAATCTTTCAGATTGGCCATTAGAAATGTCCCAAGAAACAATTTTCTGGAAAAATAGATAACCTGTATTCTAGTTTTCCATTTGTAAAATTTGAGCGAGAAGCTTTTTAAGCATCATCAACAGTTTGGGCTAATTTAACCAAAAGTTATGGACAGCTATAGAATTCTATAGTACCCACTGTTATTTTCTCAACAATGAGTTACTTCTATAACTGAATTAACCAATAATTAGTGAAAATGTCATTTTGACTATTTTTCTCATTGAATTGAACTTTACTACCTGTTTTAGAATACTGTTAACATAAACCAAATCATTATATTGGAACATTCCTTCTTTTCTTTCCTTTTCTTTTTTTCATCTCAGTCAGTAGTTTCTGCCCTGAGTTAGCCCTCATTTATCCAGCCAATAAATGACCCCAGACTAGGCTCTGGAGAAATAGCAGAGAACAATATAGAGATAGTTCCTGCCCTCATGAAACATATCCTGGAGCAGGAAGAGATGAACAATTAATAACTAATTACATAAATAAGATGACGTCAGAAAGTTAGAGCTAAAAAAAAAATAAAGCTAATGGTGATGGAGGGCTCCTTGAAGAAGAAGCATGTAAGCTGAGACCTGACAGACAAGCTGCCAGCCCACACAAAGACCTGAAGCAGTGGCACTCTAAGTAAGCATAAAGAACAGCAAAAGCCAAATGTGAGGCAGAAAGAAGCTTTGCATATTTGAGGGACTGAAAAATAAGGAGACAGAGACGGTACAGGAAGAGTTGAGAGCAAACAGGGCTGGACCTTGTAGAGTCTTCTTGCAGTCGTGATAAGGAACTCACCAGAGGGTGACCTCATATGATTTGTTTCTAAAAGATCCCTCTGGCTTCATGGAGGATGGATTGTAGAAGGGCGTGAGTTGCTGCTACCCAGGTGTGGCGTGAGAAGTCACAAACTCAGGTGGTGGCAGTGGGACAAAACAACTAGGTAAGAGATTTCGTCAGCAAAGGCAATAGGACTTGGTGGCTGATTGACTGTAGCGGGTGAGAGAAAGAGCTGGTGTGACGCCGTATTGAAATTAATGAGATCTACTAATTAGGAGAGTATTTTACCATAAACAAATTATTAAGCGCTTTTCCTGCCAGCATCACTGCCCTGCCTTTAGGAATAAGGCTTAAAGATCATTAAAAAGAAGTCTGACAGGAGTCAGGGGACCTCTAATATTTTCTAACCATAGGGAAGGGAACTGCAGAAGTCAAGCTCTAATAATATGTCACATTTATAAAGCACGTTGCTGTTTACGAAATGCTTTTCTATCCATGGTCCCCTTCGCACTCTATTTTTCTTCAATTTTTATGACATTTCCATAAAATGGGGTGGATTAGTAAACTGGTACATTCATGTAACAAAAACTGGATTCTGATGAAGAGTTGGTTGACACTCCACTGCTTATTATAAGTTTTTTCCTTAAATCTTGATTTTTTTTTCTAGAATTTGATGACAAGAACTCCTCTTCTAACAGAAATAGTTTTCAGTAATTTAAAGGAAACATCTTTTCATTATCTTTTTGTTTCAGTGCTATCTGTAGATCACCCTGACCAGACTTATGAAAATAAGATTCAATTGGGGTTTTAAGGATGCCAGCATTGTGCAGGTTTTGAAATGATTATACTTTACTCCAAATGAAAAAGAAATTCAGATTGTTATGCATGAATTAATTAGGGCCATAACCTCCCAGGCCTGCACACAGATCAAAGCAGGCTTCTGCCCCAAAGCAGGCTGAGAGCGGGGGCTGTATGCAAACAAGGACTGTGATCTTTCCAAGTAGATGGTCACAACGCTGTTTCAGCCAGAGAAAGCACTAGACACCCAGCCCTGGAGCCTGGGACAAAGGGACTGATGGATTCTGCTTTCCTAGAAAAGGAACCGTGCAAGGTGCTCCACCCATGTCTAGTGTATTCCCGGAGGATATACAGCATGGCTGAGCATCACCATGGCTGCAGGAAAGTGGAGACCATCAAAATATGCCTCCCAGACTTTCCTTGCCATGAGAAATCTCAGAATAAAGTGGAAAGGGCAGGGACCAGTGATCAGGATTTGAATGCTGGTTCCATGATAAGAATTCAGCCTCCTCTATATGAGATGGAGACAATTCACCCCTTACAGGGTTAATGGGAGAATCAAAACCCATAATGTAAAATGGATCTACTAGAGAATGTTGTGAACATGATTAAACTTATCAAAGGGACTCTTTATTAGACATAAAAAGTAAGCAGAGAATTATTGATAAATGTCTTCACTGACCACTACAGAAGTCAATCCAATGACCATTTACTAAGGTATGGTCCTGGGCATGATGAAGATAAAAAAGATGTTGTCCTTGCCCTCACATTTTTGTCTCCTGTGGTACTAGCTATAATGCAAGATAGACCACAATAAACACATATCAAAAACACATGTAAGGCTCTATCTATAAAAGCATGGAGCCTAAGGGAGACATTCATCCTGGATGAGGAGGAGGTGGTAGTGCAGAGTGAGAAAGACTTCAAGAAAGTGGGACGGAAGAAAAGACCAGGAACAAAGGCACCTGGGGGCGGGGGAGAGGAGGAGAGAGAGACAGACAGTCAGAGAGAGAGGACGAGAAGGGAAGAGAAGGGAAGGGAAGGGAAAGGGAGGGAAGGGAAGGGAAGGGAAGGGAAGGGAAGCGAAGGGAAGGGAAGGGAGGATGGAGTCAGAGAGAGACAGA
>NW_006433378.1:5806832-5816355 GCF_000325575.1 Pteropus alecto | reverse complement strand
GGGGAGGGAAGGAAAGGGGAGGGAAGAGAAGAGAAGTCAAAAAAGAAAAATTGTGAGACCCCTTTGAGGAACATAAGCTGAGAAAGAGGGAGTTAGATGAGGAGATGGATTTGAATTTAGCTAAAAATCTAGTTAGGTACTAGATTGAGCCAGAAGCTACAACTATCACAAATCTTTTCAAGATAAAACTATGTTTTAGGAGAAAAGCAGGTAGAAGAGTTCAGGCTCAAAAGGGATGTTATTATTTGATTTGCATGAAGGCGGCTGACCAATAAAGCCCACCACTGGATTCTCAGTGGTGGTTCCAGAGGATCAATGTGTCACCCAGAATCACCCTGAGCCAGAGCTCCGGCGGGAGCCGAGCAGAGGCAGAGGAAAGCTGGACTCTCTCTCACAAGGCGGGAGTATCTGCTCCATCCAGGGTGGGTCCATAGACCAAAAACCGTTCCCTTCTCATCGCCCATGGGATACCTTAGACATAATGCTGAATTAAATAAGGATGCTTTGTGCTCAAAATCCTCAGGTCATTTTACTAGAGCAAAGACCCCAAAATTACCCATTCTACCTTTTCATGAATGAAAAGCACAAAGAGAGAGAGAGAGAGAAAGAGGGAGGGAGAGATGGAGAGAGGGAGGAACAGAAAAAAGAACTGCATTTGGTGACAAAAAAATAAAATAAAATAAGGAAAACTAAAAGATAAGGGGAGGCCAAGCTCCAGATATTAATAAGAGAACAAAAATAAGAAATAGAAGGAAAGAAAGGAAAGACAGAGAGAATAGGTATTGAAAGAAACAGGAAAAGGAAAGTAGAGAAGGGAGAGTAAGGAATTAACAGGTACTGATAATCTGCATTTAGCTCTGCAGTCTCCACAGGAGGCAGCAATAGAAAAGGAGAAGAGGTACCGAGAGAAAAGAATGCAGATTCCAGGACCCATAAGACATTCAGACATTCAGAGCCTCAGCTTAATCCTCTGCAGATTGCCTGGCCTTTGTCAGAATCCTTGGTCAGCCAGGCAGCAGCCTGTCTCAAAGTCCTCAGTCTCACACCTGGGCCTGTATCTTTTCCCTTGGTCTCCACTGGCCTGAGCCCCAGAAGTGGTCCAGCACAGTCTCTAGCTGTACAACCTCCACGAGACTGGAAAGAGATTTCCCACAGGGCCAGGAAGGCGCTGGTCTCCTAGGGTGGACGCTGGACAACAAAGGGGGTGGTGAGCTGCTGCTGTAGGGGCCGCTGCTGCCATGTCATGGCTCTGGCCATCATCTCTACCTCTTCTCTCGCACACCTGGCAGGACCCAAGCACTGTGCTTGGAGACCATTCCAACACTCTCAGAAGGACTCCAGCATCAAGTTTTTCTGGGGCTTTCTAAAAATTAGCAGCAATTGCTTCAGAGAGACCTGCTCAATTATCATAAGCCCCTTTGCCTTGGCATCTTCCGGACTGCAGATACCAGGTGGTCCCTCGAGAACCACTTCTTTATTACTTCCTGTGGTCTAAGTAAGCTGTAAATTTGTGATATTTAAAATTCCTTCTCTGGCTCTGAAGAAAGCTCTGGAAAATCTCCCCAGAAAACAACAACAACAACAACAACACATACTTGTAAAATTTCACATGCATTTTCGCGGGGGGGAGGGGGGGGGTGTGCTTTTCTCTCACCCCCAACCCCATCTATGGCTCCTAGGAAGGTCCATCAACTCCAGGTTGAGATTCCCTGGTCTATAACCACTTTCCAGAAATCTCTGATTTGTTATTTCAGACTCGGAGGATAGCTTTGGGAAATGCTCAGGTTTACAGTACAAATAAGAGACATCACTGAAACAAAAGGGACCAAAGATTATCAGCCTTCTTTATGTTTTAACCAATTGCAACTCTGCTTCAACCAAAAATCACACACACACACGCACACACACACACACACACAATACATCACTGAGACTCAAAAAGACAGCCACTTTCCTTTCCTGGATGCTCAGAAGAAGTTAAAAAAAAATGCTTCAAAAAATGATACGATTTGGAGTGTTTACTGAACTGTGTAAACCTTTAAAGAAAAAAATGTGTGTGAATGTAAGCACAGTATATAAACCAAATCCAGGCGATTTCATAATTATATCTGCTTCTGACTAATCATATTCTTTTTCTATTGAAAAACACTTAATACTCCCTAATACTTCGGAATAAGAATTTGCTTTCAACATGAAGGTGTTGCTGTCACTCCCTATTTTTTCTTTGCTTTGTGATTATAAGTGCTGATCACAGCTTAGATAGTTATGAAAAATAAACCCTGCTATCATACCTTGCATGAATTAGCTCTAAATGTGTGGCCTATTTACAATAGCAAGATGTACATTAGGCATCACAAACACTTAAAATGCCAGATACTGCCACATTTTTATGATAGTCATTAACTGAGTCACAGCAGCAAATATTTAATGTGACAGTTACATGAACGTACAGCTCTGCTGATATAGAAGCATCTCTTGCAATACGCGTTGCATGAGGCAATACTGAGCTGTACATCCTGACAGTGACGACCTCTGCTTGGTCCAGAAAGTCTTGAGGAAACGCTGAGTTCCCAAATCTTCTCCCATCCTGACACTGATTGAACATCGTCTACTTCTGAAAAATCGTTCACCTAGGCCTCCTTGACACATACCTCTGGGTCTAACATAGGACATTTTCTTCAGAAAAACTGTAATTCAAACACACTCATTTATTCCATGGCTTTCTTCAAAAGGAAGTGCTAGGACCAGAGGGCTGGCTTGGTGGGAGTAAACACTACTATACGTAAGATTTAAAATATATTCCCCATCTTCTGGGATATACTAAAAATCAGACACATCGCTTCTTCTGCCTTCCTGCATCTCATTCCAGAAATGGGAGCTTGGCACTCAAGTTCTAGCATGTCTAACTTCTAAAGATATCCTCATAGCTGGATTCCAAATATCTGAGTTTCCCCCCGCCCCTCCACCCGTGGTATTCAAGAAAACTATTATTGCCAGGAGAATTATGTTACAAAGTAGTAATTACCAAGAATATCTGTGTTCAGACATATTTTGTATGATTCTGGAAATACCTTGCTAACTTAGGCTACTCTCTTTGGTGCCACTTCTTGATGGTTTCCATCTATAGTAAACACTTTCTGGTAGTAACTACCAGATGGACGTGTGGCACACCTGAGGCATAGGAACCGACTCTACTTAGAGACACCAATGGTAGTATACATGAAATGACCCATTTGTAGGCTGAGGGAACATGTCATAAATTAAGACTAAATGAACAGTATCTCCTTCCACATTATGGTAGAAATATGTATCTCTTTTCAACGTGGCAAGATGTACCGCCTGCTCTGCATCTCAGCAACGCTTCTATCAGTTAACAGTAGGAACTGCAAAATCAGAAGCCTACCAAGATCAGGCAATAAGAATGATGAGTGAGGTGGGCCAGATGAAGTGGTGGGGACTGTGGGGAAAATGAAAAGTGAATGAGCAATCTAAATGGGCAGTTCTACACAATTTAAGAAGATGCTGCCACATAGGAGAACAAGCCCAGAGGTTGTACATCCTCCATTTGTTTTCTCTACTATTTGTAGGAGCCTTAGATAAGGCCTAAAAGTCCCAGCCAGGTGAGCCACCACCTTCCACAGACTGGCTTTTATCTCCACCTTAAGAATCACTACTAATTCCCCGCTCTGGTCCTATAAATCATTCGGAGTCTGAAATGAATTTCAAGAACCTGAAATTTAGGTTCATGGATCTGCGATCTTTGACCATGTTTTATAGATCATATAATAACAAAAACAATAGCTAACGTTTATTGAACATGATTATAGATGCCTCATGTGTATTGACCAAAAAACAGTAACAGCAATCACTTTTATAGGCCTTATGTGATGCCAGGCCCTGACCTGTATGCTTTACATATATGAACTTATTTAAACCTCAGAACAACCCTATTATTATCACACACACTCCCACCACTTTGTAATAGGAAAATTGAGGTTCTAAGAAGTTAAGAGACTTGCCCAAGATGATGTAGTTTAAAAGGGTGAAAGCTAATTTCGAATCCAGTCAATCTGATTTCCAAGGCCATGTTCTCACCATTATGCCACTTTGCCACTTACCAAGAGGGAAAAAGCAAGCAAACAAAACACCCCCAGAGGAAACCCATGGGCCTCCATTCTAATTCTAAATACTCTAATATGTACAGAAATGCATGAAGACATAAATTAGCATTAGGAAAAATAGGATATAATCCGTTTTCAAGTGATGCTATTATGAGGAAGGGAATTGACATTTATTGAAGACTCTCCACATGCAACTGATTCACCTACATTAATATCTCATTTAATCTTCACCAAAACATCATGTGAGATATCCTCATTCCATTCTGCACCTGGGGAAATGAACACTCTCCAGTGGAGGTGAGTCTGGTCAAGGGAGTCCATTAAGGAAAACCACACAGAAGACTCTAGAGATTATTTTGAATGGAAACATATCACTCTATTTAGAACGAGCAATCTTTTCTGATCATGTCAGTATTTTGCTTTGAACCTGTTAATTCCCACTGGGGGAAAGATTGGGTTGAAACAGAGAACAGTATATCAGAATTACCAGGGGAGTGTTTCCAAGACACGCTTGACCCTACTTCCCCTGGAAGGTAGGGCAGTACGAGGATAAAGGTTTAGGTCTAAAGACAGTATGCCCCCAGTGAGAAAGGTGCTGCCTGCTTTTGTCCAGCCGACTGCACTGAAGGTTCAGATGCAAGAATGTTTCCACTTTGCTCTGCCCTAATTTAGACTGCTGGGACGTCTCATCTCAGGCTTCCCTCTTCCGTAATGACATCCTAGTTCTCCTAATCCAGCCACATCCCTATACACTTAAAATACTCATCCTCCCATGGTGTTTACACATTTCAAATATTTGTAGCCCATTAAAAAGATATCGAGCACATGGAGAAATAGAGGTCCACATTTGGAAAACATAAATCTGAGGCACTGGGGATTACAGGCTCTCTTTAAAAAATTTTTTTAAAGAAGAGAAAGGTTTCCTTTGATATTAAACAGAACTCTAAACCTAGCAAGCTGTGCATTCTTTTTCGGATATTCCTCCCAAAGAGGTTTACCAGCCCTCGAGGAACTTTTTGGATTGAATGCTATGTCTTCTATCTCCCCGACTTTGCCTTACGTAAGATGGCACTGGCGCTGCTCCTCCCTCCTCTCTGATGCCAGAAGATGCCAGGGACATCTCCTTCCAGGCCGGCGGAAGTGTGTGCCTTTCCTGTACCTCCTGTGATCTCTCCCCCTTTGCCTCCAAGAGGACTGCATGCAGACATACTGCAGAGAGTGTAAGTAAACCGTGAAAGAGCACAGAACATCCAGGTGATCTCTGGGGAAAAGGTCTTGTCATCCCTTATGCCCGCCCAGGCCCAGGCTCTCTGTTGGGAATGGAAGGCGAGCAAAGGGGTTTGAAAAACCATTTACCTTTAGCGCTCCAGCAATTCACTCTTCCATCCTCAGAAAGAACCCCTCCTCCCACCTAACTCACTGTGGTCCTGCTCCTTATCCTTTCCTCAGTTACATTTCTCCCAGAAAAGGAGTTGACTTATTCATACAAAGGCTGGCATGTCTTGCTGTGCCACTCTTTTTGAGATAGCTACCTTAAAGAAGACAACGACCCTGACTTAAAGGAGAGATCTAGTTGTGATATTGGGAGGCGGTATTATTGAATTGAATGAATAGGGGCAGTTTTGTAGAAAACTGTAGAATGAATGGGCTTGTTGGACATTCATGAAATCAGCTTCAGACAAAATAAGATGGTCATTTCTTCTGTTCCACATTAAAAAATCACTCCGCCACTAAAAAGGGAGTAAAAAGTCTCACTCCTTCTTTCTTCCAAATCCACATTCCCTAAAATGCCCACCTCTGCCCCTACTCCTAGGCTGAACATTTGGTGGGGGGGGGGGGAAGATATATATAACACAAGCTTAAAAAGTTGTGCCATGAAGGGTAAGGTTTTAACCTCACCTGGACTGCCCCCTCCCCCACTCCATTCTGCCCAGGGGCTATTTTGAACCTTACCTCACTAACTTTTAGTTGATGAACTGCCTTCCTTCTCCACAGAGAAATAGAGAAGCTATCAAGCCAGGATGCATGCGTCTACTTATGCACAAATACCACCATCCCCACCACCATCATCATCTTCACCATCACTACCACCAAGATCATCATTTTGCTTCCAAATATCCCCAGAAACAATAGAATACTCTCCTTACCAACACATCCCTCCCATCCCACAGGCCAACACACATCCCTTCTCGTACTTGCTCTGACACCTAGTTCCAGCAAGTATCGACTTTTTATCCTAAATTTTTAAAATGTGCACATGTCTGGTTCCTCCTCTTCAACTTCACAACATTTATTTCAAAAATGCTTTGAAAAACAAGCAAACGAAACCACATCTACTGCCTTAGGGTGGACCCTGACCTTCCATTACTTCTGCCTTTGCAGCATCTCCTAATTCATCTCCCTGTCTTCAGCCTAACCCCTCAACAAACCAGACTCCACATGACCAACACAGGGGTCATGAAGACAGCAAATCCGATCATGCCCAAACTCTGAGGAAAATCCTTCCATGGCACTGCAGGAGTTTACTCTCGCTGCTTTAACAAATTACCACATATGTAGTGGCGTAAAACAATAACACGTTTATTATCTTACAATTCTGTAGGTTAGACGTCTACCAGGGTCTTGCTGGGCTAAAATCAAGGTGTCAGCAAGGCTGTAATCCTTCATGGAGGCTCAAGGGAAGAATCCATTTCCTTGCCTTTTCCACCTTTTAGAAGCCATCTGCGTTCCTTGGGTTATTGCCCCTGCCTTTATCTTCAGGAACAATGTGTTCAGTCTCTCTCTGCCTCACTCTGACCTCCTCTGCTGCTTTCCTTTTCCACTTTTAAGGACCCTTACGATTACATGAGGTTCACTTGGATGATCCAGGATATTCGCCCCATTTTAAGGTCAGCTGATCGGTAACCCTGATTCCATCTGAAGCATTAATTCCCCTGTGCCACACACATAGTGCAGGTTCTGGGAATCAAGACATGGACATTTTGGGGTGGTCATTATTCTGTCTACCTCACCAACCTCACCAACTTCCGAATGCAATTCAAGCTCCTTGACCTGGTATTACATACAGTGGTCCGGGGCACAAACTCTAAGGTGGGATTTCCCGAGTTCAAATCTTGGCTCTGACTCCTGTTGGCCATGTGAATTTTGAATGAGTTAATATCTATTTCTTATCTGTAAAATGGTAATAATAATAATAGCAGCACCTTCCAGGTAGAGTTGTTCTAAGGATTAGTTGAGATTAGAGGTAAATCATTTGGAACTGTGATTATACTAAGTGTTCAATAAATATAGCTATTATTATTCTTACTTGGTCTTACAATTAGGAATGCCTTTTGCTGCAAATAACAAACAACTGAACCATAGGATTATTTTTTTGACATATAAAAAAGTACAGAGGCAGGTGGTTCCTGGCACTGGGTCAGCAGCAGCTCAGTGATATCAAGACAGAAGTCTCTGTGATTCTCTTGGCCTTTCCCCCATGGCTACAAAGTAGCTGCTACATCTCCTCCAGCCCTTACTTCCCCACTCAAAGCAGCAAAAGGCTATACTAAGTGCATTACTCCACTTTTATCAGGAAGGCAAACACTTTCTCAGTCTTCCCAGCAGCTCTCTGCTTAGGTCATTAGCCAGAAGCTCTTGCTGCAAGGGAGGCTGAAATCCTCTTTATCCTAAATTTTTTAAATGTGCTCATCTCTGGCTCTTTCTCTTCGACTTTTTTCTTTTGCAGCTCCTAAGCAGAGGTGGCAAAAGAAAAGGGGTTGGAGGTGTCTGTTGGGTTAGCCGTGGTTGTACACAGAAAGAGCACCTGTTTGCCATGCTCTGCCCTTCCTGGTTTATCTTTGTTCCTGTTTATCGCTCATCCTCATCTCCCTTCCATACTCATTCATTCAACTACTATTTTTTTTAGTACGTTCTGTGTGCTTGTTTTTAAGGCATAGTACCTGACCCCAAAAGGCTTAGAGTCTGAAACCAATCAGACAGATAGGTAAAGAGGCAATTAAAATAAAATGCCATCAGTATTAGGATACTGGGCAGCATTAAATGCTATGGGTGAACATCTGACTGTTATCGAGAGAGTTAGGGATGTCTTCTTAGACGAAGTAACATTTAAAGCAAGAAATGAAGGGTATGGAAGTCTCCACCAGGTAAGTGGGGGGTGAGGTATGAGTGTTGAGAGGATGGGACAGGAAGATTACAAACTGGGAAACACAGGTAGGTGGTTCCTGCAACTGCTCATACTTTATCCTTACCCAACTTTTTACAGTTTCCAAATGAGTCATCTCTTATTTAAAATGGTCTTCCCGACACTGAATACATCCTGAAAGGCCCAACTCAAATACCACCTCCTGGGGCCCTGAAAGGCCCAACTCAAACACCACCTCCTGGGGCCCTGGTTCTGACTCCCCAGGCCAGGTTAGGGGCCCACCCTCAAGGCTCCTGTCCTGCAGTGTAGATGGCACCTGTGAGTTCCCTAAAGATAGGGACTATACTTGTTTTGTTCAGGCTATGTCTCCACCTCATAGAATGTTTGACTCACAGAAGTCTTTTAATAACTACGTATTGAATAAATGAACAAAACATCAAAAACTTAAATGATAATGTGCTAAATAAATATACTTAACAAATACAGGTGTTCAATAGCCCTGTGGCATGAAGGCAAAATTAGTATGGCCCTTTGCTGGTTCATACATTTTTCCTGGCATGGTAACTGAATGAATAAGAACATAGGCTCTGTGGTCAGATGGCCCAGATTCAAATTAGTCATTTACCCTTTATTAGCATGACTTCGGCTTTACCCCATCAGCCTTGGTTTCATCATGAGGCCAAGAATATGAATATCAATCTAATGCCATTGTTTCAAGAAGTAAATGCAGTGATCTAGGTAAATGATGTAGCAATAAGTAGATATTATTTACTATTATTGAGAAGGAACACAGAAGAACCAATACTCTTGAATGACACAAAGTAATTAAGTTGTCAGTCTCCACACAAGAATGCCATACACCTGAAAACAGGGATCGGTATTTTCCTCCCTCCTCATGACATGAAACTCGCCTCCCTGGACTCAGAGAAGTAAGGTGAGTTAATGGCAAAATCGGCTCTCCTCACCTCACACTAGTAAAGTCTTCTAATGAAAAGACATTACATTCATATTTTTAGAAGTCATGTTTCCTCTCCAAAACTATGTCTAGCTGTAATCATTAAGAACTTAGGATATGGAACAAGTTCTATCAAAAGACTCTGGATTTCATTGTAAACCACTTGAGCAAACGGGGTTATAAAAGTTATATGGCTGCATTTTTATGCTACTATTACTCTCTGGAATTAGTTTCCTACCATGTAGAAAAATGGGCATGTGAACACGAATGAATTCATCCCTTCCTGTTTATTGCTTCTGCTGA
>NW_006433378.1:5788275-5806736 GCF_000325575.1 Pteropus alecto | reverse complement strand
TGAACCCAGAGCTGGGCAGCCTGCTTCGAAGGCTCTATAAGTTGCATTTTGTGGTTTCAGCCTGTCAGGGAGGTCACTCACTGATGACTCAGATATGCTGGCCTGAAGGTATTTATGTGATCTCCCGAGTTGGCAGAAAGCCTGCCCTCAGAACAAGGCAAATATATCCCTGCTCTTGATGGCTTCAAGCTCTGCAGTGAGGGGCTGACCTGACAGCTGCTTGTCCTGAGGGAGAAATAAAGGAAACTGGTGAAACACATGCTATTTCCATGAATTCCCACTCATCTGCTGTTAGAAAATTCAGCTGAGACCCTGACAATAAAGGTTAGACTTGTAGTGTCACAATAGAAAGGAAAGGAACTTTAACTTGCCTTCAGCATACAAAACAGGCTGCACTTCACAAGATCTGTAACTCGCTGAACAATCTAAGATGCACCACGGAAAAACTATCAATGGCCATTTGTCTGAATTCATATTTATGGCATCTGTTTGACATGCGGTTTTCATTTAGATGGCAATCCAGATACCGCTTTGCATAAAGTTCTGGCTTTTGGAGCTGTCCGTATCAATTGTCTTTTACCAAATATCTAATTTTAAGATGTTTACAGATGTACCAGAAGAATATTTTCAAGTCATTCAAAAGAATAGCATCCAAGAAAAAATCTGAACCAAATGCTAATGAAAATTCTTGTGTTTCATGTAGAAAAATGCTCTAAAATGGAAAAAATTATTCCACCCAAATTTACTGCAAAAGAATAATTTGTCTGTCTTTGGGAAATGAGTTATACCATTGCCCTTCTCTCCCCATTCCTAATTTAGGCAAAAGGCCCATATCAAATGCATTAAATCAGAATTTAATCATTTCTCTAACTAGATGTACTTAGGGGGGGGGAAAGCCGTAAAAAAATCCCATACAATGACACAAGTATCTCTGTGCGTCAACTGTTGTTTCAGGGATTTATGATAATTCTCCATCTCAAGGAAAAATGAAGCTAATTGAAACAAACTCCACACTTTATATTAATGCCATTTGAATACAGGGTGCATTGCCAGTTACAAAGTGACATGGAAAATGAGGCCGTTCTCAACAACACCACGGTTTCTCAGTTTTATGTATTTTTTAATTTCCTCTATGGAAAATCTGTTCTTCATAAAAGAACTGTTGGGAAAAATGTGGAAAAAGTTGATTCATTCCATATTTACATTCTTTCTGGTACCTGGAAATGAACCAATTGCAAAAGTATGCCAAAAAAGAAGTTAGTTAAGTCATTTAGAAAACTCATCTTCCCCCAGGCAAAAGGACAAACTGCCTTGGGAAACTCTTGCTTTGATAATATAAAACACCTTCCAGCCTAATGCGATCTATCTTCCTAACCTTTTACCCAAGCCTCAGGGAGGCCAATCTTAAGGAACGGCTGGTTTTCTTTAACACACAACCTACCCCGCAAATTGCCCACCAAGCTGGGAGAGTCAATACTATCCAAATCTCCAAATTCCTCATCTGATATTTGAACAGACCGGGGCACTTAACACGAATGTGTCCAACAGCAAAGTAACACCAAGTTTCACTACAAAGCCAGCTTAAGTCCTCCCAACCTGATCTGCTAATGCTATTTACCAGTTCACTTTGAAGAGCTGGGCAAAATAAAAGCAAGGTGTCAGTCTCACGAAGGAGAGGGCAACCCAATGCACACCTCACAGATGCATTTCCCATTTGGCTTGTCATTAACGACTTCATCTCATTTCATCTACGATAAAAACAATTTTGAAGCATGGAAATGACATTACAGTTAGGTTGCCCTGAAATATTGCAGCAGTGAAAAAAGCCATTACACAATCGCATCTTTCTTTTTGAAAATCCATAATTTTTTCTGGGTCACAGAGCAATGGAAGTCATGGCTTTCAACTTGTACAGGTGACAAAATTTCTCCCAGAACAAAGCAACCCTTCATAACTTTCGCATAAAGGCAAAGTGACCCCTTACCTAAGAGAAGGGGGAGGAATCTGGACTCCAAGATGGTAGCCAATTCATGAAAATTCGAACGGCTGCCTCGGAGGAAGGCGCAGGTGTGAAGGTCAGGGAAAATGGCTTCACTTATCATCACTTGGCGGGGAACTCACGCTTGTTGCTCTGACTAAGCCAGTTTCTCCTATGTGTTCTTCCTCGTTCAATTCTCTTTTCCAC
The DNA here is from genome assembly GCF_000325575.1 of Pteropus alecto. Classification (NCBI taxonomy): domain Eukaryota; kingdom Metazoa; phylum Chordata; class Mammalia; order Chiroptera; family Pteropodidae; genus Pteropus; species Pteropus alecto. The sequence goes on along the minus strand of NW_006433378.1, from coordinate 5,804,551 downwards.
CTCCACCCCAGAGCAATAGAGCAGAAAGGGAACTGGACATAAATTCATAAAGCCTAGCCTTCTGAACCCTACTTGTATCATTACTTACATCTCTTTTCTCTAACTTCAGTATCCTTACTACTCATTGGTAATCTGAGAGACTAGATGGTCCTTGAAGTTCTTTGATTCCAAAGAATCCATGACTCCATTTCTTAATTTACTCATTGATACATCTAAACTTACATCTTCATCTTATATGTGCCAAACACAGAGCAGAACTGACTTGTCTTTCAACTATCAGTTGTGATTTTGCCCCTGTCATCTGAGTCATCTGAGCCCAGATCTCTCATCCAAGCTCCTGACCAGTATATATCACTATCCGTGACACATTTTCATCACACGGCTATCCCACAGAATTCTCCAACTCAGTGCACTGAAACTGAATTTACCATCTTCCAACTCATGCCTACTCCTCCTCCTGTTTTTTCATCTCAGGGGAGAGAAAAATTCTATTTCCCAAGCCAGAAATCCAGGGGTTATCCTTGCCTCTTTCTCTCACCTACACCCAGTCACCAAGTATCGCTTATTCTTTTGCATGGATATGTCTCATCTCTATCCCCTTCTCCCCTGTCCTGGTTACCTAATTCAGGCTCTAATTTCTCCTTCTACATAATAGCAACAGCTGCAGGTCTCTTGGTCTCCCCTCCCAATCCTCCCAACTCATTCACCACACTGCATCCAGAATCATTTTTCTAATCGTGTTATTCCCTTTGCGAAAAACTTTCAATGACTCCCCACTTCCTACAGGGCTGAGTCCAAAATCCTAAACATAGCAAACAAGACCTGCCTTCAGCCTCACTTCTCCTCACTGTCCACTATCTCTTTGAAAAGCCAGAACGTGCTTCTATAAATTCACCAAACTTTTCACGCTTCCTTATTTTTAGTGTTTGCACATGATGTTTCTCACTTCTTAGAAAGTACTTCCCTCTTTAACTTCTATATATAGTTCAAGACTCAATTTGGACACCATCGCCTCTGGGAAGCCCCCAAGTGCCCCTAATGTGTTCCTTTAGAGTTATTATTAAGATCCCATGATCTCACTCATCACCCTGTAGAATAATTGTCTATATACTCTTCTTTTCCTACACTGGACTCTAAGGTTTCTGAAGATAGAAAATGTGTTTTATTCTTTTTATATATATATCATCAGCAGAGTCCTGACATACAGAGATTGTTCAATAAATAGGTTTTATAATCCAAGCAAATTTAATCCAACGCTTTTTCTTTTACTTGTGCGTTAGTCATATTCTGAGTTTTCAGGAAATTCCTTGATTCTTTATGAACTTCAAAAGGATTTAGAAAATCTATATACTAATACAAATATTTAGGAAAAAATACTAGAAGCTAATTATGAAAATACCACTTCTTTAAACATAGTCAAAAAAGAATAGAGTTCATATTACAGTAATCATGTGAAATTTTACAAAGTTCTTTCTCATATGACATCTCATTAATTTTTAATGTATTATGCAAATAATATTATAACAATAAGTCATTTTTTATAAAATTAACAAAGTCTCATGACATCACACATTCTTGTAAAAAAAGAGGCAGGATATGAACAATTAAATTTAAAAAGAACCTACTATTTTAACAAATCTATGTTTAATTTTTGCATTTCCCCTCGTCACTTTTATCCATTTGTAAACATAATTTTACATAACTGAAACCACAAAATATTTACAATTTGTATCCTATTCTTCTCATGTTCCCATGTTGCTACTTCTTAGTCTTAATAATTATAATTTCAGGGCTGAATAGTATTCCACCACGACACATGGGTACCAATGACAACTTATAGACCTATACCTTTAGCCTTCTCTCCTCATACTCTCAGATGCCTCCTAGGCTGCTACACTGGATTCCTCTTAGGAACCTCCAACTTTAGAAGTATATGACTAAATCCATTACTGCCCCATTAACTTCTCTTAAACTCCATCATCCCTCTAAGTTGCCAGTTCAGCTACAAGGATTATGGAGCCATCACCCTTCAAGTTCTCTTAGCCTCTCTCTCTTTCTCATTCTCTCACCTTAACATCCAAGTCAACAACTGTCATCTACATTATTTTTTAAATCTCTTTACCTTTTTTTAACCCTCTTTGCTGTTATCTTTGTTCCTCAATTTCCACTTGAGCATTGACACAAGCTTGAGTATTGATGCAGCCTTCTGACTGTTCTCCATACCTTGTCTACTCTTTACCAAAACCCAAGATCATCTAAAGTGGATATTGATCTACTCACTACACTGCATAAACCAGTTGCTCAGCACCCCTTTGCAGAGACTCCAACTACTTAACCTAACTAACGAGCAAGGATCTTCGTAATCTGGCCCTTTCTTACCACTCCTGAGTACGAGATCCCCATTCCAGTCATATAAGGGATGAGGTCTGGGCCAGAGCCTGGGATAGTCAGAGGATTATGTTACTTATCTGCAGACTGCCCACAAAGGAACTTAATGAAAGCAGATCGTTTTAAGGAAAGTGTGAATCAAAGTGCTGGCAGACCTTTATGCTAGCTGTTCTCCCCAGAGCTGGGCAGGAGGAAGGAGCTTGTGTGCAGGCAAAGGAACGAAATTCTGGAAACCCACATAGGAGCAAAGGTAGGTTTAAGACATAAAATGAATAGCAGAGACCAAAGTAATTCTATGAACTGAAAAACAAGGAACTATCACACTTATTTGGGGAGCAAAATGCTGAGCTTGGGACTACAGCTTGGAACAACAATGGGCTCTAGTCATAAGGTACCACTTATAGTGCCTCAAGATGCCAGGCTCTCATATAAATATGCTGGGTTTTTTTTTTTTTTCCTGCCAGAGTGCTCTCTGACCCTTTATCTGCCTGGCAAAGGCACTCTTCAAGTGTCTCTTCCTCTATGAAGTCATCCCTGAATCTTAAGGTGATATTAAGTCTAGGTGACATTCTGGAATCAACAGAATGTAAAGTATGTATTACATTTGGTAGTGGGCATCCAATTCATCTTAGAACCACAGAAAACCATTAGAAATGACTATAAACAGAGGAAGCCCTTTCTTGTGCTACTTAAAATAGAATTTGCTTTGCTCACTGTGATTCTTGATGTGCTGTGTTGACAAATGTTATAAGGAAACTTTTAAAGGCTAGATCAAGATCAGATGGCATGACTAGTTGACAAGTTCTGTATGTAAATCAAAACCCATTGATAAACCAATAAATGCTACAAAATGTCTAAAATTATTCTTAAATTTTTTAAATTTAGCTATACTGAATATGATCCTGATTAGTGGTAAAAAAAAATAAAAATTTTTTTAAGACTATAGCCTACTGGCTCCTCTTACACAGTAACAGATTGAGAGATTTAGGCCTGTAGTTTGCTGAGAAGAAAGTTTTAATTTATAGTTTTGGGGAGATAATCAGAAGCCAATTGGATGACCATAATTCATTGCCCTTTATAAAAGAAGTTGACTCTTTTCTGTGTCCATTCTACCTTAACCATATCTGAAGAATTAAACCAATTGGCCCACAACTCAGAAAAGGATTAAAACGGTTTTATAGCTAAAGAACTCTCCTTACAAAGGCCTTTCTTCAACTAAGGGAAATTAACAAAAGTACTACACTGAGTAGAGCTACCTAGTTCTAAATATGTAAATCTGTGATGTCAGTAACTCAGAAAAAAATATTTATCTCGTTATCTAGGGGGTTTTGCTTACATGATTCCTCTCATGGAAGCCATGGTAGGAATGTCCCAGAACCTACACAGAGTTTACCAAGAAGACCCACTTGGGGAGTATGAAGAGCAGAGAAAGAGGATGTGACTATCTTTTTTAAGCATCTAAACTGTCCTTCTTGCACAGATAGATGGGAAGTCACTAGTTATTTTGATACCAATAGCCCCTTCAACAATATTGAAGTTCTGAGACTAACCCCATGGATTACTATTTAACACCTTTCAATTGCAGTTGGAGATTAATTTGATCAAATGTTTTTGTCTCAAGAGATTAGCCTTGTGGTGAACCAAACTTTCCAGTTCAGATCTCCCTTAGATGAATCTTTAGATGAACTGAACTCTGCAATTCAGGTTCCTAACTATTTATGTACCTTGGAGAAGTTTCTAAAGTTCTAAAGGATAGAACCAGCCTTTGCTTTTGACCATTAGAGTTACATTTGTGATAAAATAAAAGTTACGATGAGTGGCCAAATAAAAATAGGGCCCAAAACCTCGAACTTGAAGGAATGAATTCTTAAAAATTCAGCTTTCTTATAAATTAATCATGTTGAAGGATTATCAGGAGAATATCGGCATAGGTTGTTGAGCTTCATTCCCCATGCCTCCGTGTTCCATGAAAAAGAATGTTGAGTCACTGTGGGCTCTGCTCCTTGGGCATCAAGGGAAACGCAGGTATTGGCCTCATAAGATCTCACACTGCATGTTTCCTGTACCTGCTAATTTTACTAACCCTATTTGGGTTGCATAAGCCCAGAATGTTAAGCTGAGATACAGTGCTGCCAACCTCATAAGCCTGACATTTTGTAATAGATGAGAACAGATGGCAGATGGGTCAGCAACCCTGAAACTAGAAAAATCACCTTAAAGAGGATTTGCAGATGAGGAAGAGACTGAACTAGATAGCAAAGGCATATCAAAGACCTACATTTATCACACTGTTGCAACAGCCAGCTTAAAAGAAAACAGTTTATTAAATCCACAATCTCATTCTAGAGATGAACTATTTACCTGAAGCAAGAACATCAATTGCCAATAGATCACTGAGATAACAACCAGCATTCTGTCTCTCCCAGCATATTAAAAATAAACAATAAATTATTCTAAAAGAGTTCAGTGATATTCTATGACCAAATCTATGCCGGTTACCTCTGAGAGCCTACCAAGAATTTCTAATCCATTTGAGAAGAGAGCTGCCACACAGGAGGTGTTAGGGAGCCATTTGGCATTCACTTGTACCGGAGTAAATACATAATACTTTCCAGAGAAGGGGCATTGGTTTCCCTGTGACTGCTATGACAAATTGCCACAAACTTGATGGCTTAAAACAACAGAAACTTATTTTCTCACAGTTCCAAAGTCAAGGTGTAAGCAGGCAGTACTCTCTATGGAGGCTCTAGGGAGAATTCATTCTCTGCCTCTTCCAGCTCCTGGTGGCTGTCCGCATTCCTCAGTTTGTGGCCACATCGCTCCAATCTCTGCCTCCCTCCATGTTCACACTGTCTCCTTCTCTTGTGTGTGTCTCAAATAACCGTCTCTTTTTCTCTTATAAAGACGCCGGTGATGGCATTGGTCCTGCTCAGATAATCCAGAATAATCTCATCTCAAGATCCTTAACTTAATTGCATCTTTAAAGACGTTTTTCCAAATAAGATTACATTCAGAAGTTCTGGAGATTAAGATATAGATATATCTTTGGAGGGCCATTTTTCAGCCTAACAGAAGCAAAAGGTCACCATAGGAAGGAGTAGTTAAAGGTTGCTTCTTATCCTTGAGATGATGAGTCTTGAAGCACATCTATAAAGATGGCTAAGATTTAAACTGGCAGACACAAAAAGTTGGGCATTCAATGTGGACGGATCAGCAGGTACAAAGGCCATTATGTGTTTTCAGCAAATGAGGCATGAGGTCATATATATGGGGCCCATGGTGTGTGATTATCACTGCTTATCAGTCTCTGATGGAGGGCATGTAGTAATGAGCAGGGGCAATCGAGATGGGCAGTTAGAATGGAGGCAGATCATGCTCTTGAGTAAAGGTGCCCAAACTTGATATATCAGGCAAAAGAGAATCGTGAATTTTTAAATGGGGAAGTACCATGATGGCTCACTTTCTATGATCTTAAACAAATTACTACATCTTCCCAGCATGTGCTCTTTTATTTATCCTATCTCATTAGCAAACTCTAAGCCACAATAGTTAATATTTTCCTGTTATCTTTCTTAGAGACAGTAACATGAATTCAGTATAATTCCCACAATGATAGATTCTGCTACTGGACTAGCCATTTCCATTAGGGAAAAAAACATATATATTGTATATTATATATTATATATTTTACTTAGTTTACAGAAAGGGCTATCTTCACGCACAATTATTTATACATCTGGCTTATAATAAAATCATATCATGCAAATGAACTGGATTGACTCAAAGATGGAAATTCTGATTATAACAATATGGGGCTTTGCAATACTCCATTAGGGAGACAGGAAATGCTAGTCAGCAACCCAACCAGGGGAAACTATTTTCGTCCATAAATTATGCAGGTTTGTGTTTATTCAATTAGGTTAATCCTAAATGAATCCTTCTGTGAAAATTCTAGGTAAACACTGCAATATACAAAAGAAAAGCAATGCTGAAGGGATGCCTGCAAGGAGGGTTGCCGACTGGATCTGCCCCACTGTGGACTGATTCCATTTGCTCATTCACTTGACTCCACAGACATCTCCAACAGTGTGAGATCAGGTTTAATAAAAACTCCGTCTGGTTCTGGAGCTGTGCAAATCCAGGTGAGGCCTCACAAGTCCTTAAAATTTGATTGTTCGGGGCTGCAGCAACACCAAAATTTGATGGAGGTTTTATTAAATCTGTGAGAGCCCTAAGAAGACATATTTTAAAAGCCAATGTTGGAGTACTGAGAGGGCTGCCCTCATGGACGCATGTTGAACGCTCCATTGTAGTATGAGGATTTGATGGGCACTGGTCCCTTTTCCTGACTCCACATTAAGTAATGCAGGCTAATATCGGAATCTAGGCACCCATCTGCATTTGCTATAATTCCATATCTATATTAATAATAAATAATTAACTTAGCCAGGTTAAAAATAATATATGAGAACTGTTACATTACTGGAAAAATCTTATCTCTCTGCAGTTTGCTTTAGTGGCTGGTGTCTTTCTTTAGGCCTTGATGACAATCACCTTGAAGCTTAGAGTTGCTTTCTACTTGATAGATAGGCTCCCTAATATAAACTCAGTCTATTTTTTCTTCTCTTGTGATATAGTCAACACCGATTCAACTATTTGGTTACATCGAAGAGCAAGTGGTGTCCCAAATAAGAGAAACAAGGAAGAGGTGGTAACGAAACAGCTGGAAAACATTATCTCCCCCAAGAAAACAACGCTGGTGGTCAGTTAACATTGCAGCGTTTCGAGATAACAATAAGTGAAAACCCTTTGTGATGTTCCCCCACCCCATCACCAAAATGTGGGTTATGTTAAAATTCCATACAACTAAGATTTTAATTTGATGAATTTTGAACCATTTCTGAAATGGTATTCATTGTAGTCATTTAACCCCTCTACGCCATCTGGAAGACACAACAATTTGGAAATCATCAAAGGTAAACAGGGTATCTTGTTCTTCTTTCTGCCACTGCCATTTAAGCAAGGAAGACTCTTAAAGCCTCTTGCAGATGGTATATTTTTCTTGGAATGTTACAAAAAAGAAAAGAAACAATAAATGCATAATGGTCTCGCAAGGAGATAGCGCCAATATTTTTGGATGACTCTTCAAGGTTCCAACCACCACCGAACTTTGGAAATACCAATGGGCAATCTGAAGGTGCTGTGCTGGAGGGCCACTGAGTTACCAAACTCAGAAAGTATTTCTGGGTTACTTTAAATAGAATGTTGTGTGCAATGGTGAACCTTTAAGTAAAGTCTGTGATTATCATAAAATAACCACATAGTGCCAGAAATTCCGCATCTCAGGTTCACTGTCAGCTCAATATTTTGCTACCACCAATGTCTTATTGCATGAAATAAGTGAACAATAATAGAAACGAATCTGAAGTTTGCTTAAAATAAGGTATTTGTAGGTACATAGCTGTCAGATTCTTATAGAACAATTCCAGCTACAGCTTAAGCTAAAAGTGTGTTGTTCTCCTGCACAGTAATATAAAAAGAAAATGTCCCATAGCAATTCAGACTAAAGGTCCTGAGGCTCAAGTTGCCCCTCATAAGTTTTCTGGAACTGTTCCCTTTTTAGGAATTACTTATTCAGTTAACCAGTTCCTAAGTCTTTCGAAGTTAAACCATTCAGAAATGAAGTGATGAAGCTGGTGATGAGGCATGAGGACACCATTATAGCCTTGGTCAAATATGGACATTGCAGTTTTTCAGATAAGAGAAGACTGCCAAAAAACTTTAACTCCCTAGCCGCATCCCACCCCCAATTCCTTGCTCTGTCTCTTCTCTGTGTATTGTGATTGTGTGTGTGCGTGCGTGTGTGTGTGTGTGTGTGTGTGTGTGTACATGTGGATATGGTGAGTAAGCTGAATGTCTAAGTTTTTTATAAAAGGATGAAAAAAGAAGACTGATAAGGTGAACCCCAGTGGGCCAGTTCTTTGTTAAAAAAAGTAAAAAGTAAATGGGTATTGAAAATATGCCTTTACTAAGAGGGCATATGCTCCTCATTCAGATCCTGCATTTAATTTGAAATTCAGAAAGGCAAAATCGTTTTACCTGTGTATTAAATGGGCACTCTGCCCCAGGACAACCTGTAATCTGGAGAATGCGAACACTGATGGGGACCACTCAGAAGGAGTCTCAGTGTTGCCCCTCTTGTCCCCTACAGCATTTTCAGGGCATACACAGGGGCCATCCACAAAAGGTTTCTTGCCTTTGCAAATGTTCTTGTTACAAACTTATAAATGAGTAGAAAAGGTTGTCTACAGCACTTCATATGTTTATTCATCAAATATCAACGCCCTATAAGACTGAAGCAAGGATGTAGAGAATATGGTGCCAGTCCACAAGGCAAACATTAGTACACGACAAAGAAGCCCAATGAATTGCCTCCTCTGCTTTGTGAATAATGTTATCATTTATTCTTGCTTAAGTTTCGGCAGAGAACTTGATGCTGTTTGTCCCATGGAAAATAAGACTTCCATGACATACATGGTTATGACTTCAGTTAGAGAGACAAATTTACTTACACAACACCCAGAAGGATAGCAATGAACTCAAGAAAGAGCTATAAACAGCATCATCAGCCCTTATGTTGATTACTACTATTGATTTATTTGACCTGACTATAGCTGGTATAATGTCCATCTCTTTCACCATATTCACCCACAGCCTTATGTTTGATGATTTTGTAAGACTCCCATTTAAAATTGGAATACAAATATTACTAGTGCACCCTTTAAAAGTTCTTTGAGGGCACAGAACAAGTTTTATTTTCTCTATATCTTCCCACACCTAATGATGTGCCTTAAAGAGAGTAGTGTAAGTAGTTAAACAAGTAGTTAAATTTAACAAATAGTTAAACTGACTTGGATATATCTGGTTTTCCAAAATACCTAAACAGTGACTAAAAATAAATTTTAAACCTTAGGAAGAAATCTCTGGTGTAATAAAAAGTCTACTCATTTCTAGTTTCAGAAAAAAAATTAGATAAAATATTTAACATTACTTGTTGGACCCATTTATAAATAAAACTAATCTTAGACAAAATCATTTATAAACTTATTTATTCATTGCGTTGACATTTTTATTGAACACCTAATATGTACTGATCTTTTACTAAGGTATAGAGTTTTCAAATGGTCATACAGAACGATGGCTAGGTTGTCTGACATCAACCTGTCTCTGTGTGATCTTTGTGCTTTCTGCACTAAAGTGAAACCTTATAGGAGGTCAAATGTCAGGTATAAGACATAACTGTGTACTTCATTACTCTTGCCGTTTTCATTGGCCCTATCCCCTTAACTCACACTCAGGTCCTTTTTCTCTAGCTCTGGTATGTGCTCAGAGGTTATTACATTTCATGTTGGAAATGTCCACATCTGTAAAGAAAGCTAGTCAGTTCATGAAATGTTCATCTTGTTCCAATAAAGTTGCCACCCAACATGTATGGCATATCAGCTCTGGTTTCTCTCGTCCTCTCAGTCTTAGGCTGCCATGACGTGAAAGGCTCACAGAAAGATGACTGATGACATGATGGTTACCCCAAATTCTGGTCATCTTTAGACTTTTTAAAAGAGAAAAGGCATTCTACTTGTGTTGCCCTCTTTCGTGCACCTCTGCCCTGGCCTTCTTGCTCCAAAGTATCACCAACAAACCTTTCCTTTGGTTCCATCAGTGTGTATCTCCTAAGTGGTCCTGGGCTCATGGGCCTCTACCACCTCTATCCTCACCTCTCACTCCAGTCTGGATCAATGTTGGTTGGTATGGGCTGAGGCATGAAAATAGGCCATAGCAAATTTATTAATCTCCAAGATGATGCCTCCATTAATTCCTAGTGGCTAATATAAACCTTCTATTCTCTCCTCAACAGCTTCTGAAACAGGTTTGATAAGTTCATGATATAGGCAGCCTTCATGTCCACAATCAGGTCTTCCCCAGGCTAATGACTGTCTCCCATAGGTAATTTTTTTAGGCTACTGATCATTTGTCTTACTAATCTCTCTATTTGTTCCTGCAGCTAATAGCAGATCCCCAAATACCCTCTGTAATTTTCTAACAAGTAGAATTTCAATTCCCCATAAAGAAATTCTGCTTTAAAGTGTAATTAAAGATCATCTAAGAAAAACAGAGCCAATTTTGAACAGCCTACGAGCAATGTTTTTTCTCTGCCAGGGAACTAGGGTGTTTAGGGGGAATTAAAAATCACTTTGCAAAATTATGAACGGGTTTAATGTAACCATTTTGATCAACAGTCTTGTTATCAAGTAATATATCTAAAATTAAGGTAATAGATTTTAAAAGAAATAGATTGAATAAAAATCATCTGCTATTCAACAGGCACATCAACCAAGCAATTACTAATTCTGTTTATAACCACAGCCCTTTACTCTTTAAAAAGGGCAATGAAAGCAAAACTTGGTTTGTGAGCTCCTATTAAATTAGCATTGATTTTGTTTTACTGCCAAGCTAAAGAAATATCAACATTAGGAGTTCTTTAACCCTATTTAAAGTATGCATACTTACACGGAATTTAGTCCACAGTTGTTTATCTTGCTACTTACAACCAACTAAAAAAAAAAAATCAATCTCAGCATTGAAGTATTCATGGCTATAGAAGAAAACACAGCTGCTTGAGAAATTGTGAGAAAGCAGTATTACACTATTAACTGGAAAACAAGATTGTTTATGCTGTTTAGATGTAAACTCACAGAAGTGCAATTGAATGTTAAATGTTAATAATTGCCTGCATTTAATCCATTACAGAAAGGAAGAGCACATTTAAGGCAAATAGTGACATGTGCCAAGGTCATTTTCTCTAGTTTTTACATTCGTAAATTTTTAGGGTTGTTTCAAGGCAAAATATTTTGGGTTATTTAGAGGCAAATAAAAAATAATTCATATATCAAATTAAACAGTAAATAAAATACATTTTTCCTGTTTTTTTTTAAGTCAGTTTAAGTGAGAAATAAAAGCAATCAAATTTTGGAACATAAAAATTCCAAAAGCTATGACAAAATATGGCACAGTGTTGACAGAGGTGTCAAAACCACTCAAGGAAGTCAGCACTTGGTACAGCTACTACAGAAAAACAGAGTGGAGGTTCCTCAAAATATTAAAAATAGAGCTACTATGTTATCCAGCAAGTCCACTTCCAGGTACATATCCAAAAGAAATACAATCACTACCTTGAAGAAATATCTGTACTCCTATGGTCATTGCAGCATTATTCACAATAGTAAAGACGTGGAAATAACCTGTGTCCATTGACAGATGAATGGAGAAAGGAAACATGCATATATATTATATAAAATATGGAATATTATTCAGCCATTACAAAGGACGAAATCGCATTTGTGACAACATGATGGATGGACATTGAGGGCATTATACTAAGTGAAATAAGTCAGACAGAAAAAGACAAATACTGTATGATCTCACTTTTATGTGGAATCTAAAAATGTCCCATCATAGAAATAAAGAATAGATTGATGGTTACAAGAAGCTGGAATGGGGAAAATGGAGAGATGTTGGTCAATGTGTACAAACTTTCAGCTATAAGATGAATACGTCCTGAGGATTTAATGTGCAGTACAGTAACTATAATTAACAATACTAAACGGTATACTTGAAAGTTGCTATGAGAGTAGACCTTAAATGTTCTTATCATTTAAAAAAAAATGGTAATTATGTGAGATGAAAGATGTTTTAACTAACCTTATTTTGCTAAACATTTCACAATACATACATGTATCAAATCATCACACTATACACCTTAAACTTACACAATGTTATATGCCAATTATATCTCATTAAAGCTGCAGGGCAGGGCAAAGGGGGAGAATCAGCATGTGGAGCTAAGTCTTGTCATGTCTGCAAAGAATTCTTACACCAGGTTTGTTACAAATATGATAGCAATGTGTTGAATTTCTTCTCCTTTGCAAGAATCTGATCTTCTTCAGATTATGTGAATCTAAAATTGATTGAATAGACAGCTATTAGACTTGTGTCAAAAGGCCTTTCCAGAATAGAAACGTACTAGCCATTTTGAAATTTAATCATAACCTTTCAGAACTTTCTAAGCCCCTAGAAACAATTTCTTTTCAAGTATAGTTTAACTTTAAATGAGTTTTTCATAGTCTAGTTTTCTCTTATATAGTATGTTAGGATATGTTGAGCACCTCAGGAGTTTCTTTTAGATGTAAAAACAAAAGAATTAGAGAGTGGAAACAAATTCTCTGATCAGGACAACTCAGAGCATTCACAGTCACTTACGGGCTTGTTCCCAAAGCTTGTCTGGGGTTCCAAAGGATGTTAGCGTGTGGAAACTGCTAACCTGTCTACCAAGTTCTTGATCAAATAATATAACTTGTCCTTCACCTAGTGATACAACAGTGGGGCTAAGACAGCTAAAATTTATTGCACTTTTACCACATGGCTGGCTTTGTGCTAAGCATGTTTCGTGCATCACTCTGTTCAATCTTCACAACAGCTTTATGCATATTTCCATTTCACAAAAGAGGAGACTTACACGTAGAGAACCAACCTTCGGGTCACTTCAGTCAGACCAAAAAGTAGTATACTTGTCTAGCAGATAGCAAGATCAATAGAAATCCAGAAACATCAGATTTCTGAAAAATTTTCCTTACCAGCTGTAAAAATTTATTATTGTAACAAATAGTCTAGTTTTTTAATTGCACAGTGCTCTCAGGGAAAAAAATAATAAAATTTTGTGCATGTACCCATGATACATATATATGTATTATAAATTATAAAATGTATAGTATATATTGCTGCAAATAGCTAATATCTGAAGACACAGTATCAGCTCATGGCAAGGTTCATGGTTTCAAAATACTAAATATAAATTTATATTTATATTTAATAAATATTAATAAATATTAAATATATATTAATATAAATTGAATTAAATTTCTATTAAATAACTATTAATAAATGTTAAATATAAATATAAAAAAGACAAAAGCTTTCCTGATAATTTTGGATATTTTCGGCTGAACTTCTTATTAGAGTATAATTAACTCAACATTAATTTTTCTGTGTGAAGTGGCTGAAGAAGAGCCCATCTAGCAGGAAGAGAAGGGTCGGCTCTGCAGTTTGCTGGTAAGTTACTTGTTCTTCAATGCTAGTACTAAATTAAACCAATTCCTTTACAGGAATTCTGTTAAACTACCTGTATTTTTTGAGGGTTTTTGTTTTTTAAGCAAGATAACATTCATAAATACACTTGACATAAAAAGCAGTACATCTAAAACCAACGCGGGAGTCAGGGTCCCTAATACGCCCCTCTATCTGTCCTCTATCTGTCCAGCCCCCGGAGTCACGTGATCATCTACTATACCAGGCATCCTGAAAACAGGGCCAATCCCTGACTTAGATAATTAGTGCTTTGATTTTATTTTTTATGTAAATTAATATAAATGTTAATACTGTATGTCCTTCTACAGCCTAACACCTTACCTGACTCACCAGTGCCAGCCCTTAATTTGAATACTACTGCTCTGGCAAAGAGGATTAGAAGTCAGCATAATAGACACATAAACACTGTCTTCAATACAAAATCTTCTCGGTTGGTTTTTAACTAATTCCCAAGATACATCTGCCTAAATTCTCAAGACAGAATGCAGAGAGAGAAACAATATTAGCAAATGGTTTGAAGCCCCAGCCCTGCCGTTTACTAACACAAGTCACTTCACTCTATGAGGCATACTTACTTTATCTACTGTTGTGAGGATTTGTAGAGCAACACTTACAAAATATTTAGCTCAGGAGACATGAAATGAGCACAACAAATATCAACTGAATTATTAAAAAATATTTAGTGCTAAAAAATATTTTAGTGGGCAGTCTCCCAAAGGAAAAAATCTTCCCAGGAATAAGGAAAGCTACATACAATTACCAGATAGTTTTTAATATTCTGAGGTACTCTTTCCATAGACAGATGTCTTCTAAGTATCTTCTATGAAATTTCTTCTAAAGATCTTCTATGAAATCAGGCAAAGCCTGATTACATCAATATATTATGCCAATTGAAAGCCTAAATCTGTATCCCAGACCTTGATCTGGTTTCATAAGAAACAAATTTAAACACTAATGATTTGATATTTAAAAAATAAATAAATAAACAGTAACCAAAAAACACATCCCTTTTATTGAAAGGGAATGAGTTAGAATAAATCGGTGTTCCCCAGCCCCATAATCATGACCAAGAAGCTTATTAAAAATGCAAATGTTTTTTAAAAAAAGTAAATTCTCAGCCCAACCCTACACCTTCTATCAGAAACTCCAAAGATGGGTATTGATGAGACCTCCAGGTGATTCTGACACATGCTAAAGAGTGAGAACTGCTAGTATAGATTGTACCTGTCTTCTAAAACAAATATTTACAGTTTCAACTAATATGTGCATTAACTCCATCTATATAATTTCTATCATGAAGTAAGCTCTCCTCCCTGGAGAACATTACAATGTTAAACAATGATAGAGTAACCATATTTATTAGATTTGGTTTGGGGTGGGAAAACTGTTCAAAGTTAAATATAAACATTTGCTGTCATTCAAGATTGTTATAAACTCAAGACTATTGCTGTTCATGAGACATTTTTAAATAAAATTGTATCCAGGGGTTATAATTTCCAATACAACTTGGTACAATAAATAAATAAGGTTCAATATCTGTTTACTGTTCCTTTTTTTATTTTTTTGTTGTTTGTTTGTTTTTGGTAATACATGTATGATGACTATCTCATAAACGTTTTTTGAATAAAGAAACAAAAAACTCCTTCATTGTCTCAATATTGCATCTGATACTCTATTAGATTAAAAAAAAACAGTTTATGCTCATTATCTTACCTTTTTCAGTCATTTTAACTCACTGCATGTCATTTTTTTTGGTTCTTTTTTTTTTTAATTTAGCTAATTTAGTTATTCCAGATGGTTGTTCATTTGCCTTTTTTTCATTCTGTTCAACCTATAACAATGCCTACAGCTCCATAGACAAATTCTGATCTTAAAAAAGCCACTTGAAAAAAGAGCGAAAGCAGACAAAAATCATAATTGTTCTCTCATTTAGGAAGGAAGACCTGTGCATTTTTCAATAATAAAACGTCTAGCTAAATAATTCTAGATAAAGTTTTATTTGCGGTTTAAACTCAAGTATATACATTTAAAGTTCCCACCAAAATCCAAAACACATAGAAGTGAGTCTCCTATATGAATAACTTTTTCTTAATACATATGACTCTCCCTTTGAATCAACTACTATTTATTAATGAGCTGCTCTCTCATTTACACATATTTTGGGGCCTGCTGGAAGAGACTTTTGCCCACTCACATGATATTACTTATAAGACAGAATGTGGATAATTTCAAGGCTTAGATGGCCTTTCAGTATTAGGACTGACAGATGAAATGTTATAATACATTTGCAAAATTTGATGAAAGAAGAAAAGAACATTCTCAGATAATAACGTATGGCCCAAGTCCAGACAGCCAGCTGTGAACTTGATTCTTTAAAAATGATTTACATGGTCCAATTGTACTGTCTCTGCAATTTTCTACTTACACATCAATCTGGATCTAGATTATATATATACATATATGATTTATTTGGTGTTTTTTGTTCATTTTGATTTATTATTACACAATTTGGACTCAACTTTCTCTGAAATGTCTTCTATGAAAAATGATGTAACATTTATTGAATTTATTATACTTAATGATAAACCTTTCAGTAAATTCACCAATGTAAAAAATTATCAAAATAACATACGTTTAATTTAATGCAACACATGATTTTACGTTATGAGATTTTACATGCACAAAA
>NW_006433378.1:5765585-5788176 GCF_000325575.1 Pteropus alecto | reverse complement strand
TTGAATCAATTCTTTTCCTTTTAAGGTTAAATTAGGGTCAAAATTCTTATATGAACTTCATGGTTATTTGTGGGACATGACAAAGAAAGACAAAATCTAACCATTATTTCTAGCCAAAAGGTTTAGATACTGTTTCTTATTTGATTCTACCTCTTTTATGTAAGATTTAAGTGTTTTATTTCTCCTACCAAAAAAAAAAGAGTTTATAAAATCTAATTCTAAACCAACTTTTTGTGGTCAGATATGTACTTCTAAAGGGAATGGAATGCCTTCCTAAATTTCAAATGCTTTCCAAATGCCCAGTCATGTTGTCAGACATGCAGTCCTTAGTTGGGGATGGGTTAAAAGGGTTAACAGATCTTTTCAAGTTAATCAAGATTCAATTTGAACTAATTCCATTCTTTACCCCCGATTTAATGCTTCCATTTTTTACTAGTGACCTGAAAAACATTTGATTTTTCATAGATGCCAATGTAGACAAAAACCCTAAAATACGAAAGAACTGGTTTTCATTGCAATGGCTATTTGTTCATCTCATTCAAGCCAGTTGGTAAAGTTCACGTTCTTGTGTAACCTTCCAAAGTTTACACTCATGCAATTTTGGCATCTTATTAATGTTGCCATGGAATGCTTAAGTTTATTTTCTTGACCTATGATTAAAATTTTTACTATTTCTCCTATAATTTATTTTGAAACCAAAATGCCCACATTTTCACAAATCTTTTAAGGGGTTGGAAATATGCTGCCATGAAATTACCTAATTATATACTCTGCAGTCTAACCCACAAAGCAAAAACAATTTAGAGCATTAAAAACAAATAAAGGCGAAGATGCTTAATTCAGTTGAGGAGGCATCCTAATTTAAAGTTTTTAAAAGCCCTTACCAAATAAACAAAGTCATTTGTATCTGGTTAAAAAATGTAATTGTTATCCAGAAAAAAGATAAGTTGTATTTTTAAAGGAAATGAACCTTCTATTTTTGTAACAGAAAACATCACTTAAATTTAACTCCATCTCCAGCATATCACCTTTACTTTGACCTTCACCAGGAGAAGTTAGAACAACTGAGAAATAAATGCTCGTTGGAGGGGGAGGAAGTTGGTGTAGATAGGAGGTAGGGGTGGGTGTTAAGGAACCATCACTGGATAAAACACTAAGTTCATACAAATGAACCACTGATCCAAAACAGTTGAGCTCAGAATAGAGGATATTTCACATCAAATGTCATGTCTTGGAGCTGAGTTTTGGTTCAGGCTCTTTTTCCTTTCTGTTCCCCTTTGAAAACTGAGAATATTCAGATTTGTAATTCTTACAATGAGATGTCAGGGTAATGTTAAATTGTTAAATTATTTTAACTTGGAACATATCAATGGTTTATAATTTGTTAACTGCCCTATTGGCTTTGTTTTTGTGTATGGACACCTTCATTTTCATGTATCTTACTCATTAGAAAAAAGATTATTTCTCATAATTCCAATATTATTGTTATAATGTAACAGAAATTCGCTAAACAGTTACAGTTTCAAATCCCACTCACTCTGCTGGCAGCTGGCCCATTCTAATCGCCAACCGTTAAACCTGCATTTGGTCACTAATACACTAAAACATTGTTAATGACATGGAGGTATGACAAGATAAGACCAGCCTCATAATGAATGACTCCACAAAAGCAAAGTGGCAAAAGTAATTATAGAATCACACAGACCGCTGGCCTTGAATTGTCATGGACATCCCATTTCGTGTCCAGCTAAAACAACTCAGAGATAACCTTATGTTCAGCAGAAGCGGAGGTTGTATCACAGATGTACTTCAACTGGCACATGCTTCTGTTCCAAGAATTAATTGTTTTATAGAAAAACATTGTCAATTTCTCTATTACCAAGACAAATTAAACAGTTTTCCACATTCAGATTATATCCTGACTAAACAAGCCCCCTGAATATAGGAGTAAATGATGTTTTAATGTTTCAATAATGCTGTATTGGGTTTTATTAAATACTACTCAGCATCACCAACTTCCCATGCATTCCCATGAAACTTCCCACAAAGCTTTAACTTATACATGATATATAACTAGCATAATCACAAAAGAAAAAGTGAAGTGCATTTAAATATGTCAAATGTTTAATCTGATATAATAATAATTAAAAATCTAATCAACAAGCTAAATAAAAGTTGTATATAAATATTGGAAATTACCTAATGTTATTTTTTTGTTTTTAAAATATATTTCAATGCAAATAAAAACGCTGTGAGCAAAATAATAAAATTAGTTCAGAATTCTATTAGACTTAATATGAAAAATATAAAAATATTTTTTTAACAAAGCAAGGAAAGGATTGCTTCACTGAGGCAACACTATATAGCCCAGTTGCTCCATCGTAAAATTGAGCCATACAATCCAGGCTGTGATACTGTCATTTTTATCCAGATGGATATTTTTCTCCACAGCCTGTTAATAGACAGTGTCAAAGTGATGATAAACACCAGAATCTAGGCACATATATCAATACACTCCGTGACAGGAGGGGGGAAAATGAAATAACCACAAATTCTAAATAGACTTACTGCTGTGATAATCTCTACAACAAATGCAACACGTCAAGGTATTTCTAAACATTAACCATTTGTTTGAATCCTACGTCTAAAATAGCATCATCCTAATCTTATCAATTTGAGGTTGAGAAAAAACCATAAAGTCAGGAAAGTGTTTCCTCTTGTAACACATGCAATTCTAATTACTGGCTTGTTACTGAAAAACACTAAATATTACTTTTTTGATAAGGTGAAATTAATAGGAAATAACAAATGAGACATGTGGTCAGGATAAGAAACAAAGTGCAGTCAGGATAAGAAATTTATAAATAAAAAAAAAATGTCGCCAGGGCATGGGAAAGAGGGAAGGGAGGTTCCTAGCATCCTAGAAAATCTTGGCATAGATGAACTGGATTGTGTACAGACTGCTTATTGCATATTTAAAATTTTAAACAGATCTCCACTTTAAGCTTTTTCTAGGAAGAATAGTATGATTCTTATTTCCCTTTTTGCCTCAGGTACAAAGCCAAATATGGAGCCCACAGCTGCAAATTGACAAGAACTTATAATATGTTTGTGTTACTTTATTTACCTTACTTGGCTTCATTTCATATTCTACCTACTTATTTTACCTTATTTTATGTACTTCAATAAACTGCTTCAAATTCTTTTTGAAAAGAAGTGAGAATAAATGCCTTATTTCATTGAATCTAAGTCCCCCTCTATTGTAAGATGCACCATTAGTGTATATACTACTAAGAGGGTGGGAAAAAAAACAACAGGGAACCCATTGCCAATTGAACCCACTGCCAATAATCGATGACACATCATCGATTATTAGATGCATCCTGCTTCAGAGATATCTGAATATATATATATATTTCACATATATCTATGTGAAATGAAAAGTGCATTTTTGAATCAGTAAAATAAGAAACATCATTTTCATTGATATATTTATAAGTATTTATTGACAGTTCAATTTTTAGGCTTTAGAGGGCAAGGCCAAGATCTCAAGTCATGGCAATGTGCAAGACATGGTCCTATCCTCTTGTTTTATAGATGAAAAATAACGCAGAGGGGAAGACATCCTCTGAATCCTGAAGAAGCTTATATCATTGCAGCTTCAATGATCACATGACAATGTAATGTGCATTGACTGCCCATCAATTACTCAAATAATGGGGTATATTTATCACAAATGTATGTAAGGAGACTGAAACTAAGTAAACTTATAAAGCTTTTCTTTTTCTATGAAAAAAGACACACAGTACCAACTCTTACTTCCTTTTTTTTCTGCATAATATATTTTCATTTCTGACACCTCAGCTATTATTGAGGAGTTTCTACCATGTTTAAACTCTTGCTTTAGTGAAACATTGAAGCAGAAAGTGTGAAAAGCTATCTCATGTAGACGTGTTCCATGTTGGAAAGAGAATTGGTGTTTCATAACTAGAATGAGGTAAATTTTACATCCATTTGTGAAACTCTAGTACAAGTGAAGAATAAAATTTCTCTTGATTGTATAGTGTTATGTATGGATATAGGGAAAATGAGTCATTTGAATCAGAAATTTCAATTTTTGTTAAATGGTGGATATGAACAGCTTTTCACTTTTCTAATTTCTATCACTTAAGGATGACAAAACATTATTTTTAGCCCTCTAACATTTCTAATTGAATGATAAATCTTATAAACATATCTTCAACCTCAAGATGCACTCCAGTTACAGTAGAAACAATCCAATATGTACATATATAATTCCATAGTGAAATAAAACCTGATTGTAAGATAATTGGCAATATGAATAGTAGGAAGTTAACAGTGACTTTGCCTGAGCACACAACATTTAAACATTAATGATGGTAGAAAGCTAATTAGTAAAATTTAATTGGATGTATGCAAAATGGCATAATGAGAGAGTTAAAGCATATTTAATATTTAATCCAAACCCAAACTCTGAAGTGGAAAACCAACTAAAGCCAATCATTGTGAAAGGTAGACTGACACATTTTAAAGACTACCCAATTAGCATGCAGAATGAATTGATATCTAAATTTAAACACAGTAATATATTCTCTGGTGCCTTAAAAAACACACACATGTAAAATGTAATTATCTAAATTGCTTAAAGACAAAAATTTTAAATGTAAAAACAGACAAATGTATATGGAAAATAAGTTCATGGAATATAGTTTGAATAATGAATTAGATGTTATTATATGCAGATAAGCATCCTTAGCAAGCCATTCAGCAGGCCGAGAAACCTAGAAAGCAGCAAAGGTAAATGGAGACATGTGAAAGATAGTGCCCCGTTTCACTGAATCTGATATCAAAGCAATATGATATGGAAGTCAAAAAGGTCAGTGCTATTTCAAGGAATATCTGTTACGGAGAAGTCGATAGTCTCTCTCTGTACATATGATATTGAAACCACATCCATAGCTTAGAGCAAGGGAAAAGGTTCTGTTTAGAATGGATCATAATCCTGGCTGCGCATTATGATCATCTGAGGAACTTTAAAATACTGATGCCTAGGCCCCCACACCAGGGATTCCAATTTAATTGATCTGGGGTGGGGCCTGGGCATGAAAAATGTTTCAAGCTGCCCAGGAAATTCTAATGGGCGTCCAGCTTTAAGGACCCAGGTTTGGAAAGACCACAGAGCACTTTTTTCTTGCTCTCAATTAGTTCTGGCTTTTGCCAATTGGTATGTGTATATCTTTGTCCTTGGAAGTGAGTAACTTTTGGTTTTGTCTGATATTCTTCAAAATAGAAATACGATGTTGGCACAAAACATGAGTGAGAGACAATGTCAAAATTGTAAGTCAGAGATTTGTCATCTTAAGTACCACAGTCAAGTTTGCAATGTTTTTAATGTCTTCTCTGCATGATGGGCAATTAGGCTAAGCTCTGAGCATTAAAAAAGGCTGGCTTTGTGGCTTCTCAGCAGGGAACTTAAAATACAACATAATCAAATATGAGTTGTATTTGTCAGGGTTCTTAGTAGCACAGAAACAACTCTAATTTAGACAGAGAAGAAACCCTTAAAAGGCTACTTTCTAAGCCAAGAACCAGACTTGAGGCTACAAACTAGAAACTGCAAACCATACTTCAGCACTGTCCTGTGAGAACCCCACTGCTCTTGGGGTTTGGGCCCTGCACCAGAATCTGGCTATGCACCAGCCACTTGCTCTGCTGGCATCCCCAGTGCAAGCTTCAGGACCCTGTACCTAGACCACCCACCCCCGCCCACACCAGAATGGAGTCCTAGCAGTCCCTGCTTCTATGTCACTACTCCTGGTTCTCAGAGAGGCTAGCAAAGTCCTCGTCTGGCCTTTAATGCCCCCAAAGTGGAATATGTTTTCTGTTTCCAATAGGATTCATAAGGTAAGGAGTTCTCCAAATAGAAAGAGAGTTCCTTCACTGAGCAAAAAGTCAAAAAATTATAAATGGCCTCTACATGAAAATTTTGCTTTTCTTAAATTAAACAAAGCCATAGGAAATTATTTGGTCTGCATTGTACTATATCGGAGACTAGCCCTAATTTCAAGTTCTCAAGTTCATTTTCATGTGTCTTTGATTCATCAGTCTTTCTGACACACAAAGTAAAGCTGCTTAGTTTATACTCAGCATATCGAATTCTGCTGGTTCCCCACATTGTGCTATGGTATGTTCCTATAACTAAAATTCGCCAAGTTTGGGTACATATCACATCTTGCAAAATACCGATGCATCCATAATTACATGTGGAATATGAAACAACCATGCCCATTACAGTACTCTGAACATTATCCTAAATTTTTCATTTTACATCACAAGTAGATCTCATTTTTAGAGAGAGCATACACCAGATATATGCCCAGAATGGTGAGGTTTAACATGTTTCTGTGGCCCCAAGATCCTAACTTGCCCAGAAAAAAAGTTTATGCAGGCTCAAAGACATCTCTAAAATTTCTCCTTCCTGCCTGTGATGCTTCGATTATTTCTGAAACATTTCCTGGTCTTGTAAATTAAAGCTCCTCTTGCCATTGGTTGGCAGACACTTTGAAAGGAATAGTTAATATACACATTTTCAGAAATAACTGAAGGGTATGATTTCAAACCTACATAGTCACCGTTAAGCAGTCTAGCCTTGTTCTGACAGGTGAATGCAAATCTTCTCTTTTGAAATATATTAGGTTATTATCTCAAATGCAAAATCAAATGAATCCTCAACCAAAGCTTTCTCAAAGTTCTTACAGGGAAACCTTTTTTTCTCATGAGAAGGAAAGAAGTTATCTTTCCTCAAGTGCAAGTATCAAATCCAAACCAGAAAAATATAAAGCAGTCAATCCCAATATACAGTTAACAGAAATAACTTTGGAGGAGGGACCTCAGTATTCCCACAACCTATCTTCCTAATGCAAAACTCTAAAGTTCCCTTTGGGAAAGTAAAACAAAAGTCAGATTAGATTTGAAGCACAGAGAGTATTTCTAAATACGAAGGGTTCCAGTTTTAAACAAAGAGTAATTACAAACAGGGCTTTTATGAGATACCAGATTCTACTAACTCTATGCATTTTTCTATAGAGAAGCTTCATAGCTTTCAACAGAATAATAAAGGAATTCATCTCAAAAAATATAAGTTAAGAAACAATGCTCTGGAGAATAAGGAGTCCCTTTTCTATTTCAAAGGTGGGTTCTTCAATCATCATCACTCAGCCATTTAATTGAGACAATGAAAGGTAAAGTTGATTTTCCAAATTCAAAATTTCTCTGGAGTCCTAGTTTCCATATTTCTTAGATATGAGGACAAAAACTGCCAACAACCTTATCTTATAGGGATTTTTTATAAGGGACTGAATTATTCTTCCATTCCTTCAGAAGCAGTGAGTCTGGAGTGGGGACTATACCTGGTGTTTATAGACAATATCGTCCTCACAATCATTTACAGGCGAGCCACCATGTGGTGGCAGGTGAAAGAACTATTCAAGGAGCGGAGTTATCCCTCTTCAGTAGGAGACCACACTATATAGAAAGATAGAGTAACTATGAGTGTGGCATTCAAGCCATATAAAATGGCATTTTTTACAGTTTAAAAGTCTAAATGGTATAGTAGAACCTCTGAGACTTTCCACTGTGTTTCCACAAAATTCATAGGAGATCGTTGTCATCAGATATGGCTAAGTGATTCTTTTTAAAACACTAAAAATATTCTTATTTTATAATCCAGATAACCCAGTCCCCATCAGTGTGTGATTATAAAATAAGTCATGATGGAATTAATCATCAGCCTGTTTTTTGGAGTCCCCTACAATCCAGTGTACTTTGTCCATGATGCCATTACACTGACATTTCCCCAAAGTCTATTCCCTGAAACATTAAACCCAGAAGATGCTCCATGAAGAAAGAGAGATGAAGATCTTCTAGGTGAAGATCTAAACCCAGAAGATGCTCCATGAAGAAAGAGAGATGGGAAATACTTCACCTAGATCCCTCCTTGGCAGGAGGCGATGCACATTCGATCAGTATCAGTGCCGAGAGGTCCCATTTTGCTTTCTTTGATCCAAAGTCACTTAACTCCTCACCCGAAAAGTGAAGCATTCGGGTTTGATGGATGTTTACTTTCAGTTGTAACATTCTATAACTTTTGTGACTTTATACTGTGAAGTGGGTAGGGCAAATTATCAGCTGCTTCATGTTAGAGATAAGAAAATTGAGGCATGAAAAGGTTAAATGATTTGTTCAGTGTCACCCAGGGTATATATGACAAAGCTGGGACTCAAACCCAAAGCTCTTTCTCTTACCCACTGCTTTGGGGCCTCTAAAAAGCCACAAGAGGCTGGGACAGTCATGTGCTATATGCCGCCTAAACACAGAAACACACCTGGGTCTTCAGAGAAGCCAATGTAGGAAAGATTTTCTAGGTCATAGAATTATCCCCAAATTCCTAATCTTATTATCTTACCCTAGTACCTTAGCAAGGCCAGGAAATTCTTACTGCCTTCTTTCACCAAACCACACCCAAATTATGTGTCAGCCTTTCTCGGTTTACATCAATTAGTGATGACAAATATCCTGAAAATCTCCTGAAATGCTGAAATTTAATGAATTGGAGAGATAAAATATATGCAAACCTTATATTTAAGGTTTAAAAAGTTTTTTAAAAACCTTTACAAATATAATGTTACTCATTAATTTATGGAACATGAAATATATCAATTATAATTTGACTTACCCACAAAAGCATTAGGTTTCATTATGGTTCAAATAAACCATTCAATGGATTAAATGAATTTACATTTAAATGTATTATATTTTTATATAAATGTAACATTATATTGCCAAAAGTTAAACTATCTTGTTTTATATATTTAATTTTTGAGAAGCAGGCAAACTCTTGGAAATAAATGAAACATAATATGTCAGTAAGAAGGAAGGTTATTATATCTTCTGGGCAGAGCCCTCCAGTGTAGGACAAAAGAGAGATCATAGTTTTTACCAAAAGAGCTCAGAAAAAAAAAAAACTTTTTCAATGATGAAGCCGTCACCACACACAAGTATGTCTGATCAGCCTTTGTTTTCTAGAAACTTCTACAGCATCTGACCTTGAGACGTTTCCTCTGCATCTTTTGGTGGACTTCCAAAAGTTAGTTTTGTCCTGAATGAGACAAGTGTCTTTTTACCTATTTTCCAACCCAGCTCACTTTTTCCAGCAGAGGTAGCCTTGTGTAGATGTGCCTGACTCAGCTTCAAGGAAGAGCCCTCCTCGTCCCTGCTCTATGCAAACTTTGGTGCCTCTCTGGCACATTTAGGAGACCAAAACACACTGGCCAGTCCCCTCAGCCTCGTCTCCCTCATTTGCTCACCTTCCTCCTGGTGGTTCCTTCTCCTGAAACTACTCAGCAGCATCATTGCTTGGGTTCTCCTTTATCTCCTCTCACCTAATCCTCACCCCACAGTTGCCTTTGTTTTTTTTTAACACAGGTGGTCTTAAGAACAAAATGGATCAACTACCTATGTGTTTAGGAATAATCCAAGTTTACATAAGTCCGGTTCCCTTCCATCTCATTCATTTATTCAAAAGACTGTTATTAAGAGCCCGCTCTGGCTAGTTTGTTCTAGATGCCAAGGATACAGAAAGTGTTAAAATATGTCTCTTGGCCTAAAAGAGCTCAGTTCAGCAGAAAAGACATTGTATCTAAAATAGATTATGACCCCACAAAGTACACACAGCATCAAATACTGAAGAAACATGGAGAAGGAAACCACTGACTACTGAAAGAGTTAGGGAAAGGAGGTGCCTTCCAGCCAGATCCAGAAAGAGGGACAGGAATTTGTCTGAAAATCCAAGCACGAGCATACCTGAGGTAACGGCATATTTTAATTGGAATAAATGAGGTGGATATTATAGCATATATGCCAATAAACTTTTGGAAGTGCAAATGCTGTCAATCTCAAAAATCCCTGAGAGAGATTTACACTTTCTGACCCAAAGGAGGGACATCAATCAGCTTTTGGCATTCCCTCCACCTTCCCTCACTATCCTGTCAGGAACCTCTCTACACCTTCACCAATGATGATTTAAACAGGTTATCCCTTCTCTCGAGTTCTCAGGCCTACCTGTTAACATCCCCTCCTTCACACCTGATAAATGAACCAGCAATTCATTCTCGTGGAAGTGCAGCTGTAAAGGTTCATAAATAATAAATTAAAACTTGCAGTTGCCATCTAGGTTAAAATAACCCTTAGACTGACTATTGGCAGAGCATTTAGTCATAGCTCATGATGGAATGTAGTGCCACCACATTCAGTTCTAATTTGTGCCTGCGGGGAATTTTCCAGGTAAAGGTGGACAGCATAATGTCAAAAATGTCTGAATGTCTGGCATTATGTAGGTGTAATAGGTAACTATAGTTTAAGGGGATTTATCCATGATTCCAAGTTTTCCTCATCCCAAAAACAAAAATTTAAAAAATGGACAAAACCTCTACTTCTCTTCTTCTCAATATCTCTTTTATTTGCCCACCAAACTTTGGATGCAAGTGACCACATTTATTTGATCACCATCCATTCCCTTCTCTCATCCTTCCCCAGCCCATGCAGTGCGATCTCTATAAGCTCACTCCAATCTTATTCTACTGATTCTGTCTCTTAAAGATCTCTGAAGACTCCTTCAATGCCTAATATTTTATACCACCTGTGTATTATTCCTGTCCACCACCCCTCCTTCTCAAAGCCACCTTCTTTCTCAGTTCTGGATGCAGTGATTTGTCAACTATCTCTTGATGAATCCAAGTCTGTACTAGGCACTGGGGTTAGTACCATCCCTGCATTCAAGTAGTTTATAATCCAATAGAGACATCAGAAAAGAATCTACTAATTATAAATAGGCATGGCATGTTAATAGAAGATACACTTGGTATCAGAGACAGATACCTGGGATCCTTTCACCCAACAGACCAAGCCAAAGAAAATGTCCTGGAGAATGTGAGCTGGGTCCAAAAGTTCAAGTAGAGTTCAGAAAGTCAAGGTTCACAAGGAAGGAAAGCAGGCAGGGCATTCTTGGGAAAAAGAACATCTGTGCTTCTCTAGTCCTGTTTCCGCACCTGTCATTCTGTCCACTTGCCTGTTTTGATGATCGGTTCTCATTCCTCAGTGCTTTCTTTACCAACTTCCGCTCATTAACAGATCCTACCTCAGAGTTCAACTACCTGCAAGACATGATTATAGTCAAATCTGAGCCTCCTGCCTGGGATCCTCATTCCGCTGCAGCCCAGCCCCACATGAAGAGCATGCCATCTCCTGGTTATCAGTGTTTTCACACCTTGGCTCATTATCAACCCATGAACAGTGGCCCTTGAACTGCTTCAGAATTTCCAGCAATAGAACCATCCTACTCCCTGGAATTAGAATTCAAAACCTTGAGAATAATCTTTATCTTTTCTCCTCCCTCCCTACTCAGTTTTCCATTTATTCATGGGTGGATAAATGATACTATTATTCATCATGGCATTTCCCTTTTCTAAAACCTCTAATGAACTCTCTTTTAACCTCAAAATAAATTCTTAATCTAGATTTAAGACTCTCCATAATCTGGTCCTTTATCCAATACTATGCATACTAGACACTCTCATCACACTTTTGTAACATTTGATGGTTTTGAAAGTGTCTCCCCAAAGCATTTTTGCAAACACTATCTCTTTTGATCTATTACAATACCCTGAAGAGATGGGCAAGACAGGCATTATTATACCTCCTTTTTTTAAAAAAGGCAAAACCAAGATTTTAAGAAGCAGATTCAATCAGGTCTTTTCATTTTTAACCCAGTGCTCTTTCTCATTGAGTCAAATCATGTTTCATGTTTTGAATTTTTGCATAAGCACAACATCAATTGTTTCATTTGTGGGTCTTATATTCTTGCCAAACTGTGAGCTTCTCTAAAGGGCAGGAAGAGTGTCCAAAATTTTTTTCTCTAACTCCTCAGCTCATAGCACGTAGCACTGCTCTATGCATAGAAAAGACACTCAATAAATGCTTCTTGAATTAATATTGTAAACCAGGTGATTCTGTTCAGGGAAGTCACAGTCCTGCTCCCTTGCTTAAAACTCATCACACCAGCTCTTCTGATTAGATTCTCTTAATCTAAATTTGTGACCACAGCCAGCAAGTCCCTTATGATCTTGCCCTGGCCAGCTTCTCTGATTTCATCTTCTCCTTATCTCCCTCTTGTCCACCAACTCCAACCATCCCCTCCTTCTTTCTGTTACTTAAGTTTGCTGATATCATTCCCTCCTTGGGGCTTTGTGTCTGCTGTTCCTCTTGCTGGAATGGTCTGTGGCTGGCTCCTTCTGATCATTCAGGTCACAGCACAAATGCCACCACCTCAGAGAAGCCTTCCCTGACCACCCAACCTAGAGTTAGACCCTCATCACTCTCATCCTGACATGTCACAATCTAAACTTAGTAATTATTTACTTATGTGTTTTTATTGACTGTCTCCTCACTAGAAGGTGCACTTAGTGGGTCAGACACATTATCTCTCTTGTTCCCAATGCCTAGATTAGGGCAATTCTATTTGTCAAATATGTGATTAAATGAATTGATGAATGAGTGAATGAATGAATAGTGAAGAAAACTCAGTTTTCCGATCTGTAAAATCATTGCATTGGAGTAGATAACCTTTAAGGTGTCTCCCAACCTGATGTTCTTTAATGAACTAAAGGTCTTATCTTTTCATGGACTTGACCAAGGTTCCTTCATTAAGTCATGTTTTCTTTTCCTCTTGACTTTAGTTCCCTCACTGACGAGATTCCCATGAGTAGAAAAATAATATTGAGAAGAGTCAAGAACAAGGTCAAACAATGCAGTTCAGGTAAAGAAGACCTGGCTTCATATTCTGATGCAGCTGCCTCTCCTGTCACAGCTTTGTAATAGGCTGCCGTTCCCACAATCACATTCGCTATCTACTTTTTGGTTTTTGATAGTTCGCATTATTCTTCCAATATACTGTTTTGTTTTCTTTGGCCTTGACAAAGATATTCCTAAGATGGTTATTATTTCTGAGTTATCCCCAAGGTACAAAATTATTGACTGAAAACTGATTCTTTTCAAATGGGTAATGTTGACACATGTAATAGAACAAGTCAATATATGTCTTCAACTGCTGGTGACAATAAAAGTGGAAGTTGTGTGTATCTATCATTCTCTTTATATGTTGGGCATTCAATTACTGCTGAATTACAATTATTCATAAGAAATATTATTTTGTAGCTGCTCTGAAAACAGTAGACAGATAAGACATTGTAATAAAGATTGAAACTAGTCATTTAAAGTGCTCTCTAACCATCATGAAGAATAACCAGCTACTAAGAGCAGCTTCAAATCACTAACGATTCCTGACCTTTACCTTTGCTTGTCTTGGAAAAACAAAATCTATCACTGAGAACTTCCTTTGTGAAGAGTCTCCAAAAACTGCATTTTTCAACCTGTTCAAAGGGTACTAAATGTTTACCCATCATTTTAGCAACTTTAGACTTTCAATGTTTTCTGACCTCAATTGTAATTTACTTATGTGGAGATAAATTGAACAACCATCCTTAAAACCTGACAAGGTTAGATGTCCTTATTGTTCACAGTATGAAAGGCCAGAAAATGGAAGAAAGCCTCCTTATAGGTGTCTTCCTTGATTCAAAGTTTGCTCTCAGTAGGCAGTGGCACTGCATTCTTCACTGTTATTCAGTTACATTATCAACTTCTGGTTTGTGTTTTTGGCCTGAAGATGCCAGCTGAATCAGAATATAAATCATTTTCTGCCTTTATCCATACATAGCTACCACTGACATCTTAGATTGTTATAGCTAATTAGGACTTACATAATCCAAAATTATATACCAAGCTTAGATCAAAATTTAGGAGTTGATGGTGGCCACTTCTAGCATAGTGCACTGGCATATTCCTTGCCCCCAGAGCAGCTAGCGGGGATCGGAAGCCAGGTGAGGATAGTCACCAGGGACAAAGGGTTCACCTTCTCAGCTAGAACCCCCTCTTGGAATTCTGCTTAGCATCTGCTTAAACTCCAGTTATTTGATTACAAATATCAGAAGAATGGATATCCAAGGACTATATCAATTAAATTAATAATCTAGAATTTCAATGACAAAATTTCCCAAATCAAAAAATTCAGAACAATGGGATATTTACAGAAAAACTATGAAAATCTGTCTTCCGATGGTGAAGTTTACAAAATAAAGCCACCTCAAATGTGCCAGATTTAATTGATGACCATAAATACTGCTACAAAGTACATTATTATTAACTATCGAGTCAATCTCAAAGTTAAGATGCAAATATCATAATTAGTTTTGCTCTAGGCCTTTTTATTTTTCATGAAAGCTTTTCTACTGATAGAGAAATAATTTATGAAAACAGAAGGAATATTCATTGCAGCCTGCTTCATGGTCACTATTGATCATTTAATTTATAGCCTGAAGAGTTTATTTTCACCTTTAAAGAAATGATAAAATGTTTTTAAATCTCATTACTACATCTTATTTCATATTATCTAAATATGTAACCCAAAAGAAAAGGCTTAAATTATTATCACTTTAAAAAAAAGAAATCTTATTTCTTGATCACATCTTTATCCTAGAGATGAACATATTTTTCCTCCATCATTATTTCATTCATTTAAAAATAAATGGATGTTTCCAAGTATAGCAACAAAGACTCAGGTACACACCTCCTGCTTCCCAATTACTGCTAACTTAACTCAAGCTAAACTTCTTATATAATATAGGATATCACTTCAGCTCTATTATTTATTTGAAACAATAATCAAATGCTAACAACTAAACATAAAAAAAAATTTGGTGATTACAAATAGATAATGCTTAAAATTATGAGTAACAAGACATAAAAGATAATTTTATATTTATAAAGGAAAAAATCCAAAACATAGATTCAAAAGCAATAACTAGTCTTCTATTTATTATGCTATAAACTCACAAAAGACAACAGTAACCATGTTTTTTTCTCATTCCCCCCTCAAAACTACTGTCTAGTACAAATTTAAAAACATAGAACTTTAAAAGCCAACATTCACAGTTATTTTATAATAAAAAAAAACAAAACTGGAAAGGAAATGAGTTGTCTAGATGAATTTTGCTGTAGTGGCCAAGCCTCAGCCAGAGTTCAGGACTCTGTCAGGACCGCTGTACATGTCCCCACAGGTTGGACTACGCAACTCTAGAGTGCACCGTTTGTGTAGAATACGGGGTTAAATGACACCCCTCAACATTGGGCAGTAGTGCATCGCCAGTCCAACTGCATGTGGCAGTCCTGTTTTAGTGCTCATTTCTTCTACTGGATCACACCGATGCTGCTTTTAGTCTGCATTCTCCAGCAAATATTTCCAACTGTCATTCCACTTCACTCGTCTTCCCCTGTTTTTTATTCCTTTGTTATGAAAAGGGAATTCTGGATGTTTTTAATTAACCTAAAACTATCAATTTTTCATCCAATATTCAAAAAATTTATTTTTAAATCTATTAATTAAATTTCATAAGTAAATTTCAGAGAGGATATTTTTTCCCTTAGATTAAGCAGTATGGAGAAAAGAATATGAGATTTAATGTCAAACAGATCTTCCTAGATATGTGACCTTGGATAAGTTTCTTAACTTCTCAGAACCTCAGTTCCTTCTTCTGTAAGATGGAAGATGTAAAAACGACCTTCACATCTTCTTGTAAGAATCGAAATGATATATATGTGTGTAACCTGTGCTCGGTATACAGAATTAGCTTGATGATTTTTATTATCATCATCATCACTTTAAGCAAGGGTCATCATACTATTGTGGTATCATGTTTTCACATGCTTCCCTCATTTTTTTCAATTCATGATACACTAGTGCCCATCCATATCAAAATATAATGAGCCAAGTCTTGGGAGGCTTGTGTCTGGGCTCATCTTCCCATAATGTCTATTAAGAAGCCATTGCCTCTACAGCATGTGTTATGGACTAAACGTTTGGGTCGTGTCTCCCACCAAAGCCAAAATTCACATGTTGAAGCCCTAACCCCTGATGTTAATGACATTTAAAGATTGGTGTTTGGGGAGGTGATCAGGGTAAGATTGGGTCATGAGGGTGGGGCCCCATGATGGAAGTAGTGGCCTTATAAGGAAAGGAAGAGATTTTTTTCTGTCTCTCTCCCCATATATACGCACAGAAGAAAGGCCATGTGAGGATATAGCAAGAAGTCAGCTGCCTACAAACCAGGAAGAAAGCTCTCACCAGGAACTGAATCAGCCAGTGCATTGATTTTGGACTCACCGACCTCCAGAACTGTGAGAAATAAATTTCTGTTGTTTAAGCCAACCAGTCTATGATATTTTGTTATGGCAGCTCAGGGTGACTATTACAATATGATAACAATTTGATGGCACCCCGTACTTTGCCTGGGAGCACTGCGTAGGTCTGTGGCATTTTGATGCAGAACGTTAAAAAACAAACAAACAAAAACAAAAAATCCTATGTATTAGCAATAAGAGACCAATGCAGAAACTGATCTTACAAGTTTGAAACTTGACCAGACAGTCTACACAGAATTTTAAATTCAATTTAATTCTGCCCAAGGGGCTCACAGTTAGCAAATAAATGGCTTCAGTGTTTGCTTTTCCCCATTCGGTATAAATAGGCCCTTTTTCTGGATGAGCAGTAATTTCCCTGGGTAGAATAACATATTCAGCCTACTTCTGAGGCATGCAAAATCTCTACCTCACCTACAGGAAGAGAGCTGCAAATGATGAAGAAGGTGAGGGATCAGGCGGTTTCATACACATGTGTTTTTCCTATAAAGCGGCATATGTTTTTCAGGTTGATGTTGGCCAGATTAAATTGATCAGGTCTTTGCTTACTGAGAGTAAAAAATTTTCTGGGCTATCTCAAGTGGAGTGGCAATCAGATAGGCAATAGCCCTGCACTGGGAGAATACTAACACTGTAGATATTTCTAGATGGATGATGGGGTATGGTTGTATTTTTTCTGCTAGGATGGGAATATGGCAAAGAAGATGGTTGGATATGCATGATCATTTTATATTCAGAAATGAGATACTAGTGCTATTCAAATAGGGATGAAAAATCTATCACTTCTGAGACAACTCTTGAATGATTGCAGCCCTTTATTCTGAAATGAAGTGTCAGGGACAATCATCCAGGCCTCCTTTCCCTTATTCCTGATGATCAGAAAGAAAGTGTAACTCTGGAGCTAAATGCCCTGCAGGTGAGGTCCAGTGTGACACCGCAATGCAGTTCCCCCAACTAAATATTGGGCACTTTTCCTAGGGGAAGCCTCAGCTCAAAAGAATTGAGCTACTCACCCCAATACTCTTTGCATTTCCTCACCTGTTTACTATGCTGTAGTTTCTGCCTTTCCTCCAAGGCTGGGGAAATGCTACCACTTCCCAAGGCTCAGCTCAAATGCTACCTTCTCCATGAAATTTCTATGCCTCCCTTGCTAAAAGCAATATCTTCGTACCTTCAGATCCCAGAGAACTTCATTCCTTCATGCTACACTAGGCATACACTTTCATGCATGCTTATATTTCATCCTTTTCCTATCCTGAAAGGTCCTGGAGTCAGGAACTGTCTTACCTCACAGTAGGGACTCTATAAATATTTATTGAGTGAATGGCATGTTTTCTTTTAATTTTCTCTCTCAAATGATCAAAGCTGCAATCAACTCAAACCATAAAGGATTTAGGACCAGCTGCACTTCACAACTCCAGAGGGCTCCATGCTCATTGCCAACAGTGTAAATGAGCCCCTGAAGTCACACCATACAGCTACTCCAGAGCCTTAGCCTTTCTATAGGCACAATGACTTTAAAAATTTAGAGCTCAGAATAAATTCTGCTGCTAGATGGGTATCTCAGTGATTCCTGACTATTCATTTGCAGGCATAAACATTAATATCGTTTTATATTTTTTCATCTTGCTTTTAAATATGTCCGTATTAAGGTTTGGAGCGGGGGTGGATTTAGGGGCTAAGAGAATGGGAGAAAAGGTAAAGCAAGAACCAAACAGAAAGGGCACATTTTTGGAAGGCCCATCAGAAAGATGTGCCAGAAGATGTCGGCTTCCTCCTCTGTCTCACCCAGGCCTTTGGGCCAAGCCAAGGGGACCTGTTTTCACTCTGAAAGATCTTTATTGGTCACAGCTGTACCTCATCCATAATGTATGAGCCTGAAGAGGACGCAGGAGCCTAAACCCAGAAGCTGCTTCGACAAATAATGAAAAACCATGTGAAACAGTATATTCTGATATGATCTCTTCCTTCGAATTTAATCAAGTTTATTCTAGGAGGATACCCCAAAACTTGTACCTTCAGAACCAAGGGCATGGAGAAGGGATGGGGGGAGGGATAAGGGAAGGAAAGGGTAAGACAGAGTTCAGGGAGGCCAAGGGGAGCAGTACTTATTGAGCGGGGTGGGATATGAAGAGTCTCCACTTTCCGAATAAGACAGCAGGGTATCCAATATAAGCACACCAAGGCCCAGAGAGGAAAAGGGGCTTATTAGTGTAGTGTAGAGGGTTGAATCCCAAGCAATATGTGTTCTGTCAATGGAGACTTAAGTTGTATAAAAGACATTATTATTTCTGAAGGAAATTAAATATTAAAATAAACCACTGAGTTGTGTGTGCTTGGGGTCTTTTTAGCAACAAAATCTGCATTATGGAACAGATAATTCCCTAAAGCTTCACACGGCGGGTTGGACAGCACATTCATGTGTGTAGATAAGTCACGGAATAAAGATCCCAGGAGCTATCCAGGGCCAGTCAACACTTTCCAGCCTAGCATTGCTCTGGCTCTTCATTTCTTTCAAATTTTTCTACCACAAAAGCACTATTAAATTACTTTTTTCCCCTTACAAATAAATACTAATAAAACTTTCAGGCAGGGACAAAAGAGTTCTCCATTCTATTGAACTGACAGAATTGCAGGTGTGTCTGAAGTTTCCAAGGGTCTAAGACATCTCTTGTAAAGAACGCATGAGAGGCAACCACATAAACACATCTACTATCTTGGCCCTTTGAGAAAAGAAGTCTTTTGTCATTGGCATGTGGGGACTCTGAGGTCTCTGAAATGCATTTCCCTCCAGTGACCAAATTCTACCCCTTTATGTTCAAAATGCAAATTTGCACCCCTGGGGAAGGGGAACTCACTGAAGCTGGGATCTGTTCACATTCCTTCATTTATTTATTCATCTTATACAGTTAAACACCAGAAAGTTTATCACATATTCTCTCACCCCAGCTAAATATAGATCAGACTTGCCACATCAGTCTCTGAATTCTTCAACCAGCAAGTTGAAAAACGTTTGCTTTTTGATTAGAATACCCATTAAGACTTTAGTCAGAAAATAATTCTCATCCTGGTTTCCCTCTCAGAAAATAGCAAATGATTAACCATTATCTCAGAAAAACTGTAGAAGAGAATGTGTCACCTAATCTACACTCTTTAGAGAAACTGAATGATTCTCGAATTTGAGAACCATGTAAGCATCTTCAAGTTGAAAAGGACCCTTGACATTTTGCAAAACACGAACTGAACCCCTTCTTTGCTTTTCAAGAATTTCATGACTTCACTCAATTACAGAATTCCTCTCCATTTCTGTATTAATATTACTGTCCTAATAAATTTTATTCTTTGGTATTCATGCTTAGTTTCAACTGGATTTCAAAAATTCAAGTCTGACCTGCATATTGTACCCCAACACCCAAGAGAACTGAAGGTTGGTTATGGGAGCCCACAGGCTTAGGAGTTGTGAAGCATTTCCTTTACCTGTGGACTAACATTTGTACCTGAAAGAACTAAAGTTTTTTCTTATTCCCGCCTGAGAGTAAATTAGGAACAACTGGAATGACTTAGCTAATATGAGTGAAAAAAGAGTGTCCTTTGGGGAAGGGGTGTCCAACTCCTGTGTTGAATGGTAGGAAGGGCCCCAGGAATAAGATGAAATTTTCACCATCTTCTCCACAAAGCTTCAAAGGGGCTGACTTTCCTGGAGCCCAGGACAAAAGCTGAGTCCCAAAAAGGATCCAGGAAAATCCACATCATGAGAAAGTAACTCTTATAAAGACTGTGGTCAGCTTACTTGCACGTGGAGTAGCATGATCCTTCAGACATTTAACCAACCCTCACTCTCCTAGTTAAAGACTCTTTTCTTATAGGCGTCTTAGAGCATGTAGCCATATGCTTTGCTGGCACCACCTACTCAGGACTCTCTAACGCTATGTCAGGCCACCTGGGCATCTGTTGGTCTATCTACCCTCTCTCCATTCCTATCCATTTAAAGCACCCATACTGGTAGCATCCTCAACTGGTAGCATAAGAAGTCTCATAGCTCCCTTCTTGACCTCGCCAGTGACTGCTGTTCTTCTAACACCACCTGACGCAGTACTTCCTGGTGGTCCATCATGTGAACAAAAAGTCCTTGAGGACCTGCAGTGGTTATCAAGGGTGATATTAAATGCCAGGTGATGCGATAAAGTTAAAAAGATGCAGGAAGCACTTTCCGCATTTCCAAATAGTAAAAACTTTAAAATTACTAGCTAATGGAATATAGCAACAATAATAAATAGAATTGCCATTTAATATATGTGAAGTTGCTAATAATACTGTGACCTGGCTAGTCTCAAGATATGACAGCTATAATCTTAGTTCCTACTGCACTCCTCCAGTTCCTACGAACCCAGCTGAGCTACGATCTTCCATACAAGGCACTGACTTAGACTCTGGGGGCCCAGAAGAAGCTAAGCCATGGGTCTTATTATTAAGGGTCTCACAAAAGGGGAGCAAAAGTGGGGTCAGCAAAGAGATCATTACAATACAACATGACAGAGTAATATCTGGATCACAGCAGGCAATCAATAGTTGATTGTAATACTGCTTCACCTGGTGCATGCCACCACACCTTTACTTGGCAAGGACTTTCTGAGCCTTCGGCTCTCATCTTGACAGTCATTTCCTCCAGGACTCCTTCGCTGATTGACAAGATACCTAATAAGACTAATGGGACAGAAGAGACAGAAACTGCACCCTCTTGTTCCTCGTTGCCCTCCATCCTGGGTCCCAGCACAGTGTCTAACACTGCTTAATTACTATCTATTAAATGAATGGATTAATGAATAAATTAGAGAAAAGACTCCATAACGGAAGTAGCAGCATTTGAACCAACGCTCTGAAGGATGACATAGAACACGCCAAGAGGAGAAAGTGGGAGTAAGAAATGAAATTCACATTCAAGGCATGCAAGGGTCTGGCAACCTCCCACTGTGGTAGGTTCATGTGCAAACACACTCAGTGATGGACAGGGAGGAAGCAACAGGATATCAGGCAGAGATTGGGTTAGAATGAGCATATGAAGAGCCTTGTATGCCAGCACTTTATCCTGGAGGCCACAGGGAATTCACTGATTTTTGTAAATAAGACATAACAAAGTTAGCCTGTTTGATTTTGTTCCAAATGATAACCAAGAACAGTGTGGGAAGTAAATTGAAGGCTGCCTGGGCCCTGGCCAAATACTCCTAACGCCTTCTCCCTCTGCTTTAAACCCAACCCTTGCTCTCTCTTTAATACCCCCCAATGAATATTTTACATTTTCTGGGGAATTTGCTATTATTTTAATTACAGTGTAATGAGTTTTCATGTCGTAACCTCCCTCTGAGATCCTGGAATGCAGTGCTCTGCCTATATCCTTTCCATTTCATATAATAAAGATTCTAACCAAGGAATGTGACCCGGGACGCAGCCTCTTTGTTGGCAGGGGTTTTCTCATCCTTCGTAGGACAAACCTTTGTAAAGACTCCATCATATCAATCAGGGCTGCAGAATCGAGGTCGGCACGTTTCCACCAGTTTAAGTACAACTACCTGACGAGACATCGACGCCCATGTGTGCTACACGCCAGGCCTGCACATTTCCCACAGAACTGAAGACAGCTCTGCCACAGAAGTCATTCCAGCTCTAACAGCATCTCCATGGGAGAGCTGGTCTCCTGCCATTCTTTGGGGCTCCTTAGTTTGGGAGGTCATTGTTATTGGGGCCCCTGCTTCGGTGGATTTGATATAAACAGCCAATCTGCTTACATCAACACCTTCCTCAAATCTTTCCTGCGAAGAGTCTGCAACCCCTGACTGCTGTTCTGAGTGTGTGCTTTGGAGAAGAACAGTGACAGCATCCCCTTGAAAGAGAAACCAGAAAAAAAGAGTCCAGAACAGCAAGAGAGAAGAGAAAGGTGAGCTGGCCAAGACTTTAAAAGAGCCACAGCTCTGGAAATAACCCTATGAGCTTTGAGATAAAAACCATTTTTGTCTAATAAAGGGATTATTATGTAGTATTTATGTATGGATTTATAGTTAAAAGGCAAGAAACCTCCTTCTACTCAGTAGGAACTAAACACAGAGTTCCTCTTTGCAAACAAACAGAAAGGACTATAACTGTAAAGAAGCCAAGTGGATTTCAGCACTCACATCCCTGCGTAAACCCTCGGCCCTGCTGAGCAGCCCAT
>NW_006433378.1:5744743-5765531 GCF_000325575.1 Pteropus alecto | reverse complement strand
CCGTCTTCCTGCTACCCCTTCCAACCCACCTTTTCTTCAACCTTGCCATTCTCCCCTCAACCTGCTTGAGCTTCATCTGCTTCTGCACATTGCAAAATGCCCTTTGTACCCTAGGCATGCCATCTGCCCTCTCATTTAAACTAAAAAAAAATCATCTGTCTCCTCTTTATTTTGCTGAGGAAACTCAGACTCAGTAGCTTAAAAATAAGAAAATGGGCATCCCGGAATAATACGCAGGCCACTGGAACTAAAAGGATTTTGTGGCAGCCTTAATTCAAATCAACTGGGGGCAGCCACTATAAACATCACTTCAGCCCTTAAAAATAAAAACTCCAACAATGTTTTGAATGTTTACAGGGTACACAACATAGGAAATTGCTCTCTCTCTCCCTTTTTTTTTAGCTTTATTTCATCTTTTTGTACTAATGAAAATCAGGCATTGGAAGTAATGCTGCTTTGTGTTTATAATAAAATCTCATTAAATCAGATGCAACTAATTTATAACTTGTGATAATTTTACCACAACAGAGCTGAATTTGCCGATGTGCAATATGTGATTTTGCTAAGCAAATTAATAGTTTAAATCAGATTTTAGAAAGACTATTTAACTTCCCCAAACAAATTATCCTTAAGGACATTATTAGTAAGTATTTGCATGCAGAAAAAGGAAAATTAAGATTCATTTGTGGTTACAGCTCCACAATCCCTTCCCTTATCTAAAATTCTGAGATACAGATGGGTTTTAGAATCCAGAATTTTTCAAGTTTTAGGAAGTTAATAAAGTACACACATCATATATTATATTATACCCTGAATAGAACCTAAGCCAGTACCAGTAATCAAAATGCATGGATATTTACACTAAATGAGATAAAGGCTATACATAGCCTTATATTACTTCAGGTCAGCTTGTTTCATCAGGTAAGTTCAGATGGGATCCGGTTTTACCAACAAATAAATTATGGAAATAACTTATACTTTCCAGAGTTCTGGGGTGTCCAAATTGTAGACTTGGATCTGAAGACCTGTACTGAATTATCCCTTAACAAAAGAAGCGGCATTCTGTTTAATGAACCTGGGGTTGTTGCTCAAAGGACAATTTTGAGAATGATAACATTGTGATGATTCCAATAACTGACATTTTCCTCCTCTCAATTAGCCTTCCCTTCAGAAGGAACATTTCAGCAGTCACCTAACCTGCATATGACAACCCAGATCTAAAGAATCCTCCATTGTGATCCTTCAAAATAGAACAGGACTTAAGCATCACAGACATCTGACTGCCTCCTGAGATGACCACAGCTATACTGAAAAAGGAAGGTCCCAGTGCCCAAAATAGGCCTCACATTCCACAAACATTTGTCACAAGTGGATAATCCTAAATCACCTCCCATCTTCCAACTTCAGGCTACATGCGCCTGCAGAACTGCTGTCGATTTCAGTCTATACACATGCCTGACCTAATCTTTATAAATTGCAATGAATAATCAGATGAAAGTCAAACTCAACCATCTAACACTCCCCTGACGAGGCTTTTAAGGAGAGTTAGATTAAAAAGTCATCAGAACTAAGTTTTAGGAGAGAAGTTACTCTTGGTCTGACGAGGAAAAGTTGGTGGGAATTCACACCATACCCACCGTTAGGTACGAACTTGAGGGTTGCCTTGAAGTCCTGTCTTTTTGCTTTTGATCTTCTTCCTATTGGTTTATCTATCCAACAAACTTCCCAGAACCGAAAAAGAATTAAGCTAAATATAAAGTTACGACAAATAATGAATGTTTCTTTCTCTGGAACAGTTTCCTACTGATTCTCTGAAAGGGAAGCTTGTAGAAATTACTTGGTGTATGTTGTTGATCTGTTTATCTACTCCTTTTGGGTTTCCAATTTTAAATTCTGGACTTGCCAGTAAGGCATCATTTCCTGTGAATTTTTAATCTGTGTGTTTCTTGTTGTTTTTATTTTTTAATCGTGCTGAGATTTTTTTCAATAACCTGTTCTTAGTGAGTTTCCCCCTTTTAGGTATGTCCTTGTCAAATACCATTCTTTTAAAAACCTTTGGAAACTATTTACTTTATTGCTTTTTTCTTCACTGGCAATATAGTTGTAATCTTAAAATAATTTGTTTAATGTCAGTTTTTAAAGGATCAGAGATTGCACTAGAAATTTTCATAAAACCATGAATTCAGAGCTATTTTACCCTTATTGTCTATGTGTATAGATCAGCCCTAATTCACCAGTGGAACTGGAGGTCATTATTTCTGAATTTGCACATTAAAAATAACATCTACCCATAAGGGAATATCTTTAAACCACAAATGCCAGAAATAACAATCGTATTAAACTGCATTTCATGAATACATAATAAAGTTCAATTTACCACTATTTATCATGTTACTTAAATTAAATCTATAATGAAAAAGAGATTTAGTTCTGTTTTGAAAATAACAAATTCCTTTATGCCAATTGCACAGGATTTATATTAGCTCCAATGCATCCATGTCAATTTATTTATTTTTTGTTTAATTACTATTGCTTTCTATTGTTGGGATCCTAGGGGACAATTCACATCCTTTCATGTATTTTTTAAAACTTAAAGAGACACATACACATATATACACATATAATACATTAAAATCACTATAATTCAGTTATGAGACTTTTAAATAGCATTGTGGCTCATATTCATATTCATATACTTTACTGGGACTTTGACAGTTGCCTGAAGTTTCTAGAGAAAGTCTCAATGAATTGTCAGAGCTAATATTTGTGCTATAACACACACATTCATACGTGAAGAACTGAAGAAATTCACCATAAAATTCAAGATAAATACACTCATTAATAACCACCTGCATATCTTGGTAGAGGAAGAAGGCAAGAAAACTCTGAGGCCTTGAATTATCAAGTTATTAGGTATTCTTGAAGAAAAGAGAATTCACTCTTATGCTATATTGAATTCATTAATATCCTTGATATGAGTTTATCCAATAGTTTTAACATAGCCAAGCCTGTCCCACTGTATCTCCACATTAGTAAATGGCCCCATTATCTACCCAAACACCCAGACCTGAAATCTAGAACTTCTAGACCCTCTCCCCCTGCAATGATTTGGTCACCAAGACGAGACACTAATTCTATTCCATGACATCTCTCCAGCCCATCTCCTCCCCTCCTCCCTACACTCTGCAACTACCTAAACACCAGCTTTCCTGGTTGCTCTCCTGGGCTGGTGCACTGGTCTCTTAACTCACTTCCTAAGTGTCAAGCTGGCTCCCTTATAATCCATCCTTCATGTTCCTGTCAGAGTTCTCACTCTTAAAGAAAAAAAAAAAATGCAAATATGATAGTGAGACCCTCGCTTGCTTAAAATCCACCATCAAGTAGATGAAGTACAAATTTTTATCATGGTTTGCCAGGTCTTCTATAATCTTGTTCCTTTCCTCATCTCCAGCTTTATCTCCCACCAATTTCTTCTAAAAATGACTCCAGGTCATTTACCAACCTATGAGCCACCAGCCCTGATGCAGCCCT
The DNA here is from genome assembly GCF_000325575.1 of Pteropus alecto. Lineage (NCBI taxonomy): Eukaryota > Metazoa > Chordata > Mammalia > Chiroptera > Pteropodidae > Pteropus > Pteropus alecto. The sequence continues at coordinate 5,762,000 of NW_006433378.1, read as the reverse complement.
TCCCAAATGCAATCCCCCTGCGTGCCCACACTATGCATTTGTTGGGGCTCAACTCAAGTCTGACACTCCCCCAAATCTTTTCTGGTTCCCCTTTTCCTCCAAATAAAGACTGAGCCCTCTTCATTATACTCTCACTTACCATGCATACTTCTAACCTAATATCGGATCATTTTTATTGTACTCATTTATGTACTTTTCCTTTCCTGTGTGGAAACCCTTGCAGACAGAAACTGACTTATTTATCATTATATCCCCTACACCTAACATAGTTCATAGCATATATTAAATGTTTAATCAATGGTTATATAACAAATTCAGGGGAATCTGGCCTATGTGTTTATTCATTACTCAAAGTACTCCCCATGCTAAGACAGGACTCTTTTTTGGTAGAAACAGGCTAGCTGTTGAGGTATACCCTATAGCACCCCTAATGTATGTTTTCTAATGAACCTCCTATCTAAAACTTCAAATGCATTTTCTTTAGTGGCACATAATGACAACCTTTTTGCTATGGCATATCTTGAAAATGTACAGTTACTACTTAGTACTTATCAGGTGGCAGGTTTATCACCAGCACAGGGCTCAAAAAATTCTTGAAGAAACAGCTTCCCAGCAGCTAATTTCTCCAAAGTCTCTTTTACACACCAAATGAGGCTGCCTGACTCAGCACTTCCAGTAACACTCTGTTCTTCAAATTAATGCTACAGCACACAGTCATTGCTACAGACAGGAGTCTGGAACTAGGGTGTGTTCTGCTCAGAAAGGATGTCAACGATTTGCTTACATAAAGGTAGGGGAAGCTTTCTCTCCCAGGACAGCCATATGAGGCAACAGGAATCTCCTTAACAGGTGAAAAAGTGAGGCACAAAGCACCAAGTAAAATGGTCCAGACTCTTCCATGCTCACATTAAGATGAGGAAAGCAAGCTTAAAATACAGTGCCCATATTTTGAGAATCCAAACTCAAAATATCTACTATATAAATATACAGTAGGAGATAATTGAGCTAAATATTTTAATCAGGAATATTAGACATCTATGATACAGAGAATTAAGAATAAATAAAACTATAATTGTCCTTGGAAAGACATGATTCTCTTCACAGGACATGCTCAAGAAAAAAAAAATGAAGAAGGATAATAGAGAAATCATATTTGAATTAGATTGTACTCTGAACCAAACAAAGAAGAAAAATCCTAAACCACAGATTTTCCATCTCAGAGCCCACATTTTAACAAATGTCAAGAAAGAAATTGCTGCATATTATATGCTTGGTTTTAAAATCATTATAACTAAATTAGACTTTTCTCCTCAATGAAACAAGCAGAAAACTAGACTTATTAGGTAAAGCTTTCTTGAGCACAGAAAAACCTATTTAAATCGGTAAAATATAATCGGAAAAGGAAAACAGATATAAATTATCTTCTTATAGTCCAGAATATTCACATAAATTTGGCATAAAGGGGGTTGAACACGTTAGCTGTAAGTGCTACCCAATTTTTATTAAGCAAATATATCTTCTTCTTTGAAATAAATACTCAGCAGCCTACTTTCTCACCTCAAGGGTGAAACTCAATGGCAGGTTTCAAGATAGCTTTGACACGAACTTGTGTATCAGAGCAGTAAAGAAATACCACTATAATCATGTTTAATCCTTTAAAACTGTGATTGAGAAGTGGCATTTGGACAGGATTTAAACTTGAGTTTGGCCCGAAAAAGATTAAACCAACTCTGGTTCTCTCCCAGCCTTATTTTTTTCTCATTAGTTAGATGTCAAATAGGAAATGAAATTATTATAAACATATTTAACTTGTTTAAACAACTTTAAAAACATAACTTATAATCAGTGGGTTTCAAAATTCAATAAATCCTCTCACTTATTAGTTACAGAATATAGATGCATTTAACCTAATAAACCTTAAAACATGGCTTTAAGGAATATTCTTTCTTGGCAAGAATTAAATTGGCTTGGCTAATTTACATTGTTTTAAATTTCGAGAGCACTGTGTATTGACTCATGATTACAATACATAAACCATTTCCACAAAATGGTCTGAATTAACCTCCATGCTATTTATATAAATAGCACATATCATTGCATGCATGACAGTCTACTTAGATGAGAATTTTTTTTAAAATAAGTAAATTAAGCTTGTAATTTAATCCTTAACTAAATATGAGAATAAGGGGGGTTAGGATTTCATTATGTTCTAAATGATAGGGGCTCATTGTTTCTATGTTTTAGTATACCAAAAGCAGTTGTTAGTGCCTAAAGTTAATGCAAAATAACATTTGAATGTATATTTATAAAACTTATGTAATAAATTCGAAGACAGCTAAACTGTAGATAAAGTTAATGACTGCCAAATTATTTCATTGATACATGTAATGTAGGAGTTAGGCTCCAAATCTTCCTGAGCCTATTACTTAGAAGGGTCCAGTGATAACATTGGCCCTGAAGACCAAAATGAAGATAGAACTACTATTAAATTTTCAACTGTCTATTATAAACTACATCCTAATATTGTTAGTAGTCATTTGCTATCTAGTCCTGAGAAATCTGTATCAACTCAAAATAAAATAAAAATATTCATGATTAAATTTGTTAATAAAATACGACAACAATAAAAGTCTTGAAGAATAGGTAGGTGAAATTAAGCAGGAAAAACATTGAAAGGATCAGTGGCTATACTTCTAAAAGAAGATATACTCTCTTTAAGCAAACCTCTGGTAATAACATGACAATTTGACTTTAAAATCTCTTTATACTCCCCCAAAATCAAAGAGATTCTTAATTGCACATTTTATTTGGCAAGTCTAAATTATGTCTAAAAATGGAGTCTTATATACCTAAGTTATTTGATTATTCACATAGTCTGCACCCTAAATCTCCCCTGCTACTGCAGATGGATTTGGCAAAAGTACTACATTTAGTCACTGATATGTTTGGCCCATAGCATTCCAAAGACAACTAGATCAAAACAAAGCATTTGCTTATTACTCCTTAGTCTTCCATCATTTGAAATGGTACCACCATCCACCTAGCCAATCAAGCCAAACATTTAGAAATCATTATTGGGTCTTTTTCCCACACTTCCTAAATTTCAGTTCATCATCAAGCCCTATCTCCAACGTGTGTCCTGAGCCTCCACTTCTCATGTCTCTCCCATGACCGCTCTAGGTCCAGCCCCGGCTCCTCTGCTGGACCACTTCCACAGAGTCCTTTTTGGTATCCTTGATTACACACCAGCCCCCCTACCATCCATTCTTCTAAGTCTTTTCTCACTAGAACAAAAAGTATTCTTGTTTGGCTCAAGAAGTCCGTGGAAGTAGAAAGAATGTAAAGTAGCAAGATCATCTGTATATCCTCATGGCTTCACTTTTCATTGCAAACAAAAACAAAAATTATTGTACATAGCTATTCAAAAGAAAATGAAATCTACATTTTTCTAAATTAAAAAAGTAATTGAAAACAAATCTAAACAAAGTAATTTTACCAAATAAGGAATGACATTTTAATGTATTTACACTTCCAAAGAACATTGACCAAAACAATAATAATAGCTGAATTTATTCAGCTTTTTTATGTGTCAGGTACTAACATAAGCATATTCCTTGCTTTAAATCATTTAATTATTGCAAAAACTCTATATAATGGGCACTATTATCCTCACTTTATAGAGTAAAAAAAAATTAAAGTACAGAGAGTTTGTGTCACTTGTCCAATGTCACACAGTAAGTGTGACCAGAATTCAAATCCAGGGATCCAAACTCCAGATTTTGCACTCTTACCATTGCACTATATTGCTTCATTAGGTTAGAGATATCACATAGGAGTAGATATAATGTAAATAGAATTTCTATCACTAAATCTAGAACATTACAGGTACTCGATAATGTCCTTAGCAACATTTATTTCTATATCATCTGAGAAAAGAAGATTTAGAGGACACTAGCCCCCACCAGGGGACAGGCCTCAAGTCCTTGATCCTGAGCTTGTTAGGAAGAATTTATCAGAGCTGAAGTCAGGCTATCAGCTTGGAGTCAAGAACTCAGAGGTGAAGATTGAGGAAGCAACTGAATTAGCAAACAGGAAGTAAAGTAAGGAATGTAAGAGATGAGAAGTACATTGTCAAGTCAACATCAGGTATACTGTAAGCCTGATAGATAAAGTCATGTCAGGAACAACAGAAATCAGGGTGTGTTGATAAAGAAAGCTGCTGAAACCAATGGTATCAAAAAGGCAAAATAAGACCAGAGAAAGAAGAACGGTGAGCTTTTATACTCAGTTGATCCCTGTCAGAATTTCCTCCCACATCTCTCTCTGGCTTACATGCTAACTCCATGTTTTCAGAACCCTCTGCATCCCCACAGGTCCTCACAATGCCATTTTATAGTAGAAGAAACAGATTTGTGTATGTAGATAATGTCCACGACTTTTCAGAGTACCTACTTATAGTCAGTGATAGAAATGAAATTTACACTTAGGTGTTTTTCTGAGAAAAATCTAAGATGACCGAGAGAACCATACCAACACAGAAATCACCTCTTCTGTTGTCTTTTCTTCATATTTTCCTTTCTGATCAAAAGGTAAGCCTTAAGGACAAGAATGAAAAGGAAAAAGCCAAGAATGGGGTGCATAGTATCTGTTTCATCCCAATCCTGATGATCAGTGGCTGAGAGTGAGTTTTTCCTCTCATCAGCAATGTCTCAGCTATATCTGGCTGGTCCCAAGGGGAGAAGAAAATGACTTTCATCGAAGTTTTGTGAGAGCCAAGAACATACCATAAGCTTCCAGGTATATTTTTAATAAGGAGTCAGAAGTAGAAATCAGAAAATGAGTCTTTCTTAAATATAATCTGAAACTACATCAGAAGCATAAGCATATATGATTTTAATGTAAAAGTAAAAAATAGTTTTCACCTAAAGATCGTTATTTTGAATATTGTCAGAAGGCATTTCCCTGGAAGAACAATTATAAGAAGATGCATCAGAAGCAACAATTCTTTTGATTCACTTCTTATGACCTATTGTTTATAATGGGACATAAAGAAACAGAAAGAACATGAAATCACTTCTAAGTTAAACATGAAGAGGAAGAAGGCATAGAAAGCCCTTCTTTTTAAACTGGAGGGTTATTTCTCAGAAATGACCAAAAAGGGAGTCAATGATGTCAGACTTCTAAACAACATAAAAATTTTCTGAATTGTGAATCTAATTTTATATTTTCCCTTCACTTCTTCTGGAATACACTTCCAATTTAGAGTCTCATCTGTAAAGTAATAGAAATTGCCTACTTATAGGCACTAAGAGAAGGGAATTTCTCAGTATGCCAATCTGGTACATCATTATCTGGTGAAAAATATCTACATTTTCAAGATTATGAATGTCACTAATACATCTAATATCAGCACATGTCAGTCATCAATATTCATATCGCTCAGACAAAACAGCTTATACTATAGCTGCTCATAAATCTGGCAGAAACAGGGAGGCGGGGGAAGAAAAGGAAGAAGTGAAGAGATAAAGAAAGAAAGAGCTCAGAGATATATTGAACACAAGAGGGGTCTCCATTCATTCAGTCTAACATCTGCTCAGCCTGAAGTAGAACCACCTGTTAGTTTATTAAATTGTAGAATTAATTTATGTGGAAATAAGAGAGGAGGGGAAAAGGAGGCTTTAATTCATATCATATATATATATATATTTTTTAGAGAGAGAGAAAGAGAGAGAGAGAGAGACTGAGACTATTTGTTCCCAACTAATTTTTTTTTTAAAAAAAAGCCTTTCATGGGCATAATCAGTGCCATGAGTAGCTAGCCTCATTATATAATTAATTGAAGAAATGAAATGTTTCCCATGACTGTTACATAGGCATATTGCCTGTAATGTATTCATCGGCTATTTCTTTGGTCCTCCTTGAAGAAAAGACCACTGGTATCTCCCTTAGCAATTCTACACAGCAGCAGCAGCAGCAGCAGCAGCAAATCAAGCAAAGAGGTTCCATAAGGATTTTAGTAACACCAAGGAAGGTCTTACCTTCTAGACAGTCATCTATTTACTCAAGTTTGTGGGGGATATTTTCATTTCTCCTCAGCACAGCAGATGAGAACAATATAGCCGCAGCTAAGGGATCATAAGAAACCTGGCACTGAGTAATGCAGAAGTCTCCATTAACCTCTCTGCCTCCCTTAATGAAAGACATACTGCTTTGCTTCCTCCAATAGGCTCAAATCTCAGGATCTCAAATTTGCGGAATTAAAGTGATGGATATTATATCTACAGTTGATTTCCTCCCAAGTTTGCCAAGAATGTCAGATGGTCATCGAGGAGCACAACTATGAAAGGAGATTAAAAGAGCTAAATAAACTTTTATATGAACGTACATAGATATTTTCCAGTACCTCCCACATGTCAATAAGTCATTTTTGTCTTTTTATAATCTGTGAACTGATTATCTTAGGCACAGTATATGACAGCTTCTCCCAAGGTTTGTTGACCAACTACGTTCAGGATTTTCTTCTTCTTTTTTTTTTTTTTTTTTTTTGGTGGGGGGAAGATTTCTCTTTGAGTTACAGTTTACCATTTATTCAAACAACGCTGTCCTTTTCTAAAGACTCTTATGTAGCTACACCTCATGAGGCAACTTTCTTCAGCTGGTCTTTTGTATTACTAAGGTTCATAGACTTCTTTGGGTAAAAAAGAGAGAAGAGATTATTTCAAGTTGCATCATTTTTGTCTCCTGAAAAAGTTACTCAAAAAATTGAGGCCAACTTTCCATAAAACTTTCTATATAAAATGCAGTGGAAAAGCCAGCTTCCCCTGGAAATTTATCCAATTACGGGGACTGCGTGGTCTCACCCTAAGAGAGAGGAACATTCAAAATTGTGTTTTTTCTGATCATGGCAGTGAGTGTAAAGAGAGAAATCTAAGAAATTCTTTTATCTCCCTAGGTGTCACTCAGCTTTGGGACTAATATAATTGGCTATAAATAATATGAGTATATTTCAGGCAGAACTACTATGGTTTCATTACAAGCTCTGTGGGTTTCATTTCCCCTTGCCACTAAGATGCTAACAATTGGGCTTGCCATGTGGATTAGTTGGGGTTGCACTTGCAAAGAGGTTACTTTGTCAACCTCTGGTTTTCCTCATTTTCATAGTCTTCTTTACATATTTTAATTGATGTCCCCAATGTAACATTTTATACATGTGTTGCCTTTTCAACAAACACCAAAGTGACCTTTTAAAGTAATGACTTAAAAGCCCAAAGCAATGCTTGATTAGCAACTTGGTACCAGGTAACATAACTTTTCTCTTTTCCAGTGCTCCTGACATTGAATGGAATTCTACAATAGCAGAAGATATGGATAGGAATGGGTGATGTAAGAATTGTAATACCCTAAAGGACCATGGCTAGTGGCCCACGCTGACTTTGTCTGTATGGGGATTTCCCGTGACCACAGTCCAGCAGAGTCTTCCCAGCTGTGAAATGGGGAAAACTGTGGTTGTCTACTTTATTGATTATGCATAATAGGCAATCAATAAAATTTGTTGATTTTATTCTAATTAAGCCTTTTGAAAACTAAAGCATGTTGATAGAATGTTTGAATAGTGCCACAAAGGATGAGGGTTTTGTAACCATGCCCACATTTCAAAGTCATCCAGTGTTCCAAAGAGTTTTTCGAATGTTTTGAGTTTAACCAAATCCTAAACACATTGTGCCAAGTACTATTTTCCTTTAAGTCTCAAACCCATGTGAATTTTAAGGGAAATTAAATCCACATGTTTCTGATTCATTTTTACTTAAATCATTAAAATGCTGTTTTGGATGAGCCATTTGACTTCCAAAAAGCTTTTCTTCACAAGCTTTTTTACGCCTTTTTGGTGTGCGGTCAAAAGCAGGAAGTTGTACTTTGACAATGATAAATTAATTGTGACATCAAACACTGCAAATCCAAACTCTAGCACCCTAACAATACTTCAGCAGTTGACAAGTTCATTTTCCTGAGTTTCTATGAAGAAATGCTTGCATTTTTCCTTATTTTGCCAACACAACCTAAGAAGCAAAATGACTCACCTTCAAGCACTACATCACCAAGAATTCAGATTTGGGGTTTTATTGCTTTTGCCAAAGGGCACCATTCACAGCTCTTTTTGATTTGGGCGATCTTACCAAAGGAAAACTTAGAAAATATATGCAAAATTCTTCCCGCTTCATCCAAACTTCGTTATCCTGAGCAAAGCCTGACAGGACATTCCAAGGCAAACAGTCATCACATTATGGATCCCATCTCTTGATTGATTTCATAGTTCACATTCAGGCCCCCTCTCTACATTTCACTCTTAAACAACCTAAATTTTCCCCCATTATCTCTAACTTCAAACTTTCACAAGGCTTCCCCATCTTTCGGAAGAAAGAAAAAGAAACACTTGACCTGGTTGCCACCTTACACTAGCCATCTTCCTGCACCATTCCTTCTTGCCACTCCCAAATTTCTAAAACTTCATCTCACTAACCATTCTCTCCCTACCACCAACTGTTTCCTTAACTTCTTAGTGATAATGTTTAAATCTACATTTTTAGTCTTGATCTTGAATAGTTTACTGGACAATCTCACAAGGACATCTTGCCACCATTTCAAAATCAAGTTGATAAAAATTTAACCAGAACTCACTTCCTGCTGCTGACCTCCCCATTTCTTTAACTGGTACTGAGCTTAAAACCATTTTGTCACATATTTGGTCAATAATCAATTTTTTTTTCAATTTGGCCTGATAATGCACCTTGTATTCTCACCATTCTTTTTATTTCCACTACTCAGCCCTTTACTACCTCATAATTTTGCCTGCTAAATGATCTCTTTATCTCTAATTCCCTGCCCTGCCCCCATTCCAGGCTATATTTGGCCCATATATTAATCTATATTACATACCACCTTGCTGATTTTACTCCTCTAGTTGAAAACTTCACTGGTTACTCCCTATCAAAAGAACAAAGTTTAAACTCTTTAACCTTGCACATTTAAAGTAGTCAAATGCTCTTTATAATCTGTTTTTAACCTAAATTTTCATGAATTCTCCCTTCTAGGCCAATTGATCAACAAATGTTCCCTAAGCAATTTGTCTCCTTTGTCAACTCCACCTTCCCTCCATTCCACCCCTAAATCTTCCCTATCCAACAAGATCCAGCTCCCATCCATCCTCATCTAGGAGCCTTTCCCAGATTAGGCTTTACCAGCCAAAAAACCTCCCCTTCTTCACAGTCATAGCCTTTCTCTTCCCTATGATAATGATTTACCTTGCTGTGCTTTTTGTAAAGTTCTGAAAGTGTACTTTTCACATGGTTATGACTTGTGTCTTAACTACATTTTAAACTCCTTAAAGGCAGGGACCATCTATTGTTCCCATGTTTCAATAGCTATTTGATTAAGTAGTTAGGCTACTGATAGCAAAGAAATAATATTAAGCATCAGCTTTAAAATAAAATAGTCACTAATTTCAAGCCTTTTAAATGTAACTAGATGCTTTAGTGATGGCTTTATATATACTTTGGCACTATAAACTCTAATGTCATATTTCAGTATTATAAAGTAATAAACTGAAGAAGGAAAACTACTTTGGTCACACCATAATCTGAAATGCTGATTCTGACAGGTGACTTCAATACATTTGAAAGGTGCAGGTACACAAAAACAGCTAAAGATGGAGGAAATTTATATGATAAAATATGACAAGTCAATGACAATGGTCCACATCTAGTAATTTAACAGCCATTGAGTACAATGTATGCACATGGAATTTACTGTATTTACTGTATATGCATGGAATTTACTGTATTACTGTATTACAGGCTCTGTGCTAATCTTTTTACTTATCTCACTTAATATTCTCAATAACCCTGTAATGTAGATATTATTATTTCATTTTACCCAGAAGAAAGACTAAGGCCTAGAGAGGGTAAATGACTTGCTCGAAGTCACAGAATCTGTAAATAAAAAAGCCAGGTTGAAAGCCCAGCACCAGAAGCTTCCAAAGCCAGAGATTTAACACTTACATGATCCATGCCACTCAACTACGTCTATTTGGAGTATATGTATGGTATGATTCAGTTTGCATTCACCAAAGATTAACCTTTCACTTTTAATTTTATTTCATAACTGCCTCCTGCCTAGAAGATAGAGGGTGGGTAGGTGGGTGGGTGGGTAGATGGGTAGGTAGGTAGGTAGGTAGATAGATAGATAGATAGATAGATAGAATAGATAGATAGATAGATAGATAGGCAGGCAGACATTCCTGAGACCCAACAATATTTTATGATGTCCTAATACCGAGGCCAAAAAAAATCATCTGAAAATGATCTGAAAAACTATATATTACTCGTTGTAATATCACTTGCAGAAGGCTAATTATATTATGTTATAATGAAATACATCCTAGATAAAAAGTCTGGAGAGATATAATTTCACATTGCATCATTTACACAGATTACTCACTGGGCCAAGGTACATGGCCTCTCAGGGCCTCTCCTTCTTCTGTGGAATGGACTAGGTGATCTCTAATAATTCCTTTCAAGTTTACAATTCTGTGAGCCAACCAATATTCACAAGTCTGAAATGATGAGGAATACCAAACATTTTCTGGATATATTTCAAACTCTCAATAGCGTTATATCTAAAATTCAAACCCTGATTTCAATTCCCTTACTAGTATAATCATGCTGTTTAATCATGGTTCATACTCAGGAACTCTGAGTCACAATCATTCATTACTTGTGGGAGTCCCTAACTAGACAATAGACTCCTTGAAGAAAGAGTTTGAGTGTATTTAATTCTATATCCTCAGTGCCTGACATACAAGTGCCACACACACTGCCTGAATGAAAAAGTGGGAGTTGGGGCATCTATTGAAAATACAGGTAACCAGTAACCTGTGCTAATCCAGGAAATGAAAAACAGCAATAAATAATGCAAAATAAAATATTTTCCAGAACAAAGAATAATTGCAAAATAGATATAAATTGTGTCTTTCTATACTAGTAGTTCTCAATTGTGGGCTGCACATGATTGGTAATGTGTGAAGGTATACTATATCCAAACAGCGAAGTGTACCATATCCAGTCAAAATCAGGAAGTTTGTGTTTGTTATCTACCACAAAAGTAGCACTGCTCTTTGACAAGTCAGCAGTTGAGGGAGCAATAGTCATTCTTAATCTCGATATATTTCTCTTCCAAAATATTTTAAATCAAATTTTTGGGTATCATACATCATTAAAATATAAAAATTGGTTGGTGCTACAACAGATTCAAACAACATATACTAAATCAAAGAAAATCCACTGTAAGTTATTAGTATTAGTAAGAGAGGTAATTAAAGTGGTCAGAAACAAGATTAACGTATAGAAATAATTCCTACACAGTAGTTTAAAATGCTTTAGAAAATATAATGGAAGATAGAATACCATTCTCAATAGCAGCCAGTTGTATTCCATAAAGCACTCTGGCATAAAATATTCAAGAAATGAAAGTACTATATGGAGAAAATTTATAAACTTTATTAAAGGATTTAAGAGAATATTTTATTAACTGGAAAAGCATACCTAATCCTCAGATAGAATGGCCCAATATTTTATAGGTATAAATTTTTTCCTCAAATTAATATATACACTTAATGCAATCCAATCAAAACTCTGATAGTAAAATTTTCTGGAACTTCACAAACTGATTCTAAATTAATATAAAAAATGCCAAAAATATTTGAGAAAGAACAATGTGGTGGCACTTGTCCTACCAGATATCAAAATATTGGTTGCGGGGGGGAGACTACACTAATTTAAAAAAATATTTTGTCAATGCAGAAATAGACTGAGTTAAGTAGAACAGACTAAAGATTCTTAAGATAGATCAGTAGATACACGAGAATATGTTTTGTTATAAACAGGGCAGTACAAATACAAAAGGAAGTATGATGATGAAAGTACTACTTAATAATTACTACTTAAGAATTAAAAAGTATGAAAGAAGAGCTTTTAAATATTGAGACACTAAAGGCCTTCCAACACAAAATACAACATTTATAAACCATAAAAAATATTACACTTGAGTACCTAAACTTTGAAATATCTGTATGAAGAAAGATGCCATAAACAAAGTTAAAATATAAGCAACATTCTTCAAAAGATACATTAAGTAAGTAAAGAGGAAAGTCACAAAGTGGAAGATATTTGCAGCACATATATGTAACAAAGAACTCATACCCAGGTTATGTAAATAATTCTACAGATCAATATTGTGAAAGCAGATAATCTGATAGAGAAAAATGATTGAGAAATTTAAATCATGTGCCTAATGTGAGCTATTTCACATGAAAAATATCCAAGTAACCAATAAACACATGAAAGAATGTTCACCCTCATCAATTATCAGGGCACTGCTAACTAAAGCAACATTGAGATCACTACATATCCACCAGAATGGCCGAAATGAAAGACAGACAATACTAAGTGTTGGTAAAGATGTGGAGCAGGTGAAACTCTCATACACTCCTGTCATGAATGTAAAACAGGTACAATCTCTTTTATCTATTAAAATCAAACATACACACTCTACAAACCTACACATTTTCCCCAGTGTATTTCCCAACAAAAATGCAATTCACCATAAACCAAACAACAGTGAGATTTTTCTTTTCTCCTTTTGTGTGTGTGTGTCTAAATTCTTCTACTCCTATGTTTGATTTTGTGATTGGCCCCAAACCACATTCTGGACCCTAATCCTAATTATGTATAAGAGACAATGGATGGAGAGGGTATGATGAATATTGGCATTCATTTCCAAGGGACCATCTTCAGGAGAAAACGTTAAACTGGCCTCATGTGACCCTGAAGGAGGGCTGTTTAATCTGGAGAGCAAGGGAGCTTTCGTGGGAGATGGGGACTCAGCATGGTCCAAGTCTTCTGGGACCTATCTATCCTGATTCCAGTACTCCAACTTTTACTTTTTCTTGATTGATTACTTAACTTTCACATAAAAATCCCAAGGAAGCTATGAACTCAATTGATAATGTCAGTTTGGCAGCTCACAGAATCGAATCTTGAGTTGATACTGAGCTATACTGGCCTTGGGGTTTTAAGAAATTAAAAGAATCTTTTAATCTAATTCTAGTGAGTCCTCTGGTTTCAATCAAATGCTTTGAGTCGAAAATTTAAGAATTTAAACTTGTTATTCCTTTCCTTTAAGCTGCCCAGGGTCCTAGAGCAACTATCTTACTTATGACCTTGGATTCCCCATGCCCTTCCATACTGTCTTATGGCAATAACAAAATGGTTTTCCACATTTTTTTTCTACTTAAGTTGAGAAAAAATGTGTTTTATTTTTTCTCCCCACTTAAGATAAGTGTGTTTTTTTAAATCAAAGTTAAAAAATTGTAACAAGACAGAAAGAATAAAGTGGACAAGCATGTTATAATCTGACTAAAACTCCCTCATTCTTGGTAGATCACTAAAATATAACAAAGGATCATTTTCTGTTAATTTTAAGGTCGTCAGGTTAAACCATTATTTGATATCCTTTCGAAAGACCTCTTAACTATTTATAGTTTCTCCTAAGAAATATTTACATATTATACAGGAAACATTCATAGTTTACTTGAGAAACATTTATATTATATACAGAACTTCCAAATTTGGGAGAAGACAATTGTAGCTGCAACGCTATTCTATCTGCATGGGGATGATCAGTCAGCTGTCCATTATACAGAAGTTAATTTTAATAGTGTTATTTATAGAGGGGCCAAAAGTCCCACAATAGACACTGTCTATCCTCAATAGACACTTCATTTCAGGTCACCGCAAGCAAGAATTTAAATAATTTTACATAATAATAATTGTTTCACCATCTCTTGCCAGGGACTGATAAATTCAAATATTTGAATACCAATAAGGTTTTCATTGCCTTCAGCCCCATTCATGCTACATAACCAATTCCAGATCCTCCTCATCTCCTTGAAAGTCTTTGGACTATGATCTACTCTTCTGTTGATTATTATAACTTCTGGTGCATTTTGCTGCTATCAATAGAAATCATCTCTGGCTAACTTATACAAAAGGAATTTTGGGGAAGGCCAGCAGGTGTCTTATCATATTAATGGGAAGGTTGGGACCTGAGCAGGAACAAAGGGAGATTAGGCAATAGGAAAGGGACCAAGGTCCCACCACAGAAAGTCTGGTGAGGACAGGGCTACTAGCACTACCAGACCTGCCATGGAAAATTAATCAACTGTCCCTGTGTTTTTGTAGTACTTCCTCAACCTTCAGTGACCTAGGCAAAAGTAACCAATTGGCCAGGCTAGGGTGCTTAGAGGTTTCAAGGACAAATAAAAAGATAAATGTCTATTAAATATCCTAATAGAAAAATGATCAATGTATATGAATAATTACTTTACTCAAAGATAAACAAATGGCCAATTAACATATAAAAACTATTTTACCTCACTATGAAAATGCAAATTATAAACATAAGAAATAATTTGTCATCAAAAAACTGACAGAAAAATTAAAAGACTAAAAATATCCTGTTTGTGAATGTGGAAGAAAACAGGCACATTCTATACTATACACATTCCATGGTAGCATAGATTAATAGAGTCTTTTTGATGGAAAATTTTTCATTACTATCAAAATTTACAACATACATATCATCCGCCCCAGAAATTTGACTTCTAAAAATACAACCTAGAGAAATGTTCACATATGTTTACAAAGATAGATATACACAGATGCTCACTGCAGCATTGACTGTAATTGTACAATTGGAAACAACTTAAATGCCCAAAAGTAAGAGGCAGGTTAAATAAATTATATAATGTTCCTACACTGGAAGTTTTCAAAGTCTTATAAAGAAATAGATGGATTTAAGATACCATTTTAAATCTCTTAGGTATACTCTTAAAGAAAAGAGACATGTCACAGAATAAATTTATCAGCCCATTATATGCAAAATAAAAAATAACGTGTATGCATCTATGTATGCAAAGACAAGGGTGTAAAAAAACTATACACCAGACTTAACAGTTGCTACACTCAGGGGTCTAAGAGTTGGGGGCTGCCAAGACAGGGGCTCTCACATTTTGTTCTATGAATGTATTATGTATTGTATGAACTTTTACGACAACACTGTCCATCTTTTACTTCTACATTAAAAAATGTGGGGCACACAAGACTGGTAGATGAAGCTGAAAAAGGAGATGAGGTTTGAGTAGTGGATGTGCAAGCCTGGAAGACATCTTTTCCTGGCACTATCTTGGTTCCAAAGGAGCCCCGATAATTAGTCGGGACCTGAGTTCAAATCTTTTCCGCTTCCCAGTTGCAGGTTAGCAGAAAAGTTACTTAGCCTCTCTGAGCTTCAGTTTTTCCATCTGTTTATAAAATGAGAATAAAATAGTATCTTTCACAGAGAGGTTGTGAGGATTAAATAAAATAATTAAAATGCTCAGCCCTGTGTCCAATCCATTGTATGCAAGTAATGAATGGTGACTTTCTCTTTTTCTTTTTTCATCAAATGAAGGAACTATAAAGCACCACCCTGTTTTGAACAAATCTTCTATTCAAAGATCTGACTATATAAGAAACAAGTTACATAGAGGATTTTTCTTTTTGTCGTTGTTATTGTTGTTATACCTTTAGTTTTCAATTCACTCAGAGGAGGGCAGAACTGTAAGAGTGATCCACTTTCTCAGATGGAGGAACTAAGTCCCCAAAAGACCAAAAGCCTGGTCTAGGTCATAAGCCCCACCTCTGAAGAGTGGACTCCCAGCTTCCACACCAGCTCCAGCCCCTCCAAGCCCATGCCTTTTCTAATCAGACCTTAATACATACTGCATGTGGCTGAACACCTTTAGCGGAAGAAAAACCTAAGCATGTGTTTGAAATATTTCCACACAGAAAATCACACGTAGCTTTGGGTTTTACTCTCAAACCATCTTTTTTCTTTTCTTTTTTTTTTTAAGAGCCCCAAATCTGATCAATAGCAAGGAAGCTGTAATACTGATGGAACCCTTTCACCAGAGAAATTTACAACCCAGTAGGGCGTTAGAGCCAAGATTTTCACAGCAATGAAAACAACGTGGCCAGAGAAGGAGTGTAAGGAAAGGCTGCTGTGATAACATCCCTGGGATATCTCTGAGCTCCATTACACTATCCGAAAGAAATATAATAGGATTTGAGGCCCAATTATTACTTCCTCCATCTAACCCGCTTCATTTAACATATCATTAGTATTTTTAGACAAGTCCCTCGGGGCTCTCACACTTTCATAGGTGAGTCAGACAGCAAGAGCCGTGGCAGCGATCCAAGGAAACTGATCCCTCTTTTAATGCTCCTTTCTGGTTACCTGCTATAATGCAATTATCATGTACTGAAGCAATTTTCGGGAAAATGACTTGACAAGAACTCTGTCATTTTGTAAACAAGAACAAACGTTGTAATTGGATCTTAATTACACAATGCTCTGAGAGGTTATTTTTATTTCTTTGTTTGTTAATGCAATTATTTAGCTTCCCTATTTTAGCCTTGACCTTGCAGGAAGAGGGTATTTTCCAGTCAGCATAATGCTTTATCTTTGAAAGCTACAATCAATAAGGATAATTAATGATGCCGGCTGCAATGATAGCCTCAGCAATCATTATCCCACATTAATCCCTGCAGTCAGACTGGGGTCAAGGCCATCTAAATCATTCACCTAGGGGTGGAGAAATTCAAATCATTTACCAATTTAAATCTTTGCAAACAAATCCTGCTTTATTTTCAAAGCAGTCTGAATGCCGCCTGGGTTTGTTTTGTGTATTTTCACTAGGCGCTTTTTTTTTTTTTAATGACAGAATATATGCTTTATATTAGCATTGCAGTTTTGCTGTTTGTGTTTTGATAAATTAATGTAAAAACACGCAGCACATTAAATGCCGCTGAGCCTGACAGTACATGGCACATTTAGCATTTTGCACATTGTCCACGGTTTTAAAAAGAGAAAGGAGGGGAGGAAGAGGAAGAGGGAAAGAAGGGGAGGAGATAGGAAGAAAAGTGGATGGAGGGCTAAGTGAGTGAGAGCTGGTGGCCTCAGGCTGGCAGAGACTTGCAGAAGGTTGAAAACTACCAGCTGGAAAATCTTTGAGATGGAACTGCAGGCTTACTCAGCATTATTGTAAAAGGCTGTTGGATGTGAAAGTTCATGCTAGATCTTGCAAAACAGCCTCTGCAGAGGTCTA
>NW_006433378.1:5735752-5744693 GCF_000325575.1 Pteropus alecto | reverse complement strand
TTCCCTAACACGCAAGTTGGATGACTTGATGTATGCTTCTAATTGTCTGCTATAGATCACACTCTGTTATAAAGAATTCCACTGGGCTCCCAGATATTTTTCAATGATTTCATTTTAATTAGTGTTTTGCTATAAATCATATTCTTAGTCGGGATATGCTGGAGATAATATCAAATTGACGTCTGGTCTCTCCCTCTCTCCCCTCCCCTCACCCCTTTCTCTCTTTCCAGAACTAAATTAGCAAATGAAGAGAAGTCTGTAGTGCATTGGGTCTCAATAAAAATTTTTGATACCATATAGCCAACTTTACTTCAATCTCTTTTTTTTTTCAAGTTATGTAACATATGGGAAGAAACTATAGCAATTATAGAACTTTCCTGGCACAGTAATTAGGCATAGGGATATTTATGGATGTTTGGGGATAATGGAAGACAACTAAGAGATAGCTTCTAGAAGGAGAGTAAAAGATCTGTAAAACACTTAGCCAGAGTCTCTCTCTCCTCTCACTGTGAGAAGTTCTCTGCAAAGACTGTGTTGAAAGCTGCCGAGAATTTATCACCCGTTGCTTTTTCATTATGAACAGTGACTGCTAAAGAGAAAGCACTTAACATGTCTGAGCATAGTTATTATATTCAGGATAAGGAACTCTTTCTAATGAGATTTTATCACTATTTTGCCATTTCCCAAATGTAGATAGATCCTTGTTTCATCCTGGCAAAAGAAAACAGAAGATATTTTGGGGGTTTGGAATAGATCTGAGAGGAGGAAAAAATGTAAGTAAAACCGAATTAAGAACAGTGAACCATGTATTTGAACATGGAAAAGCACATGTCATTCTGGGTTGGACTATGAAATAGCATGTTGCCTTCCAGCTCCCAGCTGTCTAGTAGTCTACCATCTGTCGTTCTAGGATTGTGATTTTTGATGAAGAGCCCAGTCTTTGCTGAAACTGTCTTCTTCCATCTTCACTCTATCCTCTCTGGCCTCTTCACTCTGCGGTTCTTAAATAGCATTTTTTTTTCCTTTGTGGAGCATCTACAAGAAGGGCTAGAGACATAATATGTGGGCACAGTGCAAAATGAAAATGTGTGGCCTCACCCATGGCGATGAAGTCAATCGCCCCTCCTCATGGGCCCAATCCGCAGTGGAGGGGCACCCTCCCCAATGGCTTGCAACCTTTGCTCTGAATGCACAAGTTCCTAGATTAGTAGTAAGATCTAGAGAGGCCCCTACTGAGACACCTGCCCAGTGCACCATGGAGCTGCCAGCCTGGGGAAGGAATGGCCACTACTTACCCCATTGATATACTATGGGCACACACCCAATTCAAACCCTCCCCACACTCATACCCAAGCCCTCTCTGGGGGCTCAAACTGACAATGCAATGTGAGCAAATCCCCCTCACCCCTACCCCGTCTCAACAATGTGACCTGGTCATCACCTTCCAGCAGAGGGCAGCAGCAGTCTTGGAGCAAGCAAGCAAGGGGATACTAGGTAAGGCAGGGCACCAGCAGGCAGGGAGCAGGCAGCTGAAAAGCCAACCTTGAAGGGATGAGGGGGTGATGTGAGCCCAGGCTCCAAGCCCTCTGATACACATTCCATTGTCTCTCAACACTTCACTTATATAAACTCCAAAACAAATGCAAATTCAAAGCTAAAATTATTACGACTTTTAAGACAGCAACTGTAGAACATTAAACCCCAAGCACAGGACCTTTCTGAGCAAGGGGTCCTATTTAACTGCACTGGTCACATGCCCATGTAGCCAGCCTTCCTATAATGTACCTGGGGAGAACCAAAAACAAATAAGACTCAATTCCCTGGCCTTTGGGAGCTCATTATCTAGTAGAAGACACAGGCAGGTTAAAAAAAAAAAAGTTACATCACAATGTGATGTGGTTCATTGAGCACCTACAGTGTGCCAGGGATTCTGCTGAATATCTTACATGTATCATCAACATAATCCTCACAATGACCCCATGAGGTAAGACCTCTTATTATCCCTGTCTTTTTAAATAATGAAACTGAAGCTTAAGAAGTTAAGTAATTTTGTCCAGGTTGTATAGCTAAAAAGAAGCAGAGCCAGGATTTGAATGCAAGCTAGACACTCCTAAGCTTGGTACCCTGCTGCTCCCCTTGTCAGAGAGATTTGTGCAAATTATTCTATAAAACATCCAGAGGTCGTGAGCACTGCCCTATAGGAGTTGAGAAAGGCATTACAAAGTTGATGAATTTGAGCAATGATTTTGAAAAATGAGCTGAAATTTGCCCATCAGAGAAGGAGGAATGCTATATATATAGTCATGGAAGGACGTGGAAATTCAGGAAGTTCTGATTAGATGAAGTAAGGGATATATGGCAGAGAGCAGAAGGGGATCAAGCCAGAGAAGCAGGGTGGGACCTGTGTAAAAAGTATATCCTATTAAGGCCCTGAGCTTTATTCTGTAGGCAGTGGGGACTCAACGGTGACCACTAAACTGAATGGTAACATGATCAGATTTCTAATCCCCAAGAAGTCAGGCCAAATTTATAAGGAACACATACAAAAAAAAAAAACAAAAAAAACAAAAAACAAAAAACAAAAAACCCACAGAAAATGACTATAATCTTTTGGAAACCATTCTCAACTATGTCAAGAATTTTGCAAAGGCTCTTCGACAATGAAGTCATTCTTCCAGAACAGCTGCCAACTCAGCAGAAGAGGCCAAAGAATAAGTGAAGACATACTAGTGAATGAGAAAGGCCCCTAAACAGAAGAAAACCTCGGGTGATCAAAAATGTGGACTCATTCCCATTGCAGCGGAAGAGATGGGCTGTAGAATACGGATTCCTTTGGTAACTATGGTAATCATATACTGTTACTTTCTGAACCAGTGTTTGAAATAGACTAGTATAATGCAGACTAGTATAACAGACTAGTATAATCAATCAGGGGCCCCAAAATGGAGTCAGGTGATGTTACATTTAATGTTGGTTCTGCTTGTAATGAGCTCTGCATTCTTGGGCCTAAATAGTTACTTACCTTGAAACATTTTCCCAGGAGACACATGGGTGAGATCAAGTGAGGATGTACTGTAGAATTAGAGAGGTCTGGGTTCATATCTCAGCTCTGTCACTTGCTGGCTATATGACCTTGGGTGAGTTACTACTCTTCCATGAGGCTTGGTGTCCTGATCTGTACTGGAGATAACAATTTTAACCACAAAAGCATATTAGGAGTATGAAATGGCATGACAAAGAGATATGTGACTGGAACAGTGCATACGGTGGGTACCAAGAAAAGTCAGTTCCCCTTACCTGTTCTAGTCTTCAGACTTCTCAAGTGTAGTGTGAGAGAGTATTAGATAAGTTCCAAATAATCTTTTAGCTTCACCTTTCCTTGACTTAATACCTTCCTTAATTTCCCCCTCTGAGCATATTTTAAGTGTCATATATGTCCTGGGGATATAATGGTGAACACTGTCCTTGTTCTCAAGAAGTTTATTATTCTAGCAAAGAAGCACTTTTATAGCAACTATTTATGAGCAATAAGCAAGAATGAGTTGCCCGACAGTAGTCTTTATGTGAGGAATGGGTGGTCAAGGTTCCCATCTCAAAACGTCTCTCTGAAAACCTGAAAATTCCCTATTTGAGAATCAATCCTTTGAAATTTGAATTATTAAATGAGACAGAAAATTCTTAAGCTACTCTAAGCTAATGCTTTGGAGAGATTAGTTACTTGTGAAGAGCTAGAAAGGACTGAGGAATAGAGGAATAAATGCCTAGACAAATGGCAGGGGTGGGAAGGTGTCAGAGACGTGATGAACTACAGTAAATACTGGACTCCATGACCATAATATTTGTGCTAGGGAAGACTCCTCTCTGCCCAGTACTCACCTAATGATTAACCGATGTGGGTCAACTCCCAGAATACAATTTTGGGTTCTAGAAGATTCCTCAATAGGAAAAGGTTGAATATATGGCACACCCCAGATTCTAGATTTTCCATGATTCCTATTTTTAAACAAGCTCTTTAACTTAAGTAATTTTAACTTCCAGTTTTATCTGGCTTTATTTTGACCTCATTAAATCCCAAAAAAAATTTAGAGGCTGAGCATATACTTAATTTTCTTCACTCTTTTATTAAAAAGAAACATTTTAGTTCATCTAAAGACTTTTTTTTCTTTATAATTATATCCTCTCCTCATACTCAGATCCATCAGACCCATGGAATGTGAGCATGGTTGTGGTGAAAGCTGGAAATTGTTGGGATTTTCCTGTCTTAAGAAGTTCACAGGAGGTACTCAGGAATGAATCTCTTGTATCAAAAAGTGAGCAGTGATAAACAAATTA
Source organism: Pteropus alecto (assembly GCF_000325575.1). Lineage (NCBI taxonomy): Eukaryota > Metazoa > Chordata > Mammalia > Chiroptera > Pteropodidae > Pteropus > Pteropus alecto. Next base: position 5,740,361 of record NW_006433378.1, on the reverse strand, counting down.
AATTAGTCCAGGAGCTACATCCAAATCCACATGTTCATTCTTTTTCAGTGTTTGCTATTTGAGGGATACGATGTCTTGACATCTCTCTGTGAGAAATAAAGAGACCTCCCTCGCACTGTTTTGTCCTAAATATGAGATCTGGGATTTTGCCAGCCTCTCAATCATTTCCTGATGACTCTCAATGCTGAATTGGCATTTCTTTGGCCTTAAGATGAGATGAGAGAGAGGATTGGCTGCTTTCCAAAGAGACCAGGAACAGAAGAAAGGGGAGGGGAGGATGCTCCCCTTAGCACCAAAGTTTTAAGAAGACAGTGAATGTTGTATCTCATGCATTCTAGGCTCCCCCACTAAATCTTTCTGAAGCATGGCCTGGTCTGTGAGTGGTAGCTCTATCCCTGATATTATATACATGGTCACTTAATTGAGAAAATTCAGGCACATACCAAAAAGAGAGAAAACATTTCTATTCTAGAGTCCATTCCAATGGCCCAAGGGAGGATAGTAGAAGGACTTGGATGTCCTATTCCCTCAGTTGGGCCCAGGTTTCATGAGCTTCCATTGTGTGAGTGTCTCCCCATACTGAATGAATTCTCTGGTGCTTCAAGTAATTCTGTCCCCTAAATATGAGCCAGTCTCAGTTCCTCACCTGATGTACAAGCAAGAGAAAATCTACCATGAGATTTGGGTGAGGCAACTTTGACCATATATAATCCTTGTCTTATCTACTACCCTTGAAGTCTAACTCCTTTATGAGCAGTACCTCTATTATTCTCTACCCAAACTCAAGTTTGTGTTGCCACATGCACCAAGGAACAGAAAGTGGCATCAACTCTTAAAATATTCTGCTTGGAAAAAAAAAATTAGAGAGCATGGAGTCTAGTCTTAATCCCTTGGCTTCACAGAGGAAGACACTAAGGTCTTGGAAGTGTCTTGCCCAAGGTCTTACTTGAAGAACTGAGATAGAATTTTGAGCTGTGATGCTGTTGTTGCATTTGAGAAAAGGAAGCACTTTGTGTTTCATTTATATGAGGCACTCTTTAACTCTGCCCTGTGATGTCTATAGTAGATTACAACAGTTATCAAATTGGTAGTGATGATCACCAACTGAATAACAAAAAGAAAATCAATGAAGCTCCTATTGGAGGTTTCATATGATATATTTTTACACATTAGCTTAAGATACCCTTCCCCTGCTAATGATAAGTCTCTGAAGACACAGTACTATACTCTAGGAAGTATATTCAAAATTAATCAATCAGCCAATACATAGATGTATTGAGCATCTATGATATTTTCTACAAAATATAATGCTCATTGTCATGATGGAAACACCACAACATTAAACAAGATTTCTGTCCTTTTAGGGTAGAAACTGGTAAATACATATGCATATATGTGTCAGTATACTCAGGTATATGAAATAAAAATGAGCAATAAAAATCTTCCTATGATTAAGTGTTATGGGAGATCAAGAGTCAAAGATATTATTGTAGGTTATGAGAGGATTTCTGAAAGAACAACTTGAGATCTGTTAGAATAGAATAGGATAAGGTAGAGAAAAAAGGAAGGAGAGAATAGTATAGGTAAAGGTGAGGAGGTGGAAATATATATGGCAGGTTCAATAATAGTGTACAATCTGACTAATTGGTGGGTCTTGTAAGCGATAATGAAATATAAGAATTTAAATGTGTGGTGAATTTTAAATGTCCAATAAATAATGGAGATTCATTTACAGTTTAACCAAATGAATGAATTGTTACAAATGTGTTTTGAGTACATATTACTTCAGAATATGGAGTAGGGTGGAAGCAGGAAAGAAAAGCGAATAAGAAACTAATAGGAAGTTAGTGCAATAGCATAGCCTGAAAGGACAGGAGACAGAGGATGGTACGTGTGTGAACAAAAATAATGGGATGGATGTGAGCTGCACTGAATGTGAAAAAGCCTGACAGATTTAGGCTCTGGCTGGTATATGAGTGACAAGGGAAAAACAAAACAATAACCATCCTGATGACAGAAATGGAGCCACCTAGTGAAGGAGCTGGTTTAGGGAACAGAGAGGAAAGCCGGTTTTAAGCATATTAAGGTTAACATGATGGTAGGACATGCTAATGAAAATGGCCTACAGCAAGTGAGATATCTGACACTGGAGTTTGGAAGTTGAATCAGGACTAGGAGATGTTGGTGTTGGGAGTGACCCACAAGCAGTGCAGACTGAAGTGGAATGGCTTTCTAAGAATGTGAAGGGACAGAGAGAAGGGCAGATGAGACTGACTCTACCTTAACAGAGGAATGTGCTGCCATGGTTCCCTACCCATGACCACCCTCTGTAAGGTCCTCGGGCCTGACCATTTAATTTTCACCTCCAAATCAAGTGATACCAACATTAGAATCATCTGGGAGTGTTATGAAAATACCAATACCTGGGTCCCATCCCTAGATATTCTGATTTTAATAGTCTGGGGTCCAGGCATTTGGAATTCTCCAAAATCTCCCTGGGCGGCGATGGTATTGTGGTTTTGTTCAAAAAGTAGAGTCTTCATCTTTTATGGACACAAAATGAAATATTTATAGATGAAATGCTATTATGTCTGGGATTTTCTTCAAAATAATAGGCGGGTGCCCAGAGTGGGTAAGGTATAGACGAAACAAGATCAGCAATGAGTTGATAATAGTCGCATGATGGGTACGTGGGAGTTCAGTGTGCTTTTCTTTCTACTTTCATATCTGCTTGAAAGTTTACATAATAAGAAGTTAAAAAATAAATCAATATGAAACCTTTCTAGGCAATTCCACAGTGTACCATGTTGAGGACTCCTGAGATACAAGGCTCTTTGTAAGTAGAGCTCTTCTCCTGGCCCCTCAACTCCATCAGCTCTCACCGTCAGACTTCCATGAAGATTCCCTCCCAAGCTGAGAGCAAAGCTTTCTTGCTTCTTTTAATTCTTCTAACATAGAGCTGAAGGCCCTAATAGCAATGCACACTCTCATCTTAAATTCTCTAACAATAAAATTGACAGTTCCAGAGGAATTGCTCATGGAGATGATAGAATTACCCATAGCAATTATGCTGCATTTCTTAATCCCTGATTACAGATAACAGACAGCATGCCTGATGCATGTACTCTAAACCCTTTGATAAAAAAATAACAAAAACATTGATTGTAAAAAATTGTTCTACTTTAGACATATCCTTCCAAAAGAGATACATTGGGCTTCTCCTCAATTCACAAACAACTGAAATTCTGATAAAACTCAGATCACTTTTATAAATAAGGCCCTACCCAATTCAGTTCCATTTTTTTCCATGAAGCTTTCCTTAGATCGACATTTCAAACAGTAAATTGAGCTCCTTTCATTAATCAAGAGCAGTTGGTGAGTCAGGAGCACTGACTTAAAAAAAATGAAATAGAACAGAACAGAAAATATAGGGTACATCACATGTGCCAGTGGTATTTTGTGTGTGTGTGTGTGTGTGTGTGTGTGTGTGTGTGTGTGTTTAATTGGTCTTCATGTAAAATAGTCAAAATCATTTGAAATCTACTGTCTTCTAATTTCATGTTTTATGCTCAATTCCATGGAAAACCCTTTCCCTTCATATGAGGGTGAATCAGGGAGGTCTGGAGCTTGGAACAGGTCATGAGTAACTGAAGAAGTCAAAAGTCTGAAAGATGAATAAGATCAAGACTTAGCAACAGGCAGCCAGGGGAGGAAAAATAAGTAGCAAAGCTGGACCAGCAAGCAGAGTAGGTCGAATCAGGCATTGAGGAAGCCAGGCAAATCCAGGTGCAGGACTAGGTGAAGTGGCTCTGGAATCCCTACATTAGCATGATATCAGGAATGGTGATCTCATTGGAAGAGCTGTTGGGGCTTAAAGCTATATATATGCATGGTAAACTTGTATTGTATCTTTTAGGGGTGTATCTAATGGATTCTGATGGAAATTATGGGGAAACTAAAGCCCTCCCAACCTGTACCACCAAGTAACCCTCCGACTCACCAACTGCTCTTGATTGATGAAAGGGGCTCAATTTACTCTTTGAAATGTCAATCTAAGAAAGCTTCATGGGAAAAATGGAACAACCAATAAGACTAAGGAAGCAGAAGTTAGTTTAAGTCAAAATGGGATTCTGAGACCTGGGCTGCAGATGGAATTTACTCTAGCCCTGTTGTCTCTCCAATGTCCTGTAAGGCCACCCCACAAACAGGGGGCCTTGTAGCCTCAGAGGAGGCCTGCTGGCAATATCCAAAAAGAGATGAGATCTAACAATCACTTGAAATAGGTCAATAACAAAAGTTAGAAGGAGTGGAAATGGATTCAAGAGGTATTACAAAGGTGGAAAAACAAAGATTTTTAATTTGCTACAAGTTGGAGGGTAATAAAAGAAAAGGAGCATTCCAGGGTCAAGATGGCAAGCTAGGTAAAAGCAGGATTTGCCCCCTCCTAGGACTACATTAAAATTATAATCAAATTATAAAACAATCAACTTGGAGAATCACCTGAACACTGACAAAATATTACATACAACTGAAGAGATAAAGAAAAAGCTGCATGGAGACTCGTAGGAGAGGCAGAGGCACAAAAAAGGCTGGACCCAAATCTGTGCAT
>NW_006433378.1:5732666-5734531 GCF_000325575.1 Pteropus alecto | reverse complement strand
CATGTTTCACTCAAAGGCTCTTCCAGTTGTGGAGTCTTATGGGCAGCTGGGTAGGTAGGCTCAGGCCTTGAGATGCACTAGTCCTTTTGCCAAGCTGCTCCAGGCTCGGTCCTAGGGGTAACCAGACTTTAGCTTTCAGTGTGGTCTCTCCCATTTGCCTCCAGATCCAGCATAGGCAGCAACCATCTGTGGAACACTTTGTAGCTCCTACCAGGTAGTCCCGAGCAATCAAAGGCTGTGGCTAACCTCGGCCTACACAGAAGCCCCTCTCAAGGGGCCACAGAACCAACATACCTGGAGGCTGGCTTCAGATTGCAGCAGAGCACCACCTGACTAGCTCCATAAGTGGTATGGCCAAAGGGTGGTCTCAGCGGGTACAGGAGCCTGCTGGGGTGAATCCTACTCTGAGGGGTCAATCCCTACACCATAATTCATACCCTGTCCACGTGGCCAATCCCTACAGCCAGTCAGCCTGAGAATCAATCCCATCCACTGACGAGCTAATAGCAATCAAGACTTAGCTACAACAGGAGAACACACACAACCCACATAAGTAACACACCCAGAGCCCCCAGCACAGGTAATCAGGGTGACTGCAGCACTGGGCCACTCAGGACAGCTACTACATAAAGCCAAGACTGGGAGGTGTAACAAAGCTTCCTAATACATAGAAATGCACACAGAGAGGCAACTAAAATGGAAAAACAAAGAAAAGTGTCACAAATGAAACAATAAGAAAAAACTCCAGGAAAAAAAACCCTAAACAAAATAAAGGCAAATAATCTTCCAGAGACAGAGTTCAAAACATTATTTATAAGGATGCTAAACAAACTTAGGGGGAGAATTGATGATCTAAGTTAGGATTTCAACAGAGAAAGTATAACCATAAGAAGGGACTTAGAAACCATAAAAAGTCAGAAACAAAGAATACAATAATTGAAATGAAGAATATAAAAATTATAATCAAATTATAAAACAATCAACTTGGAAAACAACCTAAAGTTTGTTAGGAGGGGCAGAGACACGAAGCAGGCTGGTCTCACACTCGCGAGTGCAGGTTGAGCACCAGGAGGGAAAGTGTGGCTGTAGAGGCCCCTCTGAAGGAATGAGGGGCCCTAGCCCCGCATAGGGGCTCCCCAGCCCAAGTTCTAGTCCTGGAAAGAGGAGTTCCCACAATATCTGACTAAAAATCAGTGGGAGATCTGGCCATTTGAGTGAGATGGAAGGAATATGAAAACCCAGATGCCACCTTAAAGGGCCCGCGTACAGACTCACTCACTCACAGACACTCACCCTCGACTCTAGAGGAGGGTCAACAGCTTGGAAGGAGCAAGAGACATACAGGGAGGAACTGAGTTTTGTAGCACCGGAGCAAGGTCTAGAGGGAGAGCCACCACTGTTCCTTTGTCAGCCCCCTCTAGGGCAGTCTCCAGACATGGGTGCCATCTTGCCCATGTTGACCCTTCCTCCTACACAGCCAATTCTGAGGCTGCACTGGCCCGGGGAGACCGGCCAGCTCCACCCCGTGTCTCCCTGAGACTCTGCCCCACCTAACCAATAAATAATCAGTGGTGGGCCCCTTGTTGGGCAGATGGCCCTGCCCAGTGTCTCCCCAGGGCCAGTGCATTTATCGCCGGCAGTGACCTTCAGCTCATGCGGCCTACACATTTTGAAGGAAACCTCTGGTGATGCCAGCACAAGATGCACTGTCTCTTGGGCAAATCACCAAGTGTCTGCAGGCCCAACACAGATGGAAGCTGGTCTCATTATGCTCTGTGACTTTTGTGAGAGCTCGTGGGTTCAGCACTGGCAAAAATTCTGTACCCGCATTGGACTGACAAGAACTGATCGCTCTCCCACATGCG
>NW_006433378.1:5728828-5732362 GCF_000325575.1 Pteropus alecto | reverse complement strand
CGCCCCCGCCCCCGAAAAAAAAAAAAAAAAAAAAAATCCTGCTTGTATAGTCCCTATACACAAGGATCTCTACTGTAGTCATGACCAGTCCTTACAGCCAGTCAGCCTGAGAGTCAATCCCATCCACTAACGAGCTAATAGCAATCAAGACTTAGCTACAACAGGAGAACACACACAACCCACATAAGTAACACACCCAGAGCCCCCAGCACAGGTAATCAGGGTGACTGCAGCACTGGGCCACTCAGGACAGCTACTACATAAAGCCAAGACTGGGAGGTGTAACAAAGCTTCCTAATACATAGAAATGCACACAGAGAGGCAACTAAAATGGAAAAACAAAGAAAAGTGTCACAAATGAAACAATAAGAAAAAACTCCAGGAAAAAAAACCCTAAACAAAATAAAGGCAAATAATCTTCCAGAGACAGAGTTCAAAACATTGTTTATAAGGATGCTAAACAAACTTAGGGGGAGAATTGATGATCTAAGTTAGGATTTCGACAGAGAAAGTATAACCATAAAAAGGGACTTAGAAACCATAAAAAGTCAGAAACAAAGAATACAATAATTGAAATGAAGAATATATTAGAAGGAACTGACAGATTAGATGAAGCAGTAGATCAAATCAGCGAGTTATAAGATAAGGTAACAGAAATCATCCAATCAGAACAGCAAAAAGAAAAAGAATTTTAAGAAATGAGGCAAGTTTAAGAGACCTCTGGACAACATCAAGTATACCAACATGTTCATGCTAGGGGTACCAAAAAAGAGAATGCAAGGATTTGAGAACCTATTTGAGAACCTATTTGTAGTAATAATGACAGAAAACTTCCCTAACCTGGCACAGGAAATAGACATACAAATCCAAGAAGTGCAGAGAGTCACAAACAAGAGAAATCCAAACAGATCCACACCAAGACAAATCATAATTAAAATGCCAAAACTTAAAGAAAAAGAGAGAATCTCAAAAGCAACAAGAAAAAAGCAACTAGTTACTTACAAGGGTACTCAATAAGACTGTCAGCTGATTTTTCAACAGAAACTTTGCAGGCCAAAAGAGATTGTCAAGAAATATTCAAAGTGATAAAAAAACAAGAACCTTCAATCAAGACTACTCTACCCAGCAAGACTATCAATTAAAATGGAAGGTGAAATAAAGAGTTTCCCAGACAGGAAAAAGCTAAAGGAATCCATCACCAACAAGTTAGTTTTACAAGAAATGCTAAGGGTAATTCTTTAAACAAAAATTCATAAATATAAATAAGAAAATGTCAATAACTATGTACCTATCAATAATCATTTTAAATGTAAATAGATTAAATGCTCCAATAAAGACATAGGGTAGCCAAATGGATAAGAAAACATATGCTGTCTACAAGAGACCCACTTCAGATCAAATGACACACACAAACTGAAAGTAAAGGGATAGAAAAAGATATTTCATGCAAATGGAAGTTTTTAAAAAGCTGGGGTAGCAATACTTATATAGACAAAATAGACTTTAACCCAAAGGCTATAATAAGAGACAAAGAAGGGCATTACATAATAATAAAGATATCAATACGACAAGAGGACATGACCCTAGTAAACATATATATACCCAATACAGGAGCACCTACATATATTAAGCAATTATTGACCAACATAAAAGGAGAGGTCAACAGCAATACAGTCAGAGTAGGGGAATTTAACACCCCATCAAGACCAATGGGCAGATCTTCCAGACAGAAAATCAACAAGGAAATAGCAGCCTTAAATGGCACACTAGACCAGATGGATTTTATTGATATTTCAGAGCGTTTCACCCCAAAGAAGCAGAATATACATTCCTCTCAAGTGCACATAGAATGTTTTCCAGGATAGACCATATGTTAGGCTACTAAACAAATCTCTATAAATTTAAGAAGATTAAATCATATCAAGCATCTTCTCAGATCACACTGTTGGTGGGATTGCAAAGTGGTATAGGATTCCTCAAAAAATTAAAAATAAAACTATCATTTGAACCAGCAATTGTGCTTCTGAGTATTTATCCAAACAAAACCAAAACACTAATTCATAAAAATCTATGCACCCCTATATTCATGGCAGCACTGTTCACAATAGTCAAGATATGGAAACAACCTAAGTGCCCAACAATAGACAATTGGATAAAGAAGTTGTGGTACATATATATGATGGAATATTACTCAGCCATTAAAAAATGAAATTTTACCATTTGCAATGACATCAATTGACAGAGAGGGTCTTATGCTGAGTAAAATAAGTCAGACAGAGAAAGATAAATACCATATGATTTCACTTATATGCAGAATCTAAGGAACAAACTAAATGAACACACACTCACAGATACAGAGGACCATCTGGTGACTGCCAGAGGGGAGGGGCGTTGGGGGTTGGGTGAAAAAGGTGAAGGGATGAAGTAGTACAAATTAGTAATTACAAAACAGTCACAGGGATGTAGAGTACAGCATAGAGAATATAGTCAATAGTAATGTAATGGCTGTGCGTAGAGCCAGATGAGTGCTAGAGTAATCGGGGGGATCACTTTGTAAACTATATCAATGTCTAACCAATGTACTGTATACCTGAAACTAACATAAAATTAAAATATATGTATAAAGAGTCATCAATGAATACTAAAATTAGTGAGTGAAAGTTTAATAATCAAAATTTTTACATAGTCTCAAAAAAAAAAAAAGAAAAGGAACGCTCTCAGGTGGTTTCGCATTTTGGAGCCTCAGTTACTGGGTGGTCTTTCCTTTGGGCAGTATGTGCCCCAAGGTCACAGGGCTACATTAAGTTACTCGCCCAGAAACAGCCTGAGTGAGTCTATTAGAAACAACTCGGGAAGACATAATGAGATTGGAGGTCTCCACTGTGAGGGTCAAAGAACTAGAGCCCAGAATTTGCTTCACAATAATCAGACTATTAGGACAGTCACGCTACATAATAATAATAAAATCCAAACCCTGCACTTGACCAGATGAGAAAAGGTCCATAAATATACTCAGTATGCAATTCATTAACAGAGGTTTTGTCAATGTTAGTTTCATTTACAGTGTATTGTTTTTCCCAAACATGGACTTCTTTCCAATTGAGTCTCACAACCATGCAAGAAAAGTAAAAAGATGCTGTTAACTCTACTTTAGAAATTATAAAACTAAGACTTTTAAGGGATTTTTCACAAACCCAGTAGGAGGGTTTTGTTTATAACTTTAGTCTTCTACTGTCTCACCTTATGGAAAACCAGAACAGGGAGTTTGTGGCAACACTCGGACCAAGGGAATGGGCTTCAGTTCCTGAGAAATAAAGAATTAGAGCAGCTAAATTCAAGTAAGCAGCTCCATGTAGTGACTAAGTAAACAAAGGATTATCTAAACACTTAGATATTGCTTACCAGCTGATAATAAACTCAAGGGCTGGAAGCCCAGAAAAGAGACAATATAAAGGGAATATGGTCTGGTAAATATAATTAAATTTTTTTGAAAGGCATATCTTTTGAAATCAGGAATGTTTTATTATATATAAA